>NC_089234.1:83605906-83909181 GCF_963924675.1 Phocoena phocoena
TGCGCCTAGAGCCCATGCTCTGCAACAAGAGAAGCACCCACAATGAGAAGCCTGTGCACCACAACGAAGAGTAGCCCCGCTCACCGCAACTAGAGAAAGCCCGTGTGCAGCAACGAAGACCCAACACAGCCAAAAATAAAAATAAGTAAAATAGATTTATTTTTTAAAAATTAATAATAATTAAAAAGGATCTTCAGACATAGACGATCTAACTTAATTCCACCCTCATGGTAAGTATTTTGCAAGTATCTTTAGGTGATACATACACAATAGGCACAGAACTCTTTTATTATTCATTTTATTTTCATATAAATTAACATCCTAGAAAAATTAAAATAGAAACACTAAATACAGTATTGCACATAGCGATCTCTGTTAAATGCCCTATTATATCATTGAAGAAAGTCATGTACACATGGAGGGGCCGAAGGAGACAGGAGAACAGCAGAACAGCAACCCGATAGCTACTACTGTGTCTGTGCATGTCGACTACAGACTGAAAGCTAAGGACCGTACTCTACATAAAAACAAACATAGTTATGATTCAGAGTTTCTTTTAAGTTGATTCTATAATTGGTTTACATTAGCAACACATTTTCCCCTTTATTCACAGCTGTACCCCAAAACATATCATTAAAAGAATTTTTTAAAATTTCTATTAATGTTAGACAAAACCATCACAACGCACCAGGAGCTGATTTTAAAATACTTTCATAGAGAGTGGAAGATTTACTTTTTTCCTCTCAATCTAAAATAAAATCTTTTCCTAGGTGCCTTTAGATCATAAATCCTTGCATACTCATTTCATAGTTTTTAATCAACTGCCATAACACATAAAGACAACCCCAATCAGGTCACAATACTCAGGCAGCTGGGTTTAAGTAACAAGTTCTAGGTAGATGCCAATCCATCTAAAAGTTACTCTTTTTTTTGCCACCAGTTAGTCATGTTTGGCAATTTTATGAGCATCATTTATTTAAATTCCTTAAAAGTATTGTGTCATTTTCTTTGTGAAGGGCAATGGTAAAAGTACAGAGAGGCACAGCTTTGGTTTAATTGACCTTTGCTGCAGATTGGCTTTATGTAAGGTCCCAAAGGACATAGTTGATAAACACCCTCATTTCTGATTCCTGCCTATTTTAAATGATTTATAGGAAGGGTTTTCCTTTTGCTATATTCTTTTCTATTCATTATATGATGAGTAAAAAAAATGAAAATCTTCTTTCACAAATATATAGTTACAGAGACCAACCCAAGAGCTGGGAAAGCCTTGACTATGACATATATAAATGGTACTTCAATTTCAAAATAGAAAATTTATATGTAGACGTGAAACTGATACAAACAATTCACTAGAAATAACATTTTAACCAAAACTCTAAATGCAGTGATGTGGAGTACTGGTCGTCAGTAGAATGGAACGTGTTTCACTGTGACAGGGCTATTTGCACATCATTAAATTGAAGGTTACTGTTTAGCATGTTCAGAATTAATGCAGATACTGCCTCTTACACATGCTGTTTTGGTCTATCGGTAAAATACCATAAGCTTTTACAAAAAGAAAAGGTGTCACATTCTCCACTGGCCTACTGCTTTTGCTTTTTTTCTTTTCTTTTTTTTTAATATACAGTAGAATTCAACAATCAGTGAACTGTCTGGAAAACACAAAGATTATGCAAGAGGCCAAGAAGAAAAGTGATCAAGATGATGAGTTTCCTTCCTGCCCTAGGTCGGCTGAATTCTGTGGAAGTGGCTGCAGGGACTCATTTTCTTTCTGCTTTTCTTTGTTCAGGTTTTCATGCTTATTTTCGCTTTCTGAAAATAAATGCACCAGGGAAGAGTTATAGTTAGAAGGAAGAACTTTAAAAATGTATGGCATTTAGAATAGCCCAAACAAGGTCTTTTCATTTGGATCAAATTCTTTGAAAAAAAGTTAAAGATACACAAGGTGATAAAGGAATAAAATAGAAGTAGAATCTTTTTTATCTTTTAGAATTTTCACTAAGACAAATCACTGAATGTTTTTGAGGAAAAAAGTTTTGAAAATTTAGCTTCTAATCGACATGAAAGAATACCGGGTCACCTTTTTCATTTTCTCATATTTATGTGTGCAAATACATAAATATGAAAATTGAATCGAGGCTTCATCTCATGGTTAATGTGATTTAACTCTCTT
Organism: Phocoena phocoena; assembly: GCF_963924675.1. NCBI lineage: Eukaryota > Metazoa > Chordata > Mammalia > Artiodactyla > Phocoenidae > Phocoena > Phocoena phocoena. The sequence goes on from NC_089234.1 coordinate 83,608,083, forward strand.
CTATCCTTATAATTCCATAATTGTGGTTAATAAATAACTTCCTGCTCATTCTATACATGTACTTTAAGATTGTACTTTCATCAAAAAGACAGAACATAAACCAAACCATAATAAAATACTTGTTGTTACATAAGATTTTGATACAGAGAAACTGAAAGGAAAATATCTTTTAAATGAAAATATAATTTCTAACTTTTTTCTAAATAAAGCTGTTTAACGGTATTCCAATTTGGGTTATTTGAATATCTTCCATTTAGACTATGTGAGACTAGCTCAATTCAAACTGCTCCTATTTTAAGGCCTAAAACATCATCATTTACTTACTCTGTGGGGTCAAATGACAACCCCTCGAACACTCAACTAAACACTGACAGTACCACAAGGGAAAACTCGTCATTTCCACCACCCTTCCCTCTCTGGGGGCACAACTTGGCGTTTTATTTTGAAGGGGAGAGCGGACAAAGAGGGAACACCTTGGCTTGTTACACTCGGGCTGTGGGCTGACGGCTGCTGGGCAGCCGACTCCGCAGAGCCTGAGCCCTGGTCCCAGCAAAGGACAACACTACACCTGGCATTTCATGTGTTAGATCCCAAGGGTGCTCATCCAATTACAACAGCTGTGCTGTGACCCGTGTATGATGAGGAAAGTGAACGATGGCCCCCAACTCTGCCAGCAACCCCACACACATACGTGCACCCCCTCAGTGGATTTATCTTAATTGTTAGTCTTTGAATGCTGAATGCTGAGATTCTTTTAGCCTTTGGGGCCTGATTAAAGGCAGAAGGAAAAGGAGATTATTTAAGTCAGAGGCTTTGTTCAAACTTAAGAGGAAAATAATTAAAATATTATTAGATGAATTTGTATATATTGAGAAAAGAGTGCTTAAAAGCCAAAGAAAATCACAAGTTAAAAAAACAGAATAAATACTTACAATTCCAGAGTCATGTCTTGGTTTTATTTTATAAAGTGATTTTCCCTTTTTCTGCCTACATACCTCTTCAGCTTCTTTTACTCTGGGTGGGGGAGAAAACACACAATTTAAACAAAGATTTAGAAAGCTAACTACAATCCACCTATAGCAGTTGATTTATTAGAGAAAAATACCACATACCACAATGTCACCTGACATTTGATTTAAAAACAGAATGTTAGAGCTAGAGGCGAATTCACCCAGTGGTTCTTAACTTGGAATCAAAGGATGTGGAATGGAATAGAATACAGCACATTTATATTTTTAGGCTACACTTTATCCTATACTAATGGAGTCTTACATTCAGAAGTAAAGTAAAGAAATATCCTTCATTTTCAGGTGAGGGTGCTGAGTTTGGCTCCATTACATAAATGGGGCTGGCACTATTATATAAATCAGAAGCATTAAATAATTAAATAAGCAGTACCATATAAAAACTCATATGTTTATTTAAAACGGTCTTAGGTTCAGTTTCCACATTGCATTTCCCCAGGCATGGAAGTCTGTGCAATGAATACTTGGGGTGTTTTTTAAAAAATTGAGCTTCATTAAGCATGGGAATGAGTCATTCAAAAGCAGAAAATAGAGAGTGAGCAGTAATGTTTGAACGCGTCTAGGATTTCTTTTTAAACACACGCTCCAAGGGAAAACAGTATTGAGTTTACCAGAGGAACAGTTAAAAGAGGACGTCATGGGGAGGGAGGCTGTGCAGCAAGTCTGGCTCTGCTGTCTGATGCTGGGTAACATCTGCTCGCTCTGCCCTCTGTGTCCCTTAGGAAGGACAAGTGCTCGAGAATGCAGAACAGCATCACTAAGAATATCACACAGAGCTGCTGCAAAGGTCCAAAAAGTTTTACTTTAAAAGTTCTTTATAGTAATGCAATTATACTCCTATAAGGATGTTAAAAAAAAATCAGTCCATGACTTTATAAACAGACATATTTATATATATAAAAAAGTTCTTTATAAAATACTGTAAAATGTTACCAATGGTTGCTTTAACTAAACAAATAGTAAGAAATCTGTAAACTGGAATTCTATTAATAAAAATAGGTGCCATAAGAAAGAAAATAACCTATTAGGTTAATTTGTTTTTATTACTGTGGTTTTCCTCGGGAATTAAAAATAGAGTATTTCTGGAGAAACTGAAAAGGCCGTGACTTATCTTAATAAAAGACTTAGATCTTGAAACCTGGTTCCTGAAAGAAATTAGTTTTAAATATACTTCTTGAGCCTGATGGTAAAAGTTCTAATGGTAGAATTCATCTCTTATGCAGTTGAAAGAACCCCTGTTTTTAAACAACAGAAGGGAACAAATCATGGAGTACAGCAGCTATGAGGTTACTGTTGCAGCTCACAGTAAAGCGTGGCAGATCAAAATAAATCCTTTTGGATGTAAAATGCCTGCTGAGTTGCTAATGTCAGTAATTCCAGAAAATGATGACAGTTTAGAAGACAATCCATTGTTACCACTTCTACTACTTTCTTCCCAAGCCATAAGTTTGCCTTTAAGCTTTTCTCCAAACATTTGAATACAAACACAGTATAACAAACTAGGGATTGCAGAGTTCCCATCTTCCTCTGAAATAACTACCAGTTAATATAAGTTGAAATATTTGGACAAGAAATTAAGGAAAACATTTTTTTTTTTTAGCAGTTAGCAAAAATCCAGTAGATCCCCTTTTAAGTTTGCTTGGAGCTCTTTAAAGCGTTTTGTGACATTTAAAATAAATCTACTTCACAAGTTTATAAATCACCAAAGCATCTTAATTTTCTCACTATCTTACTTATTTTGTTCTTAAAAGTTTTTTCTAAGTATCACAGGAAGTTGAGTCTAATACAAACATATTAAATTTTACACAAAAACAAGTCCAGCCATTCCCACAGCAGACACAAGGAAAGCTAGAGAGAGTGGTCAGGGAGCCCTCGCAGTGACTGGGCACCGGGCTAAGGGCACTTAAGCCCGGCGTCTGTCAGAGGAGAGGCCCGTGCGCACAGAGGCTGGGGCGCTCGGAGTCCAGCGCCGGGTTGGGGGGCTATGCCCCGAGGGGACCCTGGGGTTGGCGGGTGGGGTTCCTGAAATTCTTCGGAAGCAGGTCGACAGTTGAACTTCGTTTCAAAGAGAAATCTTAATTTTCCATACTTTTCTTGGAAGGGGAAATGGGGCTGAGGGTGAGGGGAGAGGACTTGTACAGAGTAACCTGGGGGCGCCGCGGGGACCCTGCTGCCTGGGACCTGCCACCGAGGCCAGAGCTCCCCCGCCCCGCTGCTTCCCTGTCCGACGGGAGCGAGTGGTCCCTGCGTCCCCAGACCCCAGCCGCGCACATGGCTCCCAAGCGGTCGCTCAAGGTCAGGAGCAGAGGAATCACGGAGAATCAGATAAAACGCAGCTCCCGGGACCCCACGTGTCTGTTCTGGGCCAGGTGTCTCTGTTCCCCCACCGTACCCGACCCCTGCCAGGACGTGCTCAGAAGCAGCACTGGGAGAATCTGATCTGATGTGGGCGCCCGTGGGCGACACCGGGAGAAGCTGCGCCCCGGAACCGAGCTGGTGGTTCCCCACGCGGCGCCCCAGGACCCCGGCGCTCCCTCCCCCTCGAGGCAACGCCGTGAACCTCCAGGTCACAACCGCAAACCACAGGAATGGGCTCCCTGCAGTCCCCTTGGGGCCCACCCATCCTAAGTCTCCTAGCAAATGCTGCTTCTTCCAAAGTCCAATTTTATTTCAACAAAACTCTGACATTTTCCCCACACTTTAGGCAGGAAAAAAGAACGTGTCCCTGGAGGTGAGCTTGCCGCCAGAGTTGGCAGAAATAAGAGGAAAAATAATGAGGTGAGCCGGAAGGGAGAGTGCCCCCGAGTGCCCTCCTACTTGGGCCTCCCTCTGGGGGTCAGGAGGAGTTCTCGGCTCCAAGTGCAGGGCCCTTGAGTAACTCTCTTCCCTCCTGCCTCGCCCCTCATTCAATGAGTGCTAAAATTTCCTGAACTGAGTAGGAAAAAGATGTTCCTTTCATAACTAGATATTAAGTGAAAAGGCACAGTGGTGATAACTTTTCAAATAACAAAAATGACCTACACGTCTTATTTGGAAAGGCGGAGGGGAGTGAAAAGAGGGATAGTACTTCATTTATAAAGAGAAAGCAGTCACATGAGGAAGGAGGAAGTCAGGTCTTGGCTGAAGGGGACAGTCCTTGGCCTGCACTTGAGTTTAACCTCCAGTTAGGAGGGGTCTGTGATTGGCGTATGGATTCATAGTTCTTGTGCATGATTCATGAAGATGATTTTTTTTTAATGTGGCTGCATTCACACAAAAGGGACTGCCAGGGCATTCGTTAATCAAGATTTGACTCTATTAGTCAGTCTCCCAAGGCAACAGAAATAAAAGCAAAAATAATGGGACCTGATCAAACTTACAAACTTTTGTACTGCAAAGGAAACCATAAACAAAATGAAAAGACAACCTACTGGCTGGGAGAAAATATTTGCAAATGATGCAACTGACAAGGGCTTAATTTCCAATATATGAACAGCTCACACAACTCAGTAATAAAAAACCAAACAACCCAACTGAAAACTGGGCAGAAGATCAAGACATTTCTTCAAAGAAGACATACAGATGGCCAATAGGCACATGAAAAGATGATCAACATTGCTAATTATTAGAGAAATGCAAATCAAAACTACAATGAGGTACCACCTCATACCATTCAGAATGGCCATCCTCAAAAAATATACAAATAACAAATGCTGGCGAAGGTGCGGAGAAAAGGGAACCCTCCCACTGTTGGTGGGAATGTAAATTGGGGCAGCCACTACGGGAAACAGTCTGGAGGTTCCTCAAAAAACTAAAAATAGAGTTATCGTATGATCCAGCAATCCCACTCATGGGCATGTATCCGGACAAAACTATAATTCAAAAAGATACATGCACCCCTACGTTCATAGCAGCACTATTCACAATAGCCAAGACATGGAAACAACCTAAACGCCCATCAACAGATGAATGGATAAAGAAGATGTTTTATATATATATGCAATGGAGTATTACTTAACCATAAAAAGAATGAAATAATGCCATTTGCAGCAACAAGGATGGACCTAGAGATTATCATACTAAGCAGAGTCAGAAAGACAAATACCATATGATATCACTTATATGTGGAATCTAACATATGACACAAATGAACTTATCTACAAAACAGAAACAGACTCACAGACATAAAGAACAGACTTGTGGCTGCCAATTGGGAGGGGGCTGAGGAAGAGATGGCTTAGAAGTTTGGGATTAGCAGATGCAAACTATTATATATAGGATGAGTAAATAACAAGGTTCTATTGTATAGTACAGGGAACAATATTCAATATCCTATGATAAACTATAATGGAAAAGAATATAAAAATATATATGTATGTATAACTGAGTCACTTTGCTGTACAGCAGAAATTAACATTGTAAGTCAACTATACTTCAATAAAATAAACACACACACACACAAAAATAGATTTTTACCTTATTAGATAACTAAAAAGGGAAGTAAAAAATTTTCAGATGACATCTTTGGTAGGCTAATTATAACAACTGCAACTTCTAACCAGAAATCTAGACAACAAAGAGAATATGAACAAAAACAAATGATGTGATAAGGAAAACTCTTCTCTCATCACGTTTAGTGGTTTTGGAAAAAAAACAACACAGAAAGCAGAGACTAGAAAACAGGAAAGGTAGACAGAACAGAAGGATACAAATAGTATGGCCATGAAATTTGACGTTTATGTTAAATTTTGGTGTCATATCTTTTATTGTCCATAAAACTTCAGACACAACAATGTGCTGAATACTTTTCAAAACTATGAACTTATCCCTCAAATGAAGGACCAAAAGTAATAAAATAATATGAGGCGCTCCTTGATCTTTTAAGGGAGAAATTAATCATGGGAAAAAACCAAAAAACAGATGGAATCAGGTTTGGAAAACAGAGTAGGTGACCAATTTGAACAAATATTTTTTGTTCTTAATTTTTGTCCTGGCAATGGGTCAGAAAGAGTTAGATAAATGAATGGGTGATTCCCAGTAAGTGGAAACTCACTCCCTAGAAGGACCAATCTTTGTATAACCAATTTTGAATAGACTTTTTGAAGAAATGAAACTTTTCTCTTTCTTAAACAGATGGAAATATTTAACATTTACTTGATGCCACCTTCATCACTGTTGTGATGTGTGGACTCAGGCCTCCCTCAAGGTCCCGAAGGCGTAGATAGCAGCTCACCCACTCTGACGTCACACTGTGCTCTATTGGACTTGACCTCACAGCCAGTTTTAAATCCTCTGTCTGTTCCTAAGATGGCACGTTGTGATCACTCCTCGCGGTGCTAGCATATCTGCCTTACGTAGATCCTCTCTCTTCTTTAAAAAATTCCTGTCTTCTCTAGAGGGGAAAACCAGACAACTAAGCTCATCTAAATGAGCCTCAAATTAGAGCAATAATGCTCTGAGTTCAGTCCCAGCTACACCTGGGCCTGGAGGCAGTCCTGTCAGCTGCCAGGGCTTCTCCCCCACACACCGCCCTCCACCTCTCACAGCTGGGTCTGGAAGGTTAGGGCGGCCAGGAGTCTGACTCACAGTCGGGCAGGACACGACAGCGACAGCCAGCGACAGCACTCAGAGTGTCTGGTGAGAAGATCCTAAGACACCGCACAACCCGACCTGCCCATTCAGCAGCTTGTTTGGGAAGATGTCAAGTGAGACTGGAATGAATGTGAAACCTGAAATTCAAGCTTATCAAGGTAGAGAAGTGTGACACCATTAGTCAGTAATGACAGATTTTGTGATGCTACAGAGAATACAGGATAAGGAGTGTGAGCAATGTGACTATGAGATGAGTCCTCCATTGAAACTGTTGTCTGGGCAAAAATGGCCAGAGGAAAACATAACATCTCTAAGCTGAAAATTTCAAGAAAACTCTTATACTAAATTTATCTTCTAAAAAATAAAGTTGTAAATGTAACCTATAAAGAAGCTAAATAAATTTCAATACATCTATATAGATCTTTACTCCCTACATTCAAAAATTTTCAGTTGTAGCAGCTTCCTCTGGCTTTAAGATATTAATCTTAGAAGTTATTAAGCATGGAAAATTTGAGTCCAGGAGACTGAGAATATTTTTAAGGTTTATATCACAGAGAAGACAAAGGTAGGTGACAAAATGAAAAATATTTTTTTTATCATAGAATTTCTTGAAACAGCATAATCTATAAAAATACTGAATCACTATGTTGTACAACTGAAACTAACATAATGTAAGTCAACTATACGTCAATTTAAAAAAAGAAACTAGTTTAAATTCCAATAATAATTTTGTCCTTAATACAACTGGATACATTTATACTAAAGGTTATTCTAAATAGAGTGGTTTCTGATTTCTCTCCTAATAAAAATGTATATTTCTCTGCACTTTCCTTCCCAAGCCCCAGACCCATTTATTGTAAGGCAAACATACAAAAAGTTCAATGTGATTCAGTGTAAAGACAGTTTGTGAGATGCAACAGTGACACAGACACAGAGAAGAGAAACCACACCTCCCTGTGGCCCGCAGGCCGAGTAATCTGTATCTACTTTATAGAGCAAACACCCAGCGGCCTCACCCTCATTAAGAAAACAGGTATGCTACCGTCATTCAATGGAATGAGAAGGGAGCCACTCCTGCCACTGAGCAGTAACAATCTGGCCTAAGTGAGTGTAGGGCGGCCGGGTTCACTGCCCGCCGGGGCAGGGGCGTGGGGTCCCCTCGCGGAGATAGGTCTCCGCCGACCTGCTGAGAGCAGACCACTCCCCCGCCCAGCTCAGAGGAGTCCCCACAGCTGCCTACTAAGCCCAGAGAAACCATTCTAATCCAAAAGAGAGGGGAGGGGCTCTGGACGGAGGCTGGGTGGGAGTCGGCATGTGGCTCCAGTAGAGCCGGAAGCAGGTGAAGACGCCCTGTGGACTCGACTCCATCTCGGCCTGCCCTCCTTTATGACGAAGATGCTCACCACCACCACCCCAAACCCCCTGAAAATATAGTGGAAACCATCAACCACAGCGCTCCTTATCACTGCAATGGAAAAGAACTGAAGTTTCGTCAGGCATGTATTTCTGAATTTGAGTCTAATTTCTGAATTTCATCGCTCATACTCTCTGACTCAGAGAAAACTGCCTCCGCGCCTCCAGGGCTGACGGCGCAGTTAGTACCAGCGAGCGCACAGCTGCAGCGACTCAAGGCGGCCACGCTTTACACGACCCCCGCCCAAGGACTGGCCTGGGGAGCCCCGCCTGGGGATGGTGCCTCAGAGACTGGCTTGGGGACCCCAGCCTGAAGACCACGCCTCGGGGACCAGCCTGGGGACCCCCGCCCCTGGACCACGCTTCGGAGTAGACGTGGGTCAAAAGAGAGGTATCATTCATTCAGAAGATAACATTCAAGCAGTCAAATGAATTCTTTACAGTCGGCATCTCTTTGATAACTGTCTAATGTTCTACAAATATAGGCCATTGTAACTCATGGATGAGCTACTATAGGAAGAAATGTTTCCCCCTAGGTTTGGAAAGGCTGTAGGTGAGGAAAGATGGGTCCGGAGGACACAGCTGGGTTCTCCGGCTGGGCTCTCACTTCAAGGCAAACAAAACAAAAAATCACACACACACATCTCAGAATAACCCCATGAGGTAGGTACTGCTGTTACTCAACTTTTACAGTGAAGAAACTGAAACTTAAAATGGTCACATTACTCGCTTAGGGTCAGAAACCAGCGTTGCAGATCCAGACAGACACAGACAACACCTCCTCAGCTCTAGGTGTAATAAGCATCGATCTGTGTGGCCTCCTCAAAAGGCAAGGCATGGGATGATGAAAAACACGGCCACCAAAATCTTCCTCTAGTTATACATATGTACATAGTTATTTACATTTATGTATTTATACTTATCATGTATTTATATATTTACATTCATTATATTAATTTATATTTATTATATTTATTTTTATTTCTGTTTATTTAGAAGCATTTCATTTTAAAAGACTGAATTTTCTAAAACTCTGAACATATAAAACGTGGCAGGTTAAAATGGTTTTTGAAAGAGAAACTATTTGGGAAAGTGGGTGCATGTATTTTACTAGCTCCTGAGGAGAAGCACTCTAACTGGACAAATTCTGAACCCTATTCAAGGAAAAGTATTAATGGAAACACAGTGGGCTGTAGTGTTCATCTTTGAAAAAGGAAAGCATGCAAGATCATCCGGAGAAAAAACTACCACCACATTTTCTTGATTCTAATTTCTAGGAGGAATTCTTGACAGTGGCTCTCTACATAAGGGATGTGAACTGTAGTCAGTAAAAATCTAAAAATACAGAAGACAGAGAAATTTTCTAATGGCTTTTTTCTTTCTAAACACAAATCCTCAATATAAACAGCAACTAAATTTTAAGTTTTAACTCAATGAAGGCGTTTCTGAGGAAAGGGGATTCAGCACACACTTGGGAGTGTGTTGTGCCCTTGCTTTTTGGTGATCTAACCTGATAGAGGGCTACAACTCTGAGAAACCCAGAAGGACAGTGAGCACATTTCCCCCACTATCTCAGATCCCAATGGTCTCAACTGAACAGCAGTCAGTAGGTGGTTAGAGTCTCTGACAAATGTTGGAAATGCTGACAAGCTGTGCTGCTGAAGATGGGAGATGCATTTACCTTAGTGACTAGATGATTAAACAGTAAGGTTCATACTCCACTGTGTAAATAAAGACCATGAATTATATTCTGTCAAACCAGAGTATCATTTTCTCATGTTCTTCCCACAAGGAATTTATCGTGGTATCAGAAAAAGTTGAGAAATCTAGAAGGTGCCATTTAGAACGTTTAAAAATGCTTAGATGATAAGCTTTTAACCGTTACTGAAAATAGTAATATTTGTATTCATAAACATGTTAGGATTTTAAAGCTCTGATAACATAGTTTTCACTGTTAATTAAAAATCGCTCATTTAAAAAAAAAGGGTTTCTTTTTCTCATGGCTCTTGTAGTAGAGACTATTTTAATTCTACATTAGACCCAGATTTACATGGAATTTACAAAAGTAGCTCAGCTGATGTGCCCTTTATCTAAGTCCCGTAACAATGACCATGTTCTTTCTGTAGGTATTGAGGATGTTTTACATTTCCTCAACAAAATGGTTAAAATGACAGCTCCTGGTCTCACAAATTCATGATAGTAAATAAAATGAACTTCTATCATACATGATGGCCAAAACTATTATAAAATCACATTTGACAGCAAAGTACCTCTTTTATTACAGGAGACCAGTGTTGTTTACTACATTTGACATTTTTTGTGCAAACATCCTTTTACTATTTCCACCTGTGTTAAGATATTTTCTTAATTTCAGCAATTCCTTTTTTTTTCTTTTGCATATGGTTCAGAAAAGCATTTGATTATAGCTAGTGAGATATAAATTTAAGTTCTCTTGGTACTCACACTATGGTTTTTCTTTTGACAATCCAATACCAAGGGGGATGTGGGTGAATAACCTGGATCCTATTCTTTTAGAAAAACCTTTTTTTGATGGGGCAGGAACTCAAGGGCTATTAGACATAGGGATTAGTTTATAGTGAATTTATCACGTTTCTTCCCTGTAAAACTCAAAAAAGAGTACAACAGAGCTATTAATATCATAATGGTTTAGAGTCTTGCAAGAGAGAGATGTGGGCGATACAACACAGGAATGCATCAGGGAAACACACATATGAAGGGAGAACAAAAACACGCAATATTTTCCTCTACTGGATGATTCCTTATCAGGTTAAAAATATGCTGTTCATCCCCCCATCAAATATAAAATATCTCTCATCCCCCGCCCCCTCCAGCGAGACCTTCCTTCTCTACCACCCTTTACATGTACTGCCCATCATCCCCTTCTCCACATCCTCTGCACCCATCTAACCAGGCATCTGTCACGGACCACCTGACGGCGCCTGCTCTTGTGATGTCTCTGCTTCCCCCAAGTTCCCAAATCCAAAGGTCGATTCTCCTCCCACTCCCGCAAGCACCAGCAGCTCTGCTTTATGGCCTCCTTCTGGAAGTCTCACTGACCTGGTTCACCAGGCTCCACAATCTGCCCCAGCACCTCTCTCTACAGCCCAGCCGTCTTCTACCTTTCTCCTCCTGCTCACTCTGTTCCAGCCACTGCAGCCTCCCCCCAGGGCTTTGCACTTGCCGCTCTGTCTAGAATGTTCCATCTCGAAATCCCCTGGTTTCTTCCATCACTTCCTTCAAGTCCCGGCTTATCCGTTGCTTCTCAGAGAGCGCTGCCCGGCAGGCTTACATGCACCGCCAGCACCTCCTCCAGCCCTCTTTTCCCTCTGCCCAAAGTTCCCAGAGGACAGAGAGTGCCTCCCTCCTGACTGAGCACTGGCACAGGGGACCTTCAGAGAACTCCAGACAACACAAGGCAGGTGCAGCTCACGCTGGAGGACCATATGCCCTTTTAGTAAATGCAGAGTGGCCACATCCTCTCTGAGGCATGGCTACCCAAACAGGACTCTGTACAGCTCAGCATCAAGCTTTAAGTCATTCAAGGGAGTGGTTTATAAGGAGACATATCAGCCTTTCTCCAGAGACATCAATGAGATCGGGGACGTGAGGGCAGGAACACTTTATCTAGAACAGAGTGTGACACACAGGTGACAGCATAACTGCTGTTCCTAAAGGAAGGGGTGACCTTTGTAATCAGCTGGGGGTGGAGCATGGCCAGGGCTGTAGGGGACGATGGGGAAAAAGCTGAAGGATTATCCAGAGAATGTCAATATCCCTCAACAAGATAAAATGACAGATGAAGCTGATTAAAGTTTCCAAACTTAGAAAGACATTCGAGGTATCAGGGATCTTAAGCGTTTTATTACCGATCTTACTCAGGAAACAAAAGCAAAATAAATCAAAATGGAATGAAATAAAGTAAAATAAAATGCTCCTGGGCTTCATATAAGACAACGTTCAAAAAGAGCAAGCATAAGTTGGTGCAGCCACTATGTAAAACAGTATGGAGGGTCCTCAAAGAATTAAAAACAGAGTTACTATATGATCCAGCAATCCTACTCCTGGGCATATATCTTGACAAAACTACAGTTTAAAAAGATGTATGCACCCTTATGTTCATAGCAGCACTATTTACAATAGCCAAGACATGGAAACAACCTAAACGTCCATCAACAGATGAATGGATAAAGATGTGGTACATATATACAATGGAATATTACTCAGCCATAAAAAAGAATGAAATAATGCCATTTGCAGCAACAAGGATGGACCTCGAGATTATCATACTAAGTGAAATAAGTCAGAAAGACAAATACCATATGATATCACTTATATGTGGAATCTAACATATGACAAATGAACTTATCTATGAAACAGAAACAGACTCACAGACATAGAGGACAGACTTCTGGTTGCCAAGTGGGTGGTAGGGGAGGGAAGGACTGGGAAGTTGGGATTAGCAGAGGAAAACTATTATATAGAGAATGGATAATCAACAATGGCCTACTGTATAGCACAGGGAACTATATTCAATATCCTGTGATAAACCATAATGAAAAAGAATATCAAAAAAATGTATATATGTAACACTGAATCACTTGCTATACAGCAGAAATTAACACAACATTGTAAATCAACTATACTTCAGTTAAAAAAAAAAAGAGCAAGCTGACAAACCTCTGGTGTATCCATGAGCTAATAATATCATATTATCATTAGAAAGCCTAAATTGAAAAAAGTCTTACATCATTTTAGGAACTATATTAGGTATGATATGATTTTCATTTTTTTGTTTCTGCAATATTATCTTAAAAATATTAAATCTTAAAAATTGTAAATCATAGCTCCTAAAAATTGTAAATCATAGCTCCTAAAACTCCAAGAGCATTAGAATTTGAGTTTGATATGAAATTATAATATGCATATAAGAAATATCATGCATGTGTAATAACTCAAATGATGATGATGATGATGACCATGGTGACAATGACCTAAAGGTCCTTCTAAGGAGGAACAAATCATAAACAAGAACTTTCCACATAAACCAAGGAACACAGGCTGGGGGAAACTTATTTGCTAGGATAGCTGTTCAACGGTGGACACCTGAATTGACTAGAAATGCCTGTGTTCAGACCACGCTGTACTTCCATGGCCAGTTCTGCAGCACCAGCACGGCCAGTCCTCACTGAGGGCCCACTGGCTAGGAAGCACCGTATAAACGGTCTGTCCCTGCCGCAAAAAATGTCTGCTTTCCTCACATGCACTCAAAATTCCTCTCCTGACCTAGCAGCTGCCCATGGTTCATGTTTCTAAGCCTAACTGTTTATGACAAGCAGAAGCAGTGACCTGGTCAGAGGCCCGTGGGGAGGGTCACGAGTGAGAACTCAGACGCCAGGTAAGGGCCGGTGGGCGGGAGTAGGGAGACATTCTGGTGAGAGGGTGGAGACCTCATGAAACACAAGTGAGAGATGGAGCTTTACCCCATAGCAAACGCAGACAAACTTCTTCCCCTTTTTATTTATTTTCACCATTATTATATCCACTTTTTTCCCCCTAAGTATTTATCTCTTCTCCATTAGAAATACAGTTTAAGAAAACTTGGACAATCTGACTCCCCCCATGGAGATTAGATTTAAAAAAGTTTATTTAGAATAGATGAGTAATTTCAGAATAGACACACGTACTGTATGTATGTATATTTTTAACATGAATTAAGGTTTCCTGAGTCTGAAGTTTACACAGGGAAAGCACTAGTCATTTCATCACTACAGAGTCAAGCTATTATAAATCACTAAATATTTAAATAGATGGAGATCTTTTTGATCTTGGAATTAACTGTGTGATTTTATTTTTTTACAATTTTTGCCAGCAGATTTGTCTCTGAAATTTTGATTTAGCTCACTTATTCCTGTTAGTAGTTAAAAGATTTGCTTTCCTTGAGTACGTCCCCTGGGCACAGGGGAAATGGCCAGGAGTGGACCAGGCAGAAAGAAAAGGAACTGATGTACGATTTCAAAACTGTGACCAACCTGAACAGACCGCTGAGGGTGGGCCGTTCAATCCTGGTCCACTTTTAGGCTTAGTGGTTAATGTGAGAATTCTATTTACTTTCTTCAAAAAAAAAAAAAAGCTTTATTGAGATATCATTAGCATACTATTAAATTCACCCATTTAAGTGGAAAATTCACAGGGCCAAACAGGGAATTTCCTGGTGGTCTCCTGGTTCGGACTCCTCACTTTCACTGCTGAGGGCCTGGGAGGGGTTGGGGAAGTAAGATCCCACAAGACGCATGGTGCAGCCAGAAAACAAACAAACAAAAAACTGGAAAAAACGAAACAAAACAAAACCCTAACCCACAGCGCTATGCAGCCATCTAGTTTTAGAATATTCCACCCCGCCAAGAAACCTCACCAGCAGTCACTTTCCATTCCTCTCTGTCCCCAGCCCCCGACAAGGGCTAATCTACTTCCAGATCCTATATACTTGCTAATTCTGGGTGTTTCATATAAAGCAAAACACACCACACAGTCTTCTTCTCTGACCATCTTCTTTCATTTAGCACCCATGTTACAGCCTGTATCAGTGCTTCATTTCTTTTTATCACATAATGCTATTCCACTGTAAGGATACGCCGTGCTTTATTTATGCACTCATCAGTGGACAGACCTCTGAGTTGTTCAGGTGTCATGAGTGACACTGCTGCGTGTCCACAGGCCTCTTCCACAGACCCGCGGCAGGAGCTGCGGGCCCCATGGCAGCTGTACGCTCACTTTTTTTTTTTTTTTAATTTTCCCTGCGGCTTGTGGGATCTTAGCTCCCCGACCAGGGATGGAACCCGTGCCCCCTGCAGTGGAAGCGCAGAGTCCTAACCAGTGGCCTGCCAGGGAAGTCCCTAGTCTGCCCCCTTTGAGGAAAGGCCTGTTTTCCAAAGTGGCTTCACTGTCCACAGTACCCCAAGCACGTGAAAGTCTCATACACTCAAATTGAGTTTCGCGCCTTATCACAGTTGCTTCTTAAATGTTAACCAGATTTTAGCAAGCAAAACCAGTGAGTTGATTGCTCTTTGTCCAATAAAATGATGCTGCAATGTCTGGGTCTAATGTTGCCATCAGCTGCAAACCTGTTGTAGAGACAAACGCCTACATCTTGGGGACGATCTCGCCCACCTCCATCTCTCACAACTAGCTTTGAGTACTCATTACTGACCCCACGATCCCAAATTTTTAAATGTAGAAGGAACACCTTCCATTTCTCTGCACTTCCCAGCGCCCCCCCTGTGTCTGAGGGAGAAGTCCCAAAGCGGACAGGAGGAAGGGTGCCTGGCCAGTGGGCTCCTCTACCGGGGGCTCCGAGTCAGCCAGGAAGACGTCACATGGGAGTGGATGCAGGGGCATTTGTCACTACCTAAAAAATCCAGGCTCCGTCAGAAGTCCATACAAACTTAAGAATTCAGCGTTGGACAAATCGAACAGGTCTGGCCCCCTCCTCCGGCAGGTTATAACCATCACATTGTTTGACAGGCTCCTAAAGAAATTTAAATGACCCCCAAATAACGGCTTGCTGGTAAAGATATAGCTTGTTCTAGGAGCTAGTTGCAGCTCATATAAGCTGCACGATGTTATTTTTAACAGGTAATCTTAAATATCTTTACTCCATGAAGCATATTTTTTGCCAAGACAGTTTTATGACAAACTTTGCTAAGACACCAAAAAATATTTTTAGCAAATGCTGAAGGGAAATGAATAATTGCTCAGATACCTTTACAAGCCTCTGCAAACTCAGCAGAAGGTGCAACAAGGTTTAAATCCTTTTAAAGCAAAAAAGTCTGTGGAAAAGCTATTTTCTTGACTCTTGGCCCCAGCTGTCTGTTGGGAGTTGGAACCACAACATTTAAGGTGACTTTCTTCCATTTTTGAACATGAGGCTTTGAGACAGGATTTTCCAAAATTTAAAAAGATCTCTTGGAACATGGAAAGATGAAGCAAATGCATAGATTTTTTCCATCTAACGTTCACCTTAGGATTTTACATCATTTTTGGAGAACTAAGCTTTAGAAAGTAAATTCCCTGATACCCAGGGTTTCAGACCTTGTAAATCACTTTAGGAGAAGAAAGGGGGAAGCTCACTTTCCTGATCTCTAAGGTCTGGTTACCATAAGCTCATCATTCATGGAGCTGAGACTAGACTTTTCTGACCTCCAAAGGTGCCCCAGCCAGGAACCTGTGTTAACGCGCGTGTGTAGGGTCCCAGCACCCTCTTCCCGTCTCCTCTGCTGCCTCTCCTAGTGCAGAATATCACACCTTTCACCTGGGTCACCTCAGGTTACTGAGGAGTTTCCTCAGTAACTCCTAACTTGCTTCTCAATACCACCGTCCAATTTCCTACCCATTGCGCCAACCATCTTTTCTCTGCATGAATCATCTCAGGTTGTCCTCTTTCAAAAGCTGTGATGGACTTCTACTGCACCCACGATAAAAGTCAGCCTCTTACCATGACTGCAAGCGTCGGAACGGTCAGGTCCCTGCCTGTTTCCTCAGATTCACCTCATGACCTGGAGATCAGTCAGTCTTTTCTGCCAGGCTGCTGTGACCTTTCTGCACCTCTACCTGCCAGGCTCACCACCGTACCCCTACACCAGCCTCAAATTCTTTAGGTGTCAACGTAAATGTTGCCTCTTCAGAAAGGCCTCCTCCGACCAAACTTTCTAAATGAAACTCTTCTGCTTTTTATTGTGCAAAAATGGTTCATTGTTTACTTTCCACATAGTGCTAATTTCAACCTATAATTTTAAAATGTGCATGTTTACTTTTTTATTGTCTGCATCTCTCACTAGAGGGTAAGATCCACATGGCCAGAGAATTTGCCGACCACAGAGTAGCGCATAAATAATTGTTGAATTAATAAATTCATGAATTTAATTTCCTACTACATCTTTTTTTTTTTTTTTGCGGTACGTGGGCCTCTCACTGTTGTGGCCTCTCCCGCCGCGGAGCACAGGCTCCGGACGCGCAGGCCCAGCGGCCATGGCCCACGGGCCCAGCTGCTCTGCGGCATGCGGGATCCTTCCAGACCGGGGCACGAACCCGTGTCCCCTGCATTGGCAGGCGGACTGCCAACCACTGTGTCACCAGGGAAGCCCTCCTACTACACCTTAATGCATATTAATTACTCCTTTAATGAGCCTAGGTCACATTCTCTACATATTCTCAGGCACCATTTGCACTGTCCTGTCTTGTTTGTCAATTTCCTGCCAAGGTTTCCACTACAGGGGTCAGAACTAGGAAGAGAGTTCTTTATGGGTCGTTCCTGTAGAAACTGATGCCTGAATTAAATGGGTAAGCGGCTGGCCAACTTCACGAACTGCTCCAGTATGACAGTGCTGGGCAGAGGTCCAAGAGACAGTTCCACTTATGTGTCCAACAAACACATGACTACAGAATAATAAGCCTCTTTCCTTAGCTCAGGTTTATTTTCAGTTGCTTTGAAAGTGGTTGCTTCCTTCTACTCTGATGACATCATACCTTGAACCTGAACACACAGCTCAGTGTATGAGGTGCCTCTGGTCTAACGTGTACCCTCCTAAGGCCGGACTTTCACACGCTTTCCTTCCAACCACAGACCAGCTGGGCAGAGACCAGACCTGACTAACACACGCTCATGCAGCTGGAGGAGTAGCTGCCCTTTCTCCTGGTTCCTCAAAGACCACCTGCCTCAGAATAAAGGGAACCAGCAAATTAAGTTAGACAGCACTTTAAACACAACTCTTAGTAATGTCACCACTGATTTATGAAATCAAAATGTCTTAAGCTGGGACTCCCCTGGTGGTCCAGTGGTTAAGACTCTGTGCTGCTAATGCAGGGGGCCTGGATTCCATCCTTGGTCAGGGAACTAGATCCCACATGCCGCAACTAAGACCTGGCACAGCCAAATAAATAAATAAATAAATATTTTTTAAAAAGTCTTAAGCTGACTACAAGTGAAGTGGTGATAGGCTGCACTGCACATGATGGGGCTTGAGGCCCGGGTGCCAGAGCCCAATTTCCTAGTTTAGGACGTCCTCCCCTCCCAGGACCGCCTGCGAAGCTCCTACTTGACTCAGATCTGTGTGCAAAGAATAATTCTGGAGGCACTGATGCCCCTCTTGCTTCCCCCTCCTGTGACACCTTACCAAGGCTAGGCTGTCAGCTCCAGGGAGACGGGGCCTTCATCAAATGACTGAGGGTCTCCTGTGCCTGGACACTTAACATGGAATGAGAGGATGACCACACATCACAAGCTGGACTCTGTCTGAAAACTGAGTCTGGCTACAACAGAGCAAAAGCGGGCAGTGAAATTGTCTCCCCAAAGACCACAGTCCCTCCATCACGGTGGAAAAGCACAAGTGTCCCTAGTACCCTGTGCTAAGTCGTCCGAGCTCCCCTGGGCCCCCAAGTGGCT
This sequence comes from Phocoena phocoena, assembly GCF_963924675.1. NCBI lineage: Eukaryota > Metazoa > Chordata > Mammalia > Artiodactyla > Phocoenidae > Phocoena > Phocoena phocoena. The sequence continues at coordinate 83,626,551 of NC_089234.1, forward strand.
TGGTGATGCTGATGACTTCCTGGAGATAAGACATGGGTCACCTGGGTCCTCATGCATGGACACTGCGCTCTGTGAGGCCTTGGGGAGAGGCTGGGCACTGTTCCCGTCAGTTTGTCCCCATATTCTGGACAGAGTCGAGCTGACATTTTTTTAAAGTTATTTTTCATATGTTTTGTGTTGCTCAGTAATAACTAGTCCAGATTTCTTTGAAGAAGAATTTCTTATTAACAAGTGTACAAGCCTAGTTGCAAGTATATGAAGAAATATTTTTTTGGACTCACGACAAAACCAATGGGTCAGCTGTCTGAAGCATCAAAACAGGAGTAGAGCATAATGCAAATAAGAAGTGATAGGTCACATGAACACTGCCAAACAAAAGCTCAACTTGGACTCAGAATCAAGACATTTTACCAACGAAGAAAGCAATTGAGTCACAATAATGCCTTGTATTTACAGATGGGATTTTTTTAAAGTCATATATTTTATACACATCAGTGTATACATGTCAATCCCAATGGCCCAATTCATCACCCCCCCCCCCGCAGCTTTCCCCTTGGTGTCCATAAGTCTGTTCTCTACATCTGTGTCTCAACTTCTTCCCTGCAAACCTGTTCATCTGTACCATTTTTCTAGGTTCCACATACATGCGTTAATATACGATATTTGTTTTTCTTTTTCTGCCTTACTTCACTCTGTATGACAGTCTCTAGATCCATCCACGTCTCAACAAATGACCCAATTACATTCCTTTTTATGGCTGAGTAATATTCCATTGTATATATTTACCACATCTTCCTTATCCATTCATCTGTCGATGGGCATTTAGGATGCTTACATGACCTGGCTATTGTAAATAGTGCTGCAATGAACATTGGGGTGCATGTGTCTTCTTGAATTGTGGTTTTCTCTGGGTATATGCCCAGTACTGGGATTGCTAGATCATATGATAATTCTATTTTTAGTTTTTTAAGGAACCTCCATACTGTTCTCCATAGTGGCTGTATCAATTTACATTCCCCCCAACAGTGCAGGAAGGTTCCCTTTTCTCCACACCCTCTCCAGCATTTGTTATCTGTAGATTTTCTGATAATCCCATTCTAACTGGTGTGAGGTGATACCTCATTGTAGTTTTGATTTGCATTTCTCTAATAATTAGTGATGTAGAGCAGCTTTTCATGTGATTCTTGGCTATCTGTATGTCTTCTTTGGAGAAATGTCTATTTAGGTCTTCTGCCCATTTTTGGATTGGGTTGTCTGTTTTTTTAATATTGAGCTGCATGCGCTCTTTATATATTTTGGAGATTAATCCTTTGTCCATTGATTTGTTTGCAAATATTTTCTCCCATTCTGAGGGCTGTCTTTTCGTCTTGTTTATGGTTTCCGTTGCTGTGCAAAAGCTTTGAAGTTTCATTAGGTGCCATTTGTTTATTTTTGTTTTTATTTCCATTACTCTAGGAGGTGTATCAAATGCTGCTGTGATTTATGTCAAAGAGTGTGCTTCCTATGTTTTCCTCTAAGAGTTTTATAGTGTCCGGTCTTACATTTAGGTCTCTAACGCATTTTGAGTTCATTTTTGTGTATGGTATTAGGGAGTGTTCTAATTTCATCCTTTTACATGTAGCTGTCCAGTTTTCCCAGCACCACTTATGGAAGAGACAGTCTTTTCTCCATTGTATATCCTTGCCTCCTTTGTTATAGATTAGTTGACCATAGGTGTGTGGGCTTACCTCTGGGCTTTCTATCTTGTTCCATTGATCTATGTTTCTATTTTTGTGCCAGTACCATATTGTCTTGATTACCGTAGATTTGTAGTATAGTCTGAAGTCAGGGAGCCTGATTCCTCCAGCTCCGTTTTTTTTCCCTCAAGACTGCTTTGGCTATTCGGGGTCTTTTGTGTCTCCATACAAATTTTAAGACTTTTTGTTCTAGTTCCGTAAAAAATGCCGTTGGTAATTTGATAGGGATTGCATTGAATCTGTAGATTGCTTTGGGTAGTATAGTCATTTTCACAATATTGACTCGTCCAATCCAAAAACATGGTATATATCTCCATCTGTTGCTATCATCTTTAATTTCTTTCATCAGTGTCTTATAATTTTCTGCATATAGGTCTTTTGTCTCCCTAGGTAGGTTTATTCCCAGGTATTTTATTCTTTTTGTTGCAATGGTAAATGAGAGTGTTTCCATAATTTCTCTTTCAGATTTTGCATCATTAGTGTATAGGAATGCAAGAGACTTCTGTGCATTAATTTTGTATCCTGCAACTCTATCAAATTCATTGATTAGCTCTAGTAGTTTTCTGGTGGCATCTTTAGGATTCTCTATGTATAGTATCATGTCATCTGCAAACAGTGACACTTTTATTTCTTCTTTTCCAATTTGTATTCATCTTATTTCTTTTTCTTCTCTGACTGCTGTGGCTGGGTCTTCCAAAACTATGTTGAATAATAGTGGTGAGAGTGGACATCCTTGTCTTTTTCCTGATTTTAGAGGAAATGCTTTCAGTTTTCCACCATTGAGAATGATGTTTGCTGCGTGTTTCTCGAATATGGCCTTTATTATGTTGAGGTAGGTTCCCTCTATGCCCAATTTCTGGAGAGTTTTTATCATGAATGGTGTTGAATTCTGTCAAAAGCTTTTTCTGCATCTATTGAGATGATCATGTGGTTTTTATTCTTCAATTTGTTAATATGGTGTATCACATTGATTGATTTGCATATATTAAAGAATCCTTGCATCCCTGCGATAAATCCCACTTGATCATAGTGAATGATCCTTTTAATGTGTTGTTGGATTCTGTTTGATAGTATTTTGTTGAGGATTTTTGCAGCTATATTCATCAGTGATATTGGTCATTAATTTTCTTTTTTTGTAGAATCTTTGTCTGGTTTTGGTATCAGGATGATGGTGGGCTCATAGAATGAGTTTGGGAGTGCTTCTTCCTCCGCAATTTTTTGGAAGAGTTTGAGAAGGATGGGTGTTAGCTCTTCTCTAAATGTTTGATAGAATTCACCTGTGAAGCCTTCTGGTCCTGGACTTTTGTTTTGTGGAAGACTTTTAATCACAGTTTCAATTTCATTACTTGTGATTGGTCTGTTCATATTTTCTATTTCTTCCTGGTTCAGTCTTGGAAGGTTATCCCTTTCTAAGAATCTGTCCACTTCTTCCAGTTTGTCCATTTTATTGGCATAGAGTTGCTTGTAGTAGTCTCTTAGGATGCTTTGTATTTCTGCGGTGTCTGTTGTAACTTCTGTTTTTCATTTCTAATTTAATTGATTTGCATCCTCTCCCTCTGTTTCTTGATGAGTCTGGCTAATGGTTTATCAATTTTGTTTATCTTTTCAAAGAACTAGCTTTTAGTTTTATTGATCTTTGCTATTGTTTTCTTTGTTTCTATTTCAGTTATTTTTCTTGTTTCTTTAGGTAGGCTTGTAAACGTATAAACTTCCCTCTCAGAGCTGCTTTTGCTGCATCCCATAGGCTTTGAATCATCGTGTTTTCATTGTCATTTTTCCCTAGGTATCTTTTGACTTCCTCTTTGATTTCTTCAGTGATCTCTTGGTTATTTAGTAATGTATTGTTTAGCCTCCATGTGTTTGTGTATTTTATGTTTTTCCCCTGAAATTCATTTCTAATCTCATAGTGTTGTGGTCAGAAAAGATGCTTGACATGATTTCAATTTTCTTAAATTTACTGAGGCTTGATTTGGGACCCAAGATGTGATCTACCCTGGAGAATGTTCCAGGCACACTTGAGAAGAGAGTGTAATCTGCTGTTTTTGGATGGAATGTCCTGTAAATATCAATTAAATCTATCCAGTCTATTGTGTCATTTAAAGCTTCTGTTTCCTTATTTATTTTCATTTTGGATGATCTGTCCATTGGTATAAGTGAGGCGTTAAAGTCCCCAACTATTATTGTGTTACTGTCGATTTCCTCTTTTATAGCTGTTAGCAGTTGCCTTATGGATTGAGGTGCTTCTATGTTGGGTGCATATATATTTATAATTGTTATATCTTCTTCTTGGATTGATCCCTCAATCATTATGTAGTGTCCTTCCTTGTCTCTTGTAACATTCTTTCTTTTAAAGTCTATTTTATCTGATATGAGTATTGCTACTCCAGCTTTCTTTTTATTTCCATTTGCATGGACTATCTTTTTGCATCTCCTCACTTTCAGTCTGTATGTGTCCCTAGGTCTGAAGTGCATCTCTTGTAGACAGCATATATATTGGTCTTGTTTTTGTATCCATTCAGCAAGCCTGTGTCTTTTGGTTGGAGTATTTATTCCATTCACCTTTAAGGTAATTATCGATATGCATGTTCCTATGACCATTTTCTTAATTTTTTTGTTTTTTTTCGGTACGCAGGCCTCTCACTGTTGTGGCCTCTCCCGTTGCAGAGCACAGCCTCCAGATGTGCAGGCTCAGTGGCCATGGCTCACGGGCCTAGCCACGCCATGGCATGTAGGATCTTCCTGGACCATGGCACAAACCCGTGTTCCCTGCATCGGCAGGCAGACTTTCAACCGCTGCGCCACCAGGAAAGCCCATTGGGTTTGTTTTTGTAAGTCCTTTTCTTCTCTTGCGTTTCCCACTTAGAGAAATTCCTTTAGCTTTTGTTGTAGAGCTAGCTTGGTCGTGCTGAATTCTCTTAACTTTTGCTTGTCTGTAAAGCTTTTGATTTATCCTTCAAATCTGAATGAGATCCTTGCTGGGTAGCATAATCTTGTTTGTAGGCTCTTCCCTTTCATCACTTTAAGTATATCATGCCACTCCCATCTGGCTTGTAGAGTTTCTGCTGAGAAATCAGCTGTTAACCTTATGGGAGTTCCCTTGTATGTTATTTGTCATTTTTCCCTTGCTGCTTTCAATAATTTTTCTTTGTCTTTAATTTTTGTCAATTTGATTACTATGTGTCCCGGCATGTTCCTCCTTGGATTTATCCTGTATGGGACTCGCTGCGCTCGCTGGACTTGGGTGGCTATTTCCTATCCCACGTTAGGGAAGTTTTCGACTATAATCTCTTCAAATATTTTCTCGGGTCCTTTCTCTCTCTCTTCCCCTTCTGGGGCCCTTATAATGTGAATGTTGTTGTGTTTAATAATTTCCCAGAGGTCTCTTAGGCTGTGTTCATTTATTTTCATTCTTTTTTCTTTATTCTGTTCAGCAGCAGTGCATTCCAGCATTCTCTCTTCCAGGTCACTTATCCGTTCTTCTGCCTCAGTTATTCTGCTGTTGATTCCTTCTAGTGTAGTTTTCATTTCAGTTACTGTATTGTTCATCTCTGTTTGTTCTTTCATTCTTCTAGGTCTTTGTTAAACATTTCTTGCATCTTTGCCTCCATTCTTTTCCCGAGATCCTTGATCATCTTCACTATCATTATTCTGAATTCTTTTTCTGGAAGGTTGCCTATCTCCACTTCAGTTAGTTGTTTATCTGGGGTTTTATCTTGTTCCTTCATCTGGTACATAGCCCTCTGCCTTTTCATCTTGTCTATCTTTCTGTGAATGTGGTTTTTGTTCCATAGGCTGCAGGATTGTAGTTCTTCTTGCTTCTGCTGTCTGCCCTCTGGTGGATGAGGCTCTCTAAGAGGGTTGTGCAAGTTTCCTGATGGGAGGGACTGCTGGTAGGTAGAGCTGACTGTTGCTCTGATGGGCAGAGCTCAGTAAAACTTTAATCTGCTTGACTGCTGATGGGTGAGGCTGGGTTCCCTCCCTGTTCGTTGTTTGGCCTGAGGCAATCCAACACTGAAGTCTACCTGGGCTCTTTGGTGGGGCTAAAGGCAGACTCTGGGAGGGCTCACACCAAGGAGTACTTCCCAGAACTTCTGCTGCCAGTGTCCTTGTCCCCAAGGTGAGTCACAGCCACCCACCGCCTCTGCAGCAGACCCTCTAACACTAGCAGGTAGGTCTGGTTCAGTCTCCCCTGCGGTCACTGCTCCTTCCCCTGGGTCTCGATGCTCACACTACTTTGTGTGTGACCCCCAAGAGTGGAGTCTCTGTTTCCCCCAGTCCTGTCGAAGTCCTGCAATCAAATCCCACTAGACTTCAAAGTCTGATTCTCTAGGAATTTCTCCTCCCGTTGCCGGACTCCCAGCTTGGGAAGCCTGATGTGGGGCTCAGAACCTTCACTCCAGTGGATGGACTTCTGTGGTATAAGTGTTCTCCAGTCTCTGAGTCACCCACCCAGCAGTTATGGAATTTGATTTTACTGTGATTGCACCCCTCCTACCATCTCATTGTGGCTTCTCCTGTATCTTTGGACGTGGTGTATCATTTTTCATGAGTTCCAGTGTCTTCCTATCGATGATTGTCCAGCAGCTAGTTGTGATTCTGATGTTCTCACAAGAGGGAGTGAGAGCACATCCTTCTACTCCAGCATCTTGGTTCAGGTCTCATACAGATGTGTTCTTAACACGCCTTACCAGAATGTCACATGACCTTGTGTGTTGTCATGATCAGGACTTTATATTAAATGATGGAGAAACAGCCACTGAGCATCTAGCATGGAGACACTGTGCTACATACTCTAATATATAACCTCACTTAGTTACACAGTCTCACTGCAAAACAGGTATTACTGTCTCCATTTTGCTGACTTTGAAACCATGCCTTGGGACTTCCTTGGCAGTCCAGTGGTTAAGACTTCACCTTCCAATTCAGGGGCTGCGTGTTCCATCTCTTGTGAGGCAGCTAAGCTTCCCACATGCCTTGTGGCCAAAAAACCAAAACACAAAACAGAAGCAATACTGTAACAAATTCAATAAAGACTTTAAAAATGGTCCACATCAAAAAACTCTTTAAAAAAAAAGAAAGCATGCCTTCCTAAGACTCAAGTGGGCAAGAGGGAGAGCTAACTCAAATGCTCATGTTTTCCACACCACATCAATGACAGCAGACCTTTTCACCATAGACTAGAAGTTCACCATTTCAAGAAATACATCTACTAACTCATGCGAGTCATTAGGAGAAGTCAGAAAATATGTTACTACCACTCTGTACTCAACCACCAATTAGAAAGAATGGGATGAGGACATTTTGTAGAGTATTTACAACCTTAAACATATTATTCAGTGTATACTTTCCAAATTAGAGCAAGGAAAACTTGAACAGAAAACTTCAACCACACCATTAAACCACCTTTTGGGTTATTTCTACCATGCTAGGGCATTCTGCTAGTTACACAGGTTATCTTTAAAGACTTAATAAATTAGGGCTAGTAGATTATTATTTACTTTCTTTGGGCAACTGCTCTCCCTAACTCCAGTGACAGTGCTGACAACGAGACTGTCGACCATGGCAACACTCCCCTCTGGCTGCAGGACTGCGTCTGTGAACCGCTGAACCAACCACGGTATCCATGCCTCTGGCCACTGTGGCTGATCCAAAGATGAACACGAGTCCTCTGGAGTTCCTCCCTGGAATTAATCTACAGGGTGGAGAATGCCCTCTCCTCCTGAGTTAGGAGAATGTGAGCCATGGCTGGACTGATGGCCAGGGGTCCACTCATAAAGAAACAGCCTGGCCTGGAAGTTAGGCTGGAGTACAGAGCAGGTGGGAGGGAGGGCGCTGGAAGGGGAGAGAGGGTGAGAGAGTGAGGATGAGAGAGATAAAGAGAGGAGGAGAGAGAGGAGAGGAGGAGGAGGGGCCATTTAAAAGGCAGGTGGAGGGCGGCAGGTAGAGACACACCTGACTAACAGCCCCCTCAACCTGCCCTGCACAGCTGTGGTTAGTTAGGATTTCTGCACTCAGGCACCCACAGCCACCTTCCATCCTGCTCTTCTGTGGTTTGACCGTCTAAACAAAGTCTCTCTTTTTGCTTCCAGTGTTTGGAGTGGGGTTTTTATTACCTCCAGTGGCAAACTTAAATTACCTAAGAAAACACGTTCATTACTTTACTAGACTAAGTTCTTATTTCCGTGTCTGCGTCAAATACAATGTGACAAGTCAAATTAGCAAATATGTATGGAAACACCAAAAGGGGGCGCTGTGGCCTAGAGGCCCTGAGAGCGACACTGAAAAAGAAGACACAAAACACCATGTCCGAGAAACAAAGACAAATGCAAACATGGAAGAAGTCATGGTATAAAGTAAGAGCAGTACAGGACTATGAAAATATGCAGCCAGTACATATCAAAGGAGAAGAGGAGGGAACACTCAGGTTGGGGAGAGCATCCCATCTGAAGCACATGTCACTTGAAGCCTTGCTCACACTGACATCGGTGTGTCAGGGGTTTAATCCTTCCACTGGCTGCACCCTGTGTCCTGTACATGTCTGGGGGCTTCGGAGCGTTCCTGAAACACCCTTTCACCTAACTGCAGAGCACGTGCCAGCAAGCTTACACCAGGGCAAGGCTGCCTTCAAGGGGGGGCGTTTATGCAGCACGCAGGGCCCCCTCTCAGGGCTCTGCACTTGGTTTAACAGTTTGCTGTCTTGAAATTGTTAATACTTTTTGAATAACAGGCCTGCCGTTTTTATTTCGCACTGTTTCCTTGAAATTTTGTGGCTGGTTTTCCACTAAGGAGAGGGACAAAATTTTGCTACAAACAATTCAGACCAACAGTCTTACTTTTCAAACCAGTCTCTTTGCCAAGAGACGTAATATAGTTTGGAAGTCAGAGGGCAAAGATGCTCTATCACCTGCCACATGTTCTTCCTTAGCCATGTGCAGTGGAGAGCACCTGTCACATGCCAGTTCACAGCACTGCCAAGCTGAAAGCGAAGTCACCAAGGGTGACTCAAAAAGCCCATCGTAATTTTTTTTTAGCAAAGGATGAAGGATAAAAAAAGGATTGGGTTGATTTTATGAGATATTCAGTGGGCATGTCCAATGCATCAACTATCATAAACAGTGGACTGTTATCCATAGTGTTGCCTGGTAACACAACTCTATCTCAGAGAGCACAGGCTGTAAATGGCTGGTCCTTTCCGACATCACCTCCACGGGGGCCTCTCAGCAGCTTCCCTACAAGCCACGCAGTAATGGGAGCTCAAATGACAGTCCCCCTGCCATCTCGCGCCAGGACCTCCAGAGCCACCTCCACAGGGCCTGCGGCCTCTGCTGCAATTCACTTCCTCATCATGTGCCCTCAGGGCAGCTGCCCCCCAACACCAGTCTCCTCACTCCTGCCCTGTCCATGCCTATATCCCACCATGTCCACTCTCATCAGGATCGTCTCAGCTCCCTCGCAAAGTGAAACACTGATCTTTCCGTTTTGTTCCTGAGTGTGAACGAGCCCCAGTCCCTTTAGGGGCCCAGGCTTAGATCAGAGCTGAAGAAGGAACGTGGGGAGTAGTGGCATCAGGAAGGGAGGTTGTCTGTGACATGCTGACGTTAAAACCAGTTTCCTCCTCACCGTTGTCCAAACTGAGCAAGCCTTGCTGGGTGAAAAACTGGAAACATACAGCTAAGTCTGAAAGAAATGAACGGTGGTCCAAATGTGCCCGTGTTTATACAATTCTCCCTCCTGTCTCACCCGCATGGATTTCTAACATCTCATCTTTTATGTTAACTCCTGGTGATGTGTTTTGAGGTAGAATAAGCTCAGTGTTTTCCTTCTGCTCAGACTGCTCTCTTTTTGCATCCATTGTTCGCTGAAGCAGACTCCCTTCTCTGATGGAGCCTGGGCTCTAGGTAGGTAATTCTGTGAGTGAGCATAAGCCAGGCACAGTCCACATGCTCAGGACGTGTCCGCAATTGACTTCACCTGATTTAAGGATGGATGAGAATCTACTTACAGATGAAGACTAGGCAGGCGAGCGTGGTTTTGTATGTAAGCAAGACCAAAATGAAGATGATAAGCAGAAAACTGGAACTTTGTGCTCTGATGAATAAAGTCCCTTAGGAGGTAAGTTTTCTAAAGCAAAGTCCTTGTGAGGGCCAGGATGTTGGAAAGCACACCAACTGGTTCAGGATTAGGGTTTGGTTTCCTTTTCCTTTTTCCTTCTCCCTCCAGATCCAGCTACTTCGGGATGCTGCCGTGCATGGGCCAGCCTGCTTCCTGACTTGGTAACAGGACACCTCTGTGACCTTCATAATCAAGTGACAGAGACTCTATTTCATGTACTTAAGAAGAGAAACTTCCCTTCATTCCTGAAAGAATTTACTTTAGGAAACGTGATATGATCTGATAAGATTCTTGAAAAATCTTTTAAAAAATATTGATCATCAGTTTCTTGGTGACACCTGGGAGAAATTTTGATATGAATGGTGAAATTTTGACAGTATCTAATGAATTGAGCAAAAATAAAACCAAACTGATTCGTCTTACCTTATGGTCTTTTGAAGTGAGTGGGTTTGTCATCTCGGCAGTGTTCTTCCACTCCTGTTCTTACCTTGTTTGCTTCTGTGTGGCCTCCTCATCACAGAAGCTGTTTTACCAGAAGGTGGTCCTGGCAAACCATCACTCTAGCTGTCCTTTGTAGCATCACAACCATTGTGCTGACTTTTCTTACTCAGGCTGCAAATACTGTCCGATCTCAGCACCCTCTCAGACAGGACACCCAGAGTTAGAATGTAATTTGTCATTCAGGCTATAAAAGTTGGCAAGCCCTAATTGGCCACACCTGAGAAAACATGTTTCAAAATGCCACTGTGTAAATGAAAAACACCTACCTCTCTTGTAGAATAAGTTTGTTTTCTTTCTTCCAAAAGTCTTTAAAGTCGGAGCTGAATTCATGCCAGATACTGAAGAAAACATTTGGGGACACTTCCTTCTCTCCAATTTTTGGTCTCATGAAGAAATAGGCTGTAGTCTCCAAAAAGCTGTCAAAGCATGCACACACACACACACAAACACACACACACACGTATAAAAGCTATGATTACTTTCCAACATGGGATATTCTTTCCCCATCCAAATGCTGATTTCATTCATGCAGTTATTATGACCAAGAGGACTCAACTCCTAAGGCACCAACAGTAGTTCTCTTAAGGTTTCATGTTAGGGTTTTTGGACTCAGATGTTAGCAGCTGACAAGAGTCCTCCATATACTGGTAGCTATCCCTGGTCCAACCATTTTCAAAATTAATCACTATGTGTCCAACCTATTTCAGAAATGAACCTGTAATCAAGTTGGGACATAGGGGAAGTGTTGGGTCTATACTTTCCTTCTAGACTCTAAACAAATGAAATATCAGCTCTTTGTCCCCAAACTAATATGTCTCTATATGTGTATTATACTGCTTCTATACTATGGGCTTCCTACATTGCTGGTGGGAAAAAAAAGCAACAGCCCCGAGAGATACTGACAAAGGCTCCCACTGGAGATCATGGCAGCACCAATGAGTGGGTACCAGCAGGGCGGCCAGCATCGTGACAGTGGGTGGCAGTGCCCATCTCCAGAAGGTGCCATCGAGGCTGCTTCGTATTACAACTACATGACACTCAGAAGGGTTTCAAAGGGTTATTTGACAAAGAACATACAACTAGTAAGTGGCAGATTTATTCTGCACCTTGACCTGGACCTCCCCGCCTCCAGAACTGTGAGAAGTAAATGTTCACTGTTTAGGCCACCCAGTCTATGGTATTTTCTTATAACAGCCAGAACTAAGTCAAGGACAAATGATCTAGATTCTTCAATACATAAATGTAAAGGGAAAAAAAAAGTCTATTATAAAGACTTAAGAGATATTCTCTGATTTTAATGGTTTGAACTTCTTTATATATTGCTTCAAACAAACTGTAAGAAAATAAAATCATTTCTTACATATATGAACTAATAGGACTTTCGAACAGAGACTGGGTATTTGGTGACATTAGGGATTATTATTTTTGGTGGTAAAACTGGTGCTTGTTATTTTTTAAAGGGGATTTTTTAGCGATACATACTAAAATATATATGGATGAAATTATACCTGTTGAGGATTTGCTTCACAAACAATATGGGAGGCGGCAAGTGGGCAGGGGTGTAGATGAAACCAAGTCAGGAACTGCTGGGTGATGAGTGCATGATGATCACTGTACATTTTGTTTACCATCTCTAAATCACAGCCAAGTTCCTCACCTGCATGGTCTTTAATCTACCTACCCCTACTTCCTTTAGGAAAGTATCAAATCCATTGTCTCCTATTTCCAGCATCCAAAATCTCTTATTACTAGGTTTTCCTTCTGATCCTAAGAGCATATGAAGATTTCTGCATCTATAAATATTCTCTCATCCATGCAGACTCACTGAAAGACACCATGATTTATATACAGTTGCTTTATAATTCAATGCTCCTCTGTCCTCACTTGTTTTGAAATCTGGCTTCATAGGCCACCTTCACTACTTTCTCGCAAAAGTCTCTGATCTAAACCTACAACTTTTAGCAATTTCCATTCTCATGTCCTAAAATAATGGAACCATTACTGTCCTGTTTACTTGAACTTAAAAATGAGAAATTATTAACAGAGCTTTTCTTTTACTCCTTTAGGTTAAACCGATGCAAACTGAATTAAATGTATTATTTCCATTTTCCCTTTATGAAACTCTCAATTATAGGAGACAGCTGAGGTAATGATCACCTATTTCATGGCCTTACCTTGTATTAACTTCAGATTTACAGAAAAGTTGAAAAGATAGAGTTCAAGTATGGCCTCCACTCACCTTCTCCTAATATTAACATCTTACCCAGAAACAGTACACTTAACACTGAAAGTGAGAGGAACTCTCTTGGCAGGAGCTACTGCAAACTGCCTTCTGAGTAAAGTAAGAGAAACTGTGTCAATGAGTAGGGACAACAGGTAAGGTGGTCACCCCACTGTGGTGCTGCCTGCTGGCCCCAAGACACACACACATGTGCGCGCGTGTGTGTGTGTATTTAATTGAAGTATAGTATTGTGCTAGTTTCAGGCTTACATACATCATAGTGATTCAGTTATTTTTTTCAGATTCTTTTCCATTATAGGTTATTATAAAATATTGAATATAGTTCCCAGTGCTATGCAGGGAACTTATAGGTTCTTGTTGCTAATCTATTTTATGTATAGCAGTTTTGTTCCACTTGTAGATGTATTTTGGATGTGTTTGTGTAGGGAGGTGAGCTCCATGTCCTCCTACTCTGCCATTTTGATCCCTCTTTGAGACTGATATACTGACATCAGTTTTAATTTATATAAAGGTCCTGTGTTGTCTCATAATTATGTGGGGTGAGGGAATGAGGGAAAGGAACTGAAATCATACAAAGTAGGCACTCTGACCACCATGGAATTAAATTAGAAGTCAATAACAGTAAAATTAACTGTCCAAATCATTTCTTTATCCTTTCTTCTAGTTTTATTGGGATATAATGGACACACAGCACTGTATCTGTTTAAGGTGTACAGCAAAGTGATTTGATCTACAAACATCATGAAGTGACACCACAGTAAGTATAGTGAACACCCACCATCTCATATAGATACAAAATTAAAATTAAAAATTTTTTTCCTTGTGATGAGAACGCTTAGGATACAGCAGGATTAATTGTATTTATCATGTGGTATATTACTTCCCTTGTGTACCTTTTAATTAACCTCATCCAATTCCCATCCCCCCACCCCCTGCCTTTGGTAACCACAAATTGGTTCTCTTTTTCTGAGTTTGTTTGTTTGCAGTATAATTGATTGACAACACTATGTTAGGTCCTATTACATGACACAGTGATTCAGTATTTCTATACATACCAAAATGATCACCACCATAAGTCTAGCTACACAGAAATATATTACATAGTCATTGATATAGTTATTGACTATATTCCCCACACTGTACACTTCATACCTGTGACTCATTTATTTTGCAACTCTAAGTTTGTACCTATTAATCTCCCTCACCTATTTTTCTCTTCCCCCAACCTTTCCCTTCTGGCAACCACCTGTTTTTTCTCTGTATCTATGACTCTGCTTCTCTTTGTTATGTTGTTCATTTGTTTTGTTTTTAACTTCCACATATAAGTGAAATCATATGATATTTTTCTTTCTACATCTGACTCCTTTTGCCTATGTCCCCAGGGTCAGCTCCAGTTGCCTCCTGCCTCTCCAGGAAGCTCTACAAGATCAGCAGGTGGGTCTGACCCTGGCTTCTTTCAAATTACTGCTCTATTTCCCACAGCCTTCTGGGTCTCCTGAAAGTAAATCTCACTGGTCATCAAAGCCAAACATTTTGGGGGAGAGGGAAGATGGTGGAAGAGTAAGACGTGGAGATCACCTTCCTCCCCACAGATACATCAGAAATACATTTACACGTGGAAGTGCTCCTATAGAACACCCACTGAACGCTGGCAGAAGACCTCAGACTTCCCAAAAGGCAAGAAACTCCCCACGAACCAGAGTAGGGAAAAAGAAAAATCAGAGACAAAATAATAGGGAAGAGGACCTGCACCAGTGGGAGGGAGCCGTGAAGGAGGAAAGGTTTCCACACACTAGGAAGCCCCTTCAAGGGCGGAGACTGTGGGTGGCAGAGGGGGGAAGCTTCAGAGCCACGGAGGAGAGCGCAGCCACAGGGGTGCGGAGGGCAAAGCGGAGAGATTCCCGCACAGAGGATCGGTGCCGACCGGCACTCACCAGCCCGAGAGGCTTGTCTGCTCACCCGCCGGGGTGGGCGAGACTGGGAGCTGAGGCTTGGGCTTCGGTCAGAGCGCAGGGAGAGGACTGGTGGCGTGAACACAGCCTGAAGGGGTTAGTGCACCACGGCTAGCCGGGAGGGAGTCCAGTGAAAAGTCTGGACCTGCCAAAGAGACAGGAGACTTTTTCTTCCCTCTTTGTTTCCTGGTGCGCAAGGAGAGGGGATTAAGACCGCTGCTTAAAGGAGCTCCAGAGATGGGCGCGAGCCGTGGCTACCAGTGCGGACCCCAGAGACGGGCATGAGATGCTAAGGCTGCTACTGCCGCCACCAAGAAGCCTGTGTGCGAGCACACAGGTCACTATCCACACCACCCCTCCTGAGAGCCTGTGCTGCCCGCCACTGCCAGGGTCCCGTGATCCAGGGACAACCTCCCTGGGAGAACGCACGGCGCACCTCAAGCTGGTGCAACGTCACGCCGGCCCCTGCCGCCACAGGCTCGCCCCATACCCCTCCCTTCCCCTGTCCTGAGAGAGCCAAATCCCCGAATCAGCTGCTCCTTTAGCCCCGTCCTCCCTGAGGAAAGAACAGACACCCTCAGGCGACCTACACGCAGAGGCAGAGACAAATCCAAAGCTGAACCCCGGGAGCTGTGCGAACAAAGAAGAGAAAAATCTCTCCCAGCAGCCTCAGGAGCAGCGGATTAAATCTCCACAATCAACTTGATGTACCCTGCATCTGTGGAATACCTGAAAAGACAATGAACCATCCCAAATTGAGGAGGTGGACTTTCAGAACAATATATATTATTTTTTCCCCTTTTGCACTTTTTGTGAGTGTGCATGTATATGCTTCTGTGTGAGATTTTGTCTTTATAGCTTTGCTATCACCATTTCTCCTAGGGTTCTGTCCATCTAATTGTGTTGTTTTGTTTTGTTTTACTTAAAATTTTTTTTCTTAATAATTATTTTTTATTTTAATTACTTTACTTTTTATCTTACTTTATTTTATTTTATCCTCTTTCTTTCTACTTTTTCTCCCTTTTATTCTGAGCCATGTCGATGAAAGGCTCTTGGTGCTCCAGCCAGGAGTCAGTGCTGTGCCTCTGAGGTGGGAGAGCCAACTTCAGAACACTGGTCCACATGAGACCTCCCAGCTCCACGTAATATCAAATAGCGAAAATCTCGAGAGATCTCCATCTCAACGCCAAGATGCAGCTTCACTCAACGATCAGCAAGCTGCAGTGCTGGACACCCAATGGCAAACAACTAGCAAGACAGGAAAACAGCCCCATCCATTAGCAGAGAAGCTGCCTAAAATCATAAGTCCACAGACACCCGAAAACACACCACCAGACCTGGACTTGCCCACCAGAAAGACAAGATCCAGCCTCAAACACAGGCACTAGTCCCCTCCACCAGGAAGCCTACACAACCCACTGAACCAACCTTAGCCACTGGGGACAGACACCAAAAACAATGGGAACTACGATCCTGCAGCCAGCAAAAAGGAGACCTCAAAAAGAGTAAGATGATGAGAAAAATTAAAAGACAGAAAAACACACAGCAGATGAAGGAGCAAGGTAAAAACCCACCAGACCTAATAAATGAAGAGGAAATAGGCAGTCTACCTGAAAAAAAATTTCAGAATAACGATAGTAAGGATGATCCAAAATCTTGGAAATAGAACAGAGAAAATGCAAGAAACATTTAAAAAGGACCTAGAAGAACTAAAGAGGAAACAAGCAACAATGAACAACATAATAAATGAAATTAAAAATACTCTAGAGGGGACCAATAGCAGAATAACTGAGCCAGAAGAACGGATAAGTGACTTGGAAAATAAAATAGTGGAAATAACTACTGCAGAGCAGAATAAAGAAAAAAGAAAGAAAAGAACTGAGGACAGTCTCAGAGACCTCTGGGACAACATTAAACACACCAACATTCGAATTATAGGGGTCCCAGAAGAAGAAGAGAAAAAGACTGAGAAAATATTTGACGAGACTATAGTGAAAACTTCCCTAACATAGGAAAGGAAATAGTTAATCAAGTCCAGGAAGCACAGAGAGTTCCATACAGGATAAATCCAAGGAGAAACAGGCAAAGACACATATTAATCAAACTATCAAAAATTAAATACAAAGAAAACATAGCAAGAACAAGCAGCAAGGGAAAAACAACAAATAACACACAAGGGAATCCCTATAAGATTAACAGGTGATCTTTCAGCAGAAACTCTGCAAGCCAGAAGGGACTGGCAGGATATATTTAAAATGATTAAGGAGAAAAACCTACAACCAATATTACTCTCCCCAGCAAGGATCTCATTCAGATTGGATGGAGAAATTAAAACCTTTACAGACAAGCAAAAGCTGAGAGAGTTCAGCACCACCAAACCAGCTCTACAACAAATGCTAAAGGAACTTCTCTAGGCAAGAAACAGAAGAGATGGAAAAGACTTACAATAAAAAACCCAAAACAATTAAGAAAATGAGAATAGGAACATACATATTCATAATTACCTTAAATGTAGATAGATTAAATGCTCCCACCAAAAGACAGATACTGGCTAAATGGATACAAAACCAAGAACCATCTAAACGCTGTGTACAAGAGACCCATTTCAGACCAAGGGACTCATATGGATTGAAAGTGAGGGGATGGAAAAAGATATTACACACAAATGGAAATCAAAAGAAAGCTGGAGTACCAATTCTCATATCAGGCAAAATAGACTTTTAAACAAAGACTATTACAAGAGATGAAGAAGGAAACTACATAATGATCAAGGGATCAATCCAAGAAGAACATATAACAATTCTAAATATTTATGAACCCAACATAGGAACACCGCAATACATAAGGCAAATACTAACAGTCATAAAACAGGAAATCGACAGTAACACATTCATAGTAGGCGACTTTAGCACCCCATTTCACCAATGGACAGATCATCCAAAATGAAAATAAATAAGGAAACACAAGCTTTAAATGATACAGTAAAAAAGATGGACCTAATTGATATTTATAGGACATTCCATCCAAGAACAACAAAATACACATTTCTCTCAAGTGCTCATGGAACATTCTCCAGGATAGATCATATCTTGGGTCACAAATCAAGCCTTGGTAAATGTAAGAAAATTGAAATCATATCAAGTATCTTTTCCGACCACAATGCTATGAGACTAGACATCAATTAGAGGAAAAGATCTGTAAAAAGTATAAACACATGGAGTCTAAACATTGCACTACTTAATAACGAAGTGATCACTGAAGAAATCAAAGAGGAAATAAAAAAATACCTAGAAACAAATGACAATGGAGACACAACGACCCAAAACCTATAGGATGCTGCAAAAGCAGTTCTAAGAGGAAAGTTTATAGCAATATAATCCTACATTAAGAAACAGGAAACATCTCAAATAAACACCCTAACCTTGCACCAAAAGCAATAAGAGAAAGAAAAACAAAACAAAAAACCCCCCAAATTTAGCAGAAGGAAATAAATCATAAATATCAGATCAGAAATAAATGAAAAAGAAATGAAGGAAATGACAGCAAAGATCAATAAAACTAAAAGCTGTTTCTTTGAGAAGATAAACAAAGTTGATAAACCATTAGCCAGACTCATCAAGAGCAAAAGGGAGAAGACTCAAATCAATAGAATTAGAAATGAAAAAGGAGAAGTAACAACTGACACTGCAGAAACACAAAAGATCATGAGAGAATACTACAAGCAAATCTATGCCAATAAAACGGACAAACTGGAAGAAATGGACAAATTCCTAGACATGCACAACCTGCCAAGACTGAATCAGGAAGAAACAGAAGAAAGATAAAATATGAACAGACAAATCACAAACACTGAAATTGAAACTGTGATTAAAAATCTTCCAACAAACAAAAGCCCAGGACCAGATGGCTTCACAGGCGAATTCTATCAGACATTTAAAGAAAAGCTAACACCTATCATTCTCAAACTCTTCCAAAATATAGCAGAGGGAAGAACACTCCCAAACACATTCTACAAGGCCACCATCACCCTGATACCAAAACCACACAAAGATGTCACAAAAAAAAGAAAATTACACGCCAATATCACTGATGAATATAGATGCAAAAGTCCTCAACAAAATACTATCAAACAGAATCCAACAGCACATTAAAAGGATTATACACCATGATCAAGTAGGGTTTATTCCAGGAATGCAAGGATTCTTCAATATACGCAAATCAATCAATGTGATACACCATATTAAAAAATTGAAGGGGAAAAACCATATGATCATCTCAATAGATGCAGAGAAAGCTTTTGACAATATTCAACACCCACTTATGATAAAAAACCCTGCAGAAAGTAGGCATAGAGGGAACTTTCCTCAACATAATACTGGCCATATATGACAAACCCACAGCCAACATTGTCCTCAATGGTGAAAAGCTGAAACCATGTCCACTAAGATCAGGAAGAAGACAAGGTTGCCCACTCTCACCACTCTTATTCAGCATCATTTTGGAACTTTTAGCCACAGCAATCAGAGAAGAAAAAGAAATAAAAGGAATACAAATTGGAAAAGAAGTAAAGCTGTCACTGTTTGCAAATAACCTGATATATACATAGAGAGTCCTAAAGATGGTACGAGAAAACTACTAGAGCTAATCAATGAATTTGGTAAAGGAGCAGGATAAAAAATTAATGCACAGAAATCTCTGGCATTCCTATACACTAATGATGAAAAATCTGAAAGTGAAATTAAGAAAACACTCCCATTTACCATTGCAACAAAAAGAATAAAATATCTAGGAATAAACCTACCTAAGGAGACAAAAGACCTGTATGCAGAAAATTATAAGACACTGATGAAATAAATTAAGGATGATACAAATAGATGGAGAGATATACCATGTTCTTGGATTGGAAGAATCAACATTGTGAAAATGAATCTACTACCCAAAGCAATCTACAGATTCAATGCAATCCCTATCAAACTATCACTGGCATTTTTCACAGAACTAGAACAAAAAATGTCACAATTTGTATGGAAACAGAAAAGACCCAGAATAGCCAAAGCAATCTTGAGAATGAAAAATGGAGCTGGAGGAATCAGGCTCCCTGACTTCAGACTATACTACAAAGCTACAGTAATCAAGACAGTATGGTACTGGCACAAAAACAGAAAGATAGATCAATGGAACAGGATAGAAAGCCCAGAGATAAACCCATGCACATATGGTCACCTTATCTTTGATAAAGGAGGCAAGAATATACAGTGGAGAAAAGACAGCCTCTTCAATAAGTGGTGGTGGGAAAACTAGACAGGTACATATAAAAGTATGAGATTAGAACACTCCCTAACACCATACACAAAAATAAGATAAAAATGGATTAACGACCTAAATGTAAGGCCAGACACTATTAAACTCTTAGAGGAAAACATAGGCAGAACACTCTATGACATAAATCACAGCAAGATCCTTTTTGACCCACCTCCTAGAGAAATGGAAATAAAAACAAAACTACAAAAATGGGACGTAATGAAACTTAAAAGCTTTTGCACAGCAATGGAAACCATAAAAAAAGACCAAAAGACAACACTCAGAGTGGGAGAAAATATTTCCAAGTGAAGCAACTGACAAAGGATTAATCTCCAAACTTTACAAGCAGCTCATGCAGCTTAATAACAAAAAAACAAACAACCCAATCCAAAAATGGGCAGAAGACCTAAACAGACATTTCTCCAAAGAAGATATACAGATTGCCAACAAACACATGAAAGAATGCTCAACATCATTAGTCATTAGAGAAATGCAAATCAAAACTACAATGAGATATCATCTCACACCAGTCAGAATGGCCATCATCAAAAAATCTAGAAACAATAAATGCTGGAGAGGGTGTGGAGAAAAGGGAACACTCTTGCACTGCTGGTGGGAATGTAAATTGATACAGCCACTATGGAGAACAGTATGGAGGTTCCTTAAAAAACTAAAAGTAGAAGTAACATATGACCCAGCAATCCCAGTATTGGCATATAACCTGAGAAAACCATAATTCAAAGAGTCAGGCACCACAATGTTCATTGCAGCTCTATTCACAATGCCAGGGTATGGAAGCAGCCAAAGTGTCCACCGACAGATCAATGGATAAAGAAGTTGTGGCACATATATACAATGGAATACTCAGCCATGAAAAGAAATGAAATTGAGTTATTTGTAGTGAGGTGGATGGACCTAGAGTCTGTCATACAGAGTGAAGTAAGCCAGAAAGAGAAAAGCAAATACTGTAAACTAATGCATATATATGGAATCTAAGAGGAAAAAAAAGTTCATGAAGAATCTTGGAGTAAGACGTGAATGGAGACGCAGACCTACTAGTGAACGGACTTGAGGATATGGGGAGTGGGAAGGGTAGGCTGTGACAAAGTGAGAGAGTGGTATGGACATATATACACTACCAAACATAGAATAGATAGCTAGTGGGAAGCAGCCGCATAGCACAGTAAGATCAGCTCTGTGCTTTCTGACCACCTAGAGGTGTGGGATAGGGAGGGTGGGAGGGAGGGAGACGCAAAAGGGAAGAGATATGGGAACATGTGTATATGTATAACTGATTCACTTTGTTATAAAGCAGAAACTAAGACACCATTGTAAAGCAATTATACTCCAATAAAGATGTTAAAAAAAAAAAAAGCCAAGCATTTTGGGGGCTTGTCTTCTTGGTGCAGGAGCCCCAGGCTGGGGATCACAGGATGGGGCTTGGTCTCCTCACTCTTTGGGGAAAACCTCTGCCATTGTAATTATTCTCCTCTTTGGGGTCAGCCACTCGGGGGTATGGGTCTTGACTATACCGCATCTCTGCCCCTCCTACCTGCCTCTTTCTGGCTCCCTCTTTATATCTTTAGTTGTAGAAGCTCTTTTCTCCTCATCTTTCAGTTTTTCTCATCAGTAGATGTTCTGTAAATAGCTGTAATTTTGGTGTGTCCATGGCAGAAAGTAAGCTCAGTGTCTTCCTACTCTGTCATCTTACCCATATTCCAAAGCTTCCAAATCATTTCTAAACAATTCACAGGTCAAAGAAAATATCTCAAGGGAAATTAGAAAATGTTTTGAACTGTAAGTACAACATATCAAAATTTGTAGGATGTAGTTAAAGCAGAACTCAGGTGAAAATTTATAGCATAAAATGTTCTTAGAACAGAAGAAACTTCTAAGATCAATAAGATTTCACCTTAGAGAACTAGAGTAAAAAATACAATTTAAGCTCAAAGCAAGCAGAAGAAAAGAAGTAAAAATTAGAGCAGATATAAATGAAATAGAAAAAAAGAAAAACAATGGAGAAAAATCAGCAAAACAAAAAGATGATTTTTGGAAAAGACCAATAAAATTGATTAACCTCTGGTCAGGTCAACTAAAGAAATAAGAGAAAAAAGCACAAATTAGTAATGTAAATAATGAAAGAAGGGTTATCACTATTAGTCCCATGGACATTTAAAGGAAAGTTATGAATAATTCTTTGCCAACAATTTTGATAACTTAGATAAAATGTATCAATTCTTTGAAAGACATCAGCTACTAAAACTTTCTTCAGACATCTCCATCTATTAAATAAATTAAGTCAATAATTAATAACCTTCCAAAAAGAAACCATAAGATCTAGGTGGTTTTTCTAGTGAGTTTTCTACCAAATCTTTATAGAAAAGTTAAATCTCTTCCAGAAATTAGAAGCAGAAGAAAGAGTTCCTAACTCATTCTATATGGCCAGCAATTGCCTAATACCAAAACAAGATAAATACATTATAAGAAAAAAAGTACAGGCCAGTATGTCTCTTGAGCATAGATACAAAAATTCTCAACAGAATACTAGCAAATAGAATTCAACATGAATAAAAATTGTTTTACACCATGACAAGTGATGTTTATTGTAGTTATGCAAGATGGGTTCAATATTCAAATAAAAAAATGTAATCTACCACATGAACAAGCTAAAGGAAAAAAATCATGTAATGATATCAACTGGTGCAGGAAAAACATTTCACAAAATCTAACACCATGATAAAAACTCTCAGCAAACTAGGAATAGAGGACTTCCTTGAATTGAGGAGGAACATCTACAAAAAACCCTAGAGCTAACACCATACTGAATAGTAAGAGACTGAATGCTTTCCTCCTAATAGTGGTAATAAGGCTAGGGTGCCCTCTTTCACTTCTATTTGCACCATACTGGAAGTCTTAGCTAATACAAGACAAGAAAAGTAAATAAAAGGTATACAGATTGGGAGGGGAGAAATAAAACTGTCTTTATCTGCAGATGAATATGTTTATATAGAAATGCCAAAGAATCTACAAAATCATTCCTGGAACCTATAAACAAATATAGGAAGGTTGAAGGATACAGGTCAATATACAAAAGTCAATTGCTTTCTTATACACCAGCATTGAACAATTAAGTTTTGAAATTAAAAAATATATAATTCACTATAGCACAAAAAACATGGAATACTAAGGCATAAATCTAACTACAGATATAATATCTATGAGGAAAATTATAAAACTCTGATAAAAAAAATCAAATAGGATCTAAATAAATGGAGAGCTAGTCTATGAACATGGGTAGGAATAGTCAATATTGTAAAGATGCTAGTTCTTCCCAACTTAATTTGATTCATGTAATTCCAATAAAAATCCTAACAAGTTATTTTGTGGATATTGACAAACTGATTCTAAAGCTTATATGGAAGAGGAAAAAGACCTGGAATAGCCATCACAATACTGAAGAAGAAAAACAAAGTTGAAGCCCTCACATTACCCAATTTTAAGACTCACTATAAAGCGGGACAGTGTGGTATTATTAGAGAAAGAATAGACATGTATTCAATGAAACAGAATAGAGTGTCCAGAAGTAGGCTCACAAATATAGTTGACTGATCTTTGAAAAAGGAACAAAGGCAAGTCAATGGAGAAATGACAGTCTTTTCAACAAATGGTGCTGGAACAGCTGGCTGTTTATATGCAAAAAACACACAAAAGGAACCTAAACACAGACGTCACATCTTACACACACACACACACACACACACACACACACACACACACACACACACACACACCCCTAAAATACTGATCAACAACTTGTGGTGGTGAGAAAAGTTAAATAACTTGAAGGTGTTACATTATTTTGGGAAGGGACAAATATATTAAATATTTGTTAATTTAAAGGTATTAAAAATAGAAGAAATAAAATGTATCATGTCTATGGCAGCCACGAGTACACATCTTTCAGATCTCCCAGGTTCCAACTGAGGAAAACGAAACTGACCGAGGGCTTCATCTGCTGTGCTCTGGGGTCAGCCATTTCATTTACACAGAGGCCCAGGGTTGCCCCCAGCCAGTGAGTGAATACAGCAGGGTGCTGGTGCCGGTGCTACCCTAGGGGACACAAGGCTCCTCTCAAAGGCGAACTTGGCTGAAGGACTTCCAATCGGCTTTACCAAAACTTTCTGGTAACTGCACTGCAGTCTGAGACTTTTGCTATCCAGTCTTCCTTCCTTCCCTCTCCTCCATGGGAGCTGGACCTGCATCCAGATTTAAAGCTGCCCTACCATCCTCTGGATCCCTTCCCATTTCTCCCAGTAAATGCAGCCTTGGCACCTGCTTCTTGGAGAACCTGAAATAACATAAGTGGAGCCACAGAAAACAAGCAGTAAGTTGAGGTCTGGGACAGATTCAGTCACCACCCCACTGTCCTGGGTGGCACGTGGCATGGACCCTGGCACATTGGAGGCTATGAACTGCTAACAATATCACCGAGGTGGCCTAGAAAAATATCCTTGTGTGGGAATGTCCTCGCAGGTGTGATTATTCAGGCTACTGAAGACATGGTGAGAACAATGCCACATAGACAGCGGAATTGGCTGACTACGGCTAGGTTGGATTGACACCCTGCAGAGGAATAATGAGAGGCCCTGGGCTTAACAGACAGTTAAAGACTAGGGGCAACTTGGTGGTTTGGAAAGAGGCAGTTGTCACCTGTCGTGAGAGAACAGATAAAGCTGCACAACAAAAAGAAGATCTAACAGCCAGGCTGAAGAGTTCCAGAGACATTTACATGCACAGCCAAGCAGGTCTGCTAAGGTAGTCAGACCCTGGCTGGGAAAACCTGGGATCCCAAAACAAGTGATGAAGATAACTGACAGTCACCCCTACAGATCCCTAAAACTGTCAAGAGTTTGTAGAGGGGCCCCACTCTTCTCTAGTAAAGGTGAGCACCTCAGCTAGGGAAGTGCTAGACCTGTTGTAGGAAAAGAGATTATACACCCATGTTGCTGCAAGAATTAGCCATGTGTAGTGGCAGGAGTTGGGGGCAGCTCTTACAGGCCTAGAGTAAGCTATGGCCAAGGCAGAGGAGAGCAGGCATGGCTCAGCTGTCCTGGACAATCGCAGAGCAGGGAGTGAAGAGGCTGAGGGCAGTGGGCATGCCTGTGTGTATCACACGAGTCCAGAACACTGAGCAAAGGAGTACTCCACGGGAGGTCCCAGAGGGCCCACCACACATCAAGGCTGTCAAGAATGCACTGGCAACAGGGGCGCTGATGTTGCTCTGTGCTGTGGGCCAGGGAAGCCAGTAGGAGAGATCACAGCTGAGCCCATTAAAACCCATGGGGATGATGGAACCCGGAAGTACAGGGGTCAATGGTGAAGCCCAGTGGCCAGAAGCCTGGGGACCAGTTATCATCATGACTGACACTCCCCTACAGGGAGTGTGGAGATGGTTACTAGATCATGGTATCCTTAGAAGCAAAAAAAAAAAAAAAAAAAAAGACATTGCTTAACATCTACAATCAAATAAAAGCGCAAGAATAGAGGAACAGGAGGATAAGGGCAGTTGCTTTAATAAATTGTCAAGATCCCTTGCTCAGTTCCTGGAATTGTGCTGATTTCAGATCCAGAACCCACTGACAAAAGGGATGACCCTGAAACACTGTGGGGAGCATGTACTGTACTGATGCCCTCAGTCCTTTCCCAAAGGGCTCTGCAGCTACTGCTCAGGGATAAAGGGAAATATCCAGGCATTTTGAGAGGTATGGGACACAGGATCTGAGCAGACATCTACAGCTTTGTCATGGCCACCTGCACTAGAGGGGGGCCCCACACAACAGAAGTCCCTGGGCCAGAGCCCCGCCCATCAACGAGCCAGCAGCCTCAGCAGAAGGCAGGGCCTGGCAACCAAAGGGACCAGGGTCCAGCCACGCCTATGAAACCACCCACAATAGTCAGCCTGCCACAACAGAAGGACCAATGCAGCCCAATAGGGGCACCCCTAGAGCATATAGCTCTGGTGTCCAGAGGGGAGTGTGCTGCTGGGACCCACAGGATATTTCCTACAAAAGGCCACTTCTCCCAGTCAGGAAATGTAACCAACCTACAAGATACATAGAAGTAAAAACAGCAAATCATGCAAAATGAGGCAACAGAGGAACATGTTCCAAACGAAGGAAAAAATAAAACCCCAGAAGAACTAAGTGAAGTGGAGATAGGCAACCTACTTGATAAAGAGTTCAAGGTAATAAAAGTAATGACCAAAGAACCTGGGAGAAGACTGGATGAACAGAGTGAGAAGTTAGTTTTCAACAGAGTTAGAAAATATAAAGGACCAAACAGAGATGAAGAATTCAATAACTGAGTTGCAAGGAGGAGACTCAAGTAGTGAATGATTAGAGAAGTGAGAAGATGCAGAAACAAAGGAAAAGCAGTCAAGCAAGAAAAGTAATAGCATGAACAGCAGTTCAACCATAACTCAGAGTCACAGGACCCTTAGTGCCTCCTCAGGGTTCTATACAGAACATCTTGATGTATATCCTCCAGTTGTTCTGTAGGAACTAAGACCCTACCCGGTGGAGGATAGTAACTACATGCTGACCACAAGCCTGAAGACCCCAGACTGACTGGAGCCAGAAGACTGATGATGGAGATTCTCAAAACATCATCCTGTTACCTCATCACCAGTCAGTCAGTAGAATGTCCATGACATGATCACATACCCTGTGACTGTTACCCCTAATGTGGCTTTTAAACCCTGCCTTGAAAGCCATCAGGGGTTCAGGTCCTTTGAGTATGACCTGCCTGTTCTCCTTTCTTGGCGCCTGCAATAAATGCTCTACTTTCCTTCATCACAACCCGGTGTCAGCAGATTGACTTTGCTGTGCATTGCTGAGCTGACACAAGCTTGGTTTGGTAACAAAGTGAGTTAAAACTTCACATACCTTTATGGTAAATTAATAGATAATGGCTAAATAAATAAATAATGAAGTAGTCGTACAAGGCTATTATTGAGAAATATGGCAGAAAATACGAGGGTAAACAGCTAAGAGAAAGGTAAATGGGTGTAAGGAAGGGTGGGGCAGGAGGTGGCTGCTTTTTGTTACAAGTCTGGTGGTACTAATTGACTTTTTCAACTACGTCTATATTGGAGAAATGAAAATTGATCAAAAGCAGAATGAACTAGAGAAGCAATGTATGCCTGGAAAATATAAGAATAATGAACAAGCTAAAAAAACTTTCCTAAACTAACTTGACCACCTATCCTCTGCAATTTGTTACTTAGAAGAACAACAACAAACAATAGATAACTTAGAAATAGTAACAAAAATAGAAATAAACATTGATATTCTGTGGCTACCATGCTTGGGAAGCTTCCCCCAATTTTAAACCCTATAAGTATTTCCCATTATTTTCTTCTGGTTAAAGTTTCAATTTTAATGTTTATTTCCTTAATCCTTTTGCAATTTATTTGGTTAATGGCC
This sequence comes from Phocoena phocoena, assembly GCF_963924675.1. Taxonomy (NCBI): domain Eukaryota; kingdom Metazoa; phylum Chordata; class Mammalia; order Artiodactyla; family Phocoenidae; genus Phocoena; species Phocoena phocoena. The sequence goes on from NC_089234.1 coordinate 83,653,879, forward strand.
TGAGGCAGAAATCTAGAAATCTAGATCTACTTCTGGCAGAATCTCACTATCCTAAGGTTGATTTTCCCCTTCTGAATGCTAACACCTTGTTCACTATTTCAAAATGCCTTCATTTTGCTGCTCTGTCACTGACTGTCAACTTTTCAGATTCCTAGATTTAGCCAGTGAGAAACCTCAAACAGAAAACGTTAAAGGGGGTGTTTTGCTTCTGAGCTGGCATGCAAATATGTCTTTTTTAGGATGGAATTAAGAAATAACAATTTTTAAAATGCCAGTACTCTTTTATACTTATGCTTATATGTTGTGTATCAGCTAGCAGCAAACCTTCTCTTTTTTTCTAATTTATGAATTATTATCTGGGAGACATGATATCCCATCCTTCACTTGTTGTTCTATAAATCTTACAATTAATATCACTAAATTTATTCTGCATCAAATGATAAACATTATACTTGAAATAAGCTACCAAGTTCTGGATTTTGACATTTAGTTTTCTTTTAAAATTTTTTATCAAAATAGTACTAGAGTGGGTAGTTATTTGTGGTTACTGATTTTAAAAAATGTTTTAACATAAAAAATTACTTAGATATGCATCCCCTTATATTCCTAGTTCATTTTGACCTTGAAATGTATAATAGGTTATGAAAAAAATGCCATCGTCTTAAATCAACATAGTAATATTTAACAACTGCAGATTTAGCAAAGCAATAGGACATTTATGACTATTTTAACTCTTGCTACATGTTTTCCTTATTATCTGCTCATTTCTATTAAAATGCTACAATGCAAGGTAATTCACAGAGTTTACAGAAATATGATAATGCTGAATAACTGTGTGTGTGCAAGTTATTGGGGAGCTTAGGGAAGAGATTCTCCCCTCCCCCCAGAGATTTATATGAGGAAATTAGATCTCATAATCCATTAAAATAGAACCTCACATTTTTCTACAGGTACTGTGTAAGGAAAGCACTTTTAACAGCATGAAAGTGTAAAATGTCCTATGCAAATGTATACTGCTTTTAACATGAGGTCCAAATTCTGATAGTCTGTATCTGAGAACATGGCTCAGCCACTTAAATAGCAGAGTTGATAAAACACATATTTCAGATAAAGTTGGTAGGTTTGAAGTATTATCTTTATTTATCCTTATCTAACCAGGAACATGTGGAATGTAACCAAAGAGAAAAAGGAAAGATAAGCTGCATGAGTTTTGAAAAAGATGAGACTTGTATTTTTATATTCATGAGCAAGGACAGGAATTAAAAGGTCCTTAACAGATTTTAAAAATATGTATGTCAACCTGTAAGGCACTGTTTCTCTTAAGACATCACTGGAGCATCTGAGGATCTTCAAGTGAATATCCTCAGATGCTCCAGTGATGTCTTTTGAAATATCAGAAGCAATAATTTTCTGGTTATTTGTTAATGGACCTATACTTCAAGTTCTCTAAATAAATGACTACAGAGTACGTGTGTTACCAATATGCAACCATGCTTTCAGTTGTCACTGAATGCTTGAAATTAAATCAATTTCAAAAGAGTGAGGTCTAAGTTTCAGGTCATAAAAAAATAACATGGGATAAGACACTCTACTAGATATTGACTCACCACACCCTAGAATAAAACAAGAAAAAATACGTTTTATGTAGTCACAAAGTGAGATGATGTGCTTTATGTTTAGTGCAGTGTCTTTATCACGTCGTATTTCTAGTTTTCCCTTTCTTTTCTATTTATGGAAATTATTTTCCAGTTTCCTGCTGCCTTTTTTATCTCTCCTTGCTCTCTTTCTGGTGGATTCTTGATGGTGAGTAACTCAAAGTCAAGAATCTTCTGGCCTACTTTCTTACAGGTTTTTTAGACCAATTTTGAAAACCAATGTCAAATATTCTCATTTTTTAAAAATTGAATTCAATATCATTAAATCAAAGAATTTTCATCAATTCATGATGTTTTTCCCAGAAGTACTAATGATTTTATTGCTAAAAAATGTAAAGACTACAAACAAAACCAAAAAGACTTTACGAATTATTTTATGAGGATATATTTTCATAACTTTAAAAATGAAACAGTTATAGGTGACTTTATCTGTAGACATATTTCATAAGGCAAATTAGAAATCTTCTTTAGAAGATTGTCGTTAGAGGGGAAAATTTGGTTACAATTTACAGAGAACCAACTTACAGAGAACCCCAGTCACTTGGGGAAATGTTTTAGTGAGTTAAAGAATACACACTAAGGTTAGGCAACTTTCAGGAAGCAACCTGCATCATTCATGCTCATCTAGGGACTGATGTGCCGACAATACTCTTACTCCTTCAAAAATCAGTATAGATGCAAATTTCCACACCACAGTATTACCAGAGGGATTAAAATGTATTTTCATTGCAAATATGCTAATGTTTCTCCTTAGGAGTCTCTGTGGCCAGGAGCAGGGCGTGTGGTCTTACCTGGGTGCGCTGATATTGCTTGGGGAAGGAGCGGGGAGGAGAGGACCTGGGAAAACCTTGGACCTTTGAAAGAAAGTGCTGTTTGAAAAGTAAAATATTGCATACTCTCTGGGGAAAAAGCTGTGTGTGTTGTATATCTACTGCATGTTTAGCTACTGTGTTAAATACAGTGTCTACTTGACAGCTTTGACCACCCACACAAATGAAGAAAACCGAGATCATAAAGACAGATGAGCCTGCGGTTGGCCTAGGAGTGTTGCTATCTTCCTCCTGGATGCTTCCTGCAGACGCACTTCAGTGGGGCCAGAATCTATGCAGTGTTTTCCCTCCGACTCTGATGCAAAGTTTGCATGGTAAATGCAGCTATAAATTCCACTGGTCTGAGCCCATAACTATGTTGCCTCTCAGGACAAATGGTGAGCAAACCACGCAAAACAATTCTTCATGCTTCTTTTTGTATAAGTTTACTCACATTTGGTGTATGCAACTGTAGTCACAAAGTGAGATGATGTGCTTTATGATACAAAAGTTCCCACAAAGAAAAAGTCAACCTATTAAAAGGTCATTCACTAGTCACAAAATTACCTCTTTTTAACCCTTATTGGTACACTACCCACACCCCCAAGTCAAAGTGCTATTGTTTCTTAGCTTTAGAAGACTTGCTGCGCTCATAGCCCGAGCTGGACTTCTCGAGCCCGTGCCACCTGTCTGGAAGTCAATCAGATCCACCCTTTTGAGAATCTGCAATGATAGCTACAGAGAAAATTCAGACTCGGGTCATTAGTGGCAGGTCCACATGGTAAACATCATGAAGTGAGAAGAATATCAGGTAATTACATTGTGCCAGGCACTATTCTATTATTCTTCTCATTTTAGAAATGAAGAAATGGAGGTACAGAGTTTCAATAAATTTCCCCAAATCAGATAACTTAAAAAAAAGTGGAACCAGGATTTGCTAACCACTCCACTCTAACCTGGTCAGGGACTCGGCCCTGTGTTCACCCCTGCCTGGTTCCCATCCCCCTGAGGCTATTTCCCTTTACCTTGGATTCTGGAGGCCTCTGAGAAATCCTTTGGGGGTTTTACTTAATTTAAGTTGGTTCTCTGTGAATTGTAACCAAATTTTCCCCTCTAACGACAATCTTCTAAAGAAGATTTCTAATTTGCCTTATGAAATATGTCTACAGATAAAGTCACCTATAACTGTTTCATTTTACTTAGTTTCATTCTACCCAGAAAAATCTTTTCCTTCAATCAGAAAGTAACTACTTTTATTCAACTGTTTTTTTTTCCTAGAACATCTACTGTGCTAGAAGCATAGTTCCTCAAAATGTACAACCCTAATAGATTTGAATCATCATACGGTTGAATACACCTGTTATCTTAAATTATTACCCCTTAGCTTTTCTACTACTTTCTATTCTCTAAAGTACAAAACAGTGGGCAAAACAGTGTGTACTCTCTTGGGTCTTCATCCTCCCCACACCCTGCAAGAACACAGGGATTAGAATCTTTAATAAAAATGTGGCGACTTCACTCCTCTTCTTCTTGCTTACACAGGACAAAACTTTAGGAGTTCTAACCTCTTTTAGGTTGGAGAACTTAGCTTCTGGAAACACTTTAGCCTAGACTAGGCCCAAATATATTTTAAAATATTGGAGTGGGGAAGATTTTATCAACCCTATACAACAGGAAATTTTCCATTTTTAAAACAAAACTTTGCAAAAGGGCAGAAATTATTTGATGCATTTCCCCCTTTATAATTACAAACCAAAACTGAAAGGAAACATACCAAATTCTCTAAAGCAGAAGGTCCTGAAGTTGTTCTATTCAGAATGCATAAAAGCTAAAACATAAAAAAATTCAGTAGAGACTACCACTTCAGAATGTTTTTTATAACTGACAAAGGCCAGCAAATCTGCACAGGGTGTCAGAGGGCCCCACACTGTTGAAAGTCAGTGGGTTTTATAAAAAGTTGAATAATGTAGCTACAGAAGAAAACCCCTTTGTCCAAAGAAAAGTGCTGTACCTAAAATGCACACCAAGGCCTGAGAGTGGAAGGTGTGAGAGTTTTCTCCAATTTCCCCTGGAAGCCTTCCTCCTGTAGGTCTCCAAATGGTGGCCCTCCTGGCAGGATTTCAAGTAGTTAACAAAAAAATCTAAATTGGAAAATACAAACTGCAACTTTGCTTTAGTTTATCAATATTGTTAATAGAATGATGTAATTGTTTGGGGGTTTTACAAAGATGTTCCCTATCACTTCAGTTTTAATACCACGCTGCAGCCTGCCTGGTATGCCAGACTAAGCCAGATAAACACAAACCTATCAATGCAATCCCTATCAAATTACCAAGGACATTTTTCACAGAACTAGAACAAAAAATTTTTTAATTTGTATGGAAACACAAAGACTCCAAGTAGCCAAAGCAATCTTGAGAAAGAAAAACGGAGCTGGAGGAATCAGACACCCTGACTTCAGACAATACTACCAAGCTATAGTAATCTAAACAGCATGGTACTGGCACAAAACAGACACGTACATCAATGGGACAGAATAGAGAGCCCAGAAATAAGCCCATGTGCTTATGGTTAATTAATCTATGACAAAGGAGGCAAGAATATACTATGGAGAAAAGACAGTCTCTTAAATAAGTGGTGCTGAGAAAACTGGACAGCTACATGTAAAAGAATGAAATTACAACATTCTCTTATACCACACACAAAAATAAACTCAATATCAATTAAAGGCCTAAATGTAATACCTGAAACCATTATACTCCTAGAGGAAAACACAGACAAACCACTCTTTGACATAAACTGCGGCAATATCTTTTTGGATCTGCCTCCTAAAGCAAAGGAAATAAAAGCAAAAATAAACAAGTGGGACCTAATTAAACTTAAAAGGAAAGGAAATGATAAACAAAAGGACAGTCTACAGAATGGTATAAAATATTTGCAAATGATACACTGACAAGGAATTAATCTCCAAAATATACAAACAGCTCATACAGCTCAATATCAAAAGAACCCAATCAAAAAACGGGCAGAAGATCTAAATAGATATTTCCTTAAAGATGACATAAAGGTGGCCGAAAGGCACATGAAAAGACACTCCTCATCTCTAATTATTAGAGAAATGCAAATCAAAACTACAATGAGGTACCACCTCACACTGGTCAGAATGGCCATCATCAGAAAATGTACAGACAGCAAATGCTGGACAGGGTGTGGAGAAAAGGGAACCCTCCTACACTCTTGATGGGAATGTAAATTGGTGCAGTCACTATGGAAAAGAGTACAGGGGTTCCTTAAAAAACTAAAAATAGAGCTACTATATGATCCTGCAATCCCACTCCTGGGCATATATACAGAGAAAACCATAATTTGAAAAGATATATGCACCTCAATGTTCATCGCAGCAATGTTTACAATAGTCAGGTGATGGAAGCAACCTAAACATCCATTGATGGATGAATGGATAAAGATGTGGTACATATATATGATGGACTATTACTCAGCCATAACAAAGAATGAAATAATGCCATTTGCAGCAACAGAGATGGACCTAGAGATTATCATACTAAGTGACACAAGCCAGACAGAGAAAGACAAATATAATATGATATCACTTATATGTGGAATCTAATAAAACGATACAAATGAACATATATTCAAAACAAAAATAGACCCACAGACATAGAAAACAAACTTATAGTTACCAAAGGGGAAAGTAAGGGGGAGAGATAAATTAGGAGTTTGGAATTAACATATACACCCTACTATATATAAAATAGATTAAAAAAACGAGGACCTACTGTATAGCACAGGAAACCATACTCAACACTTTGTAACAACGTATAAGGTAAAAGAATCTGAAAAAATATATAGGTATGTATAACTGAATCACCTTGCTGCACACCTGAAGCTAACACAACACTGTAAATCCTATACTTCAATTAAAAAAGAAAAAGAAAATCTGCTCTTTTTCTATTTCAAAATCATTTTCACCATAAAATATGGTTTGTACCTATAGAATAAAAAAAACGAAGAAGAAATTCTAAGAAAATTTTGAAGTTAGCCATAATTTATAAATAAAAACCGCTGAGTGTGAGAAGTCAATTTTATAACTCCCAGTCTCATTATTCTTTAAATTTAGATATAAAGGAATGGCCATTTATTAGACAAATCTGGAATTGTTACATTTTCTGCCTGTGAGCTGATACAGACACTGACTAATTCTGTGGGAAAATAAAAACGATCATATTTGGTCTGGTGATACTTTCCCACAATTGAAGAAAGCTATGATGCTAATTAAAAAGAAAATAAAAGCAGAGCCTGAAATCAGCACATTCAGTGGCGATGCAGCTGACAGAACAGGTTTCTGGTGAAGTCCACCCTGTAAGACATCCATCTGGCTCACCCAGGAACTCATCTGAAGATGACAACACGCTTGTCCGATGTGGATTTGGGTTTGGGGTGTGTGGTTCAAGACTCATCTGCTCAGTTGCCTTACTTTCTGGGAGAACTGAAGAGTTTGGTCGAACTATCTAAAATTTACATATTTTTGTTCATGTGAAATAGTAACTTAAAGTCCCACTTCTCAGATTAATAGCAAAATTGCATGAATAGACAGACAAGTTAGCACATAAAACTATTATGCTATCAAATGGAATATAAAAAAGACCGGATTTGCTTTAAAAGTTTACTAACCATTGTTTCTTTTGAATATTTTTCTTTAGTTAGGGAATCATAAGATGACCTGAAAAACACATAATATTCCACCACAGAAAAGAATCCTAATTAATTTCTTGATAAGAGTTCACTATCCATTTTAAAATGACTAAAAGTCAAGACTTTTTGTTTTCCAAGTACTCAAACATAAAGACAAATCAGTATAAAATTCCCTTCAAAGCAAGCCAATAATGAGTTTGTGCAGAGTTTACAGCAGATTTTCACATAAATATGCTTTTCTAGTAAGACCTCTTACTATCCACACATGAGGAAACTCTGCATATTGTAAAAAGCAAGGTATTCCATTCCGACAACCTGATGGATGGTGGGGGGAGGCTGAGTAAGCCAGGCTTCCAATCACACTTGGCGTGGTTTTCCAGGTGCCATTTGCGGTGGACCATCAGGGTTCAGCCACCACACTGGCCACCTTCTTTCACAGCGACCTTGGTGGAAATACGCAACACTAAATGGCCTCAACACCATTGGGGAACTTCTATTTTGGTATCAAAAATATCCCCAGGACATTTATAGTTCAACTCAGCTATCACACTTATCCGTAAATGACTCTCAACCCGTTCTAGAAATTAAAGCACAAACATCTGCCACCAATTTGTCACTTGGTATCTTGTGAGGTGCGAAGTAAAAGTAATAGTTTTCAGTTGTAATAACATCACTGCCCCAATGAAGGGCCAACAGAGGCAGAAGAATGAGGAAGGCCAGCTCTGCTGTGATGACAAACTGAAATCACAGTTGGAGCGATGACAGTTGAGGTTCATGAAACGGAGTCAGGTGGCTACTGAGGAACAGGTCTCAGACAGGTCTCTGCCCTGCTGAGAACCTGAACTCTCTATGAACTACACCAGGTCCAAGGACACCACCAGCCATATTCAGAACAGCACTTTCCAGCTGCACCCTTAAGGTCTCAAGCTCTCCCCTTGTAACTATGCAACCATTTCAGATCCCACGTGTCCTTAGTTAACAAGCACCCTTACTTCTCGCCAGCTCCAATTCTAATTCTTGACAATTTATGTAACCTTGCAGGTTTTCTGCCTTGATAAACTTTCCCCATTTTGTAGTCTGGTGGAACACAATTCAAATTCTTAAATCTGTGTCTCCCAGGCTGCAGTCCTAACAAACCCCAAATAAACACCTTTTTATTTCCATCAGGTCTCTGTTCTGAAATTCTGGTTAACGGCAGGGACTTAAATACGCAGACCAGGTAGAATGCTTAAATACCATCTTACTCCCAAATGGATTTCAGCTGACTTAATAGTATGACACACTGAAGATAATAACCTCTAATACAGTAAAAATAAAAGAAGGGGTGGAAGGCTGAGAAGATATGCGAGCCTGGTCTCCCCTCCCTCAGGGCCTTGCTGAGGCAGCTCAAATATCTAGAGATCAAATAAAGAGTGAGAGTGTGTGCTTCCCTTAAAAATTTTTTGGGAGGTGGGGCTGGGGGTGAGGGGTGGGTAGAAGTATTTTTTCACAAAGAGAGCACAAAGAGGAAGTCCAAAGTCCGAGGCTTTGGGTTCCAAAATTTATGTAGGTGGAGAGAGCATTTGGTGGCCTAGCGTGGGGTGTGGGAGTGGGCATCACCCCTGGGAAGGAGACCTGAGACTCTGGAACTTGGGACAAGCCCCCCAGCCTGCCCGAGTGGCAGACCTCAGAGCGGCAGGAGGGAGGGCATCCACTGCTGGTCCCCATGGTTCTGGGAGCAGCATGACCTCAGCAGACGATGTGTGCTTCTTCTGCGGCTACTAGACAGACTGCAGACAGGCGTCTGATCTGAGTTTTAAGCCTGGCTTCCTAGGAGTTGGCCCTGGGTCAGAGCAGCGCACTGTGCAGCCCGTGGCTGGTCAGAAGTTGTGTGGGAGCCCCCGGCCAGGGGGCTTCCTGCATCTGCTGATGGATCTGGACACAGCTTGGGGAACGTTGTCGAGTCCTCTCCACACCCTGGTCTGATGGCCCGTGAGTGAGGGTGGCCTCACCCACCCTGCCCAGCCGCCGGAGGCTCCTTCTTGGCTGCCTGCTCGCTAGGCCACCCCGTGGTCACTGTCTGCATCCCGGAGCTGTGGGTCCTCCTAATTGTCCTCCACCGAGACCTCCACTGCTTTCCACAAGGCGTCCTGCACGGAATTCTCCTTTGTTCCAATAGAGTCGGTCCCCTCAGACAGAGCTGCAACGTTGTGGACAGGATCTCTGGGCTCCGCACGGGAGCTGAAGCCAGAGGAGGGCGCTGGCCTATGTGCCCCAGCGGGGACCCCAAGCCTCTCAGCAGGAGCCCCCTTTCCGGAGAAGGGAGGGCCTCACCCCGTCAGCCGGGGGTGCATTGAGGAAGGGAGCCCCATCCTCTGCACACGCTTGCCTAGAGCAGGACTTCTCAGCACACAGCGGCTAGAGGGCTGGGCCCAGCCCGGGGAGGACAGCCTGCTCGGAGGCCCGAGGGGCATCCATGGCCGTGGCTCAGATGCCACCACCCGCTGTTCTCACCAAGATGTAGCAGATTTCCTTGAATGAATGATTTCCCATTTGCTGGAGGCTGTTAGAACGTGTTTTAGAAATGTTAAGTGATTGTTTTATATCCTTTTCTCCAGTGAAATCATTGTTAGTTGGGAAGAGAGTTCACTCTGGAAATCAGTCTCCTAAGCTTAAGTGTTTGGGTGAATCCAAAAGAAGGGGATTTTGAAAAACCCATAAGAGGCAGGTTCCTACACATATATTTAACTTGGAAAATTTAATTATTCTGAGCTGATCTCTACACACTCACCATGTGTGTATTGTTTATTTCACAGATAAGGACATGGATTCAAAAGTTATGGTAAATCCTTGGAGCCACAGCTCCAGCAGTTTGGAGCAGGTGCAGATACACAGATCTGACACCAAAATCTATGCTCTAATAATGCTTCCAGGCGGCCCAATCCCAGATTCAGCAGAAACAGTGAGGAACATAGAACGCACACGTAAACACATGCTTGATTCTGAAATCTGACTCTGCTTTCTGCTTCCACCACCCAACATTTTGTAATCTGATTATGATAATAATGTGAAAATAACATAGCAATTAACATATTAGTCACTTACTAAGTGCTCAGCATCTGGCAAACACTATCTGACTTAATTCTGCAGGGGCCACCCCAGAATGTCTCTTGGGCATTTGGATTATTTCCAGCTGAAAATAATCAAGGACCAAAAGACTCAGGAAGAAATTCTGACCTTGCCCCTAAATGCCTAAAGAACTTAGATAGAGGGTTTGCTCCTGGAATAGAGCTTTCAGCAGAGGTATCTGCAAGAATATGGGGGTGGGGGGTTGGCTCTTGGCAGCGCCTGCACATCAGTCCACTCTGTGCCTGTCGTCCCTGCTGGCCCAGCAAACACTGGTTTAGCAAGCATCTGCTTTTCTGTCTCCTTGTGAATTGCCTTCCTCCCCTCTGAAGTCCTAAACCAGTACCACCACAACATCCTCTTTTGTCTTTAGCTGAAGGTGGTATTTAAGTTTTCCTGGGTCTCTCCCATGTATACTTGTTATTAAACTTTTCTGTGATTTTCTCCTGTTAATCTCTCTCATGTCAGTTTAATTCTTAGACCAGCCAGAAGAACCTAGAAGGGTAGAGGATAACGTCTTCTTCCCTGACACCTCTACCTCGCCAAGTAGTCACTGCTGTCCCGGGGTTAGGGTTTGGACCCCAAGGCACAGCCATCACACACGAAAGGCCAGGGCCACACCGCCTCCTGCAGAGAATTACTACTGACTGCTGTCCAGGTCATGCAGCATTGCTACAGAAATGGTACAGACTTAGTTCTTTTAGGAATGTTTCACAGGATCCATAATTCTTACTTTTATTTTTAAATTTCAGAGTTAATTATCTAAATTATAAAGATGACTCTTTTATCAACAGCTTTGTCCTTAGCCAGAATTCCTTTCATACAATTAACTGAAATTCCTGCTTGTTATAATTTAAGGTCTTCACCTCGGTTTTTGCTTTGATAGAAACTGGCCAATTCTGTTTTACCAATTTGCCTGCAATACAACTATTATGTATGTGATATCTGTTCACAGACATACGGGATCTTGCCTCATAAAGTAATAGCAAAGAACCTCTTTTATCAACATTTTCCCAAGAGTAATCAAATTTCTTTAGAGACTGTGATGGTTAATTTGACGTGTCAGCTTGGTTGGGCTGTGGTAACTGGTCTGGGGTCAAACACCAGTGTAGATGTTGTTGTAAAGGTATTTTTTAGATGTGATTAACGTTTAAATCAGTAGACTTTGAGAAAAGCAGATGACCCTCCATAATGAGGATGGGCCTCATCCAATCTAGTTGAGGGAATTAAGAAAAAAAGACTGGTTACCCAAATAGGAAGGAATTCTGTCTCCAGAATGCTTTCCGACTCAAGACTGTAACATCAACAGTATGCAGAATTTCCCGCCTGTTGTGAGCCAATTCCTTAAAATCAATCTCTCTCTATCTGTAGGTGTGCACACACACCCCCACACCACACACACACCCCACACGCCACGCACATACACACACAGACACACACACACCCCACACACACACCCCCACACACACCACACACAAAGACACACACAAACACCACACACACACACACACACACACACACACACCTATGGGCTCTGTTTTCTGGAGAAATCTGACTAGCACAGAGAGGAAGAAGTGGAGAAGATTGATGCAGAGAAGCAGAGATTTCTGAGATACTTTTCTACGCTCACCCATGATTGCAAACCTCCATTCTGGAAGTAAGGGTTATGTAAGGGGAACTCAGGGTGCCGTCCCAGCTGTGGAAACTCAATAGTGTCCTATAACCAAACCCTTCATCCTTTTTTCTTAAGACAGGTTCTCATAAATTTCTACAACGCTAAATCCTATTCTACAGAGAAGGTGCTAAGCTAGTCACAATAATTGGATACTTAACAGATTTATATGTCAACCAGAGTTATAAAATAAAAGCCAGAAATCCAATGTATCATCAAAGTGCATATTGAATTAGTTTCTTTCTCTTTTTTGCTTGAGAATAAAAATTGAGCTAATGATTGACTCCTTGAACTGAAGCACGCTAAGCACTTTCTAAGTCAACTCTGAGAACAAACATTGAAAGAAAACAAACGCTCACCATTTATGAGTCTCTGTCAGTGAGTTCTCCTCCGCTTCTTGGTCAATTTTAGCTGAAAATGCAAGAAAAGAAAACAAGATGAGATAAATGATAAATGGTTATAACCATCTCAAACAAAACAGATCCAAATAATATGAAATATATTTTAACACATTATTAACACTAAGGTACTCCAGACAGAAGTTTATTTTAAATCTATGAAGAGATATGATTGAATAGGTTATGTTTAATTTTCATTAAGCTAATACTACTTTCTAAGTAATTTCTTTAGATCAGTCACATTAATCTGAGAAAATAAAACACTAGAAAACTTGATATTCACATCAAATTTGTTTGTCAAGGATTTAAATGTCAATAATTGGTTGAAAATAACTCTCTCAAGCAAAGGTACAAAAACCAAGTAAAAAAACCTAAATAAAAATGATTTGTGACCTTCTTCACCAGTTCTCTCCACACCAGATCACAAGTGAACAGATCCAGAGATTATTTCCATGCAGATGTAAGATAAAATACTAACGCTTTCTACTAATTCCAAGTGATGAGATGACAGTGCATGCATTTATTTGCTATTAGATTTGTCTAAAAATAAAGAATGGTAGCCGGACACAAACCCAAAGGTCAAATTTGGGAAAGAGATTACACCATTATTTAAAAATTATTTAAAATAACACAGAAACTCCCATCATATAATATACGTATGGCAGTGACCTTCACATTTTTTGACCAGTAAGCATTCTAGGAACTTACGTATTAGTTCATACACGTGTATTTGACATTGAAAGCTTCAAAAATACTCCTACTTCTCAACCATGTTAATATTTTTAGCCTATTCCATTAGATCTCAAAATGTAGCCACTAAGTTGATTTCATGCTTCAGTAATGATCAGTTTGAAAATCACTGAGCTACTGGACAAAAAGTTTAAAAATAAATGAAAAAGACCCTGGAGCTAGTGAAAGAAGTTGCCTTTTCATCACCATTCCCCTTTGGGTCACACTCACGGCCATTTGGAGAAATTAGAAGACAAAGAAGAGCAGAGCAAACTGATTCTAAAAATAGGAGCTGTGAATGGAAGCAAACCCCTGGTCCCTTGGAACTGTCAGTGTCTCCATCAGGACTTAAACAGTCATCAGCATGGGCTGGTTACTGTATGTTTGAAAGCCTGCACAACGTCTGCACAGCCACTGTGGAGTGTTGTTGGCCCCTCTCTGCAGGACTGTGCCAATTAAAAAAAAAAAATTTTTATTGGAGTATAGTTGACTTACAATGTTGTGTTAGTTTCTGCTGTACAGCAAAGTGAGTCAGTTATACACATATATGTATCCACTGTTTTCTAGATTCTTTTCCCATGTAGGTCATTATGGAGTATTGAGTAGAGTTCCCTGTGCTGTACAGTAGATCCTTATTAGTTATCTATTTTATATATAATAGTGTGTATATGTCAATCCCAATCTCCCAATTTATCCCTCCCTCCCTTACCCCCTGGTAAACAAGTTTGTTTTCTACATCCGTGACTGTCTGAATTTAACAGGGATACTTGGAGCTGGCAGCAGAGATTTTTTCCCCCTTTCCCCTTTTGTTCTTTAGAGTGTTTACAGAAATCTACAGGTCAATCATTAGTTATATTAAGAAACAGATACATGTTCCATGACTTCACTTTGAAAAGTCTCCAATGTTAATACATTTTCTTACAAAGCCTGCTCAGGGCTGCTTGGCATGAAAATGGTTGGCTTCCATAAGTAATTCTAGAACCACAGAAAGTTTCTTTAAGGGAAAATAACAAAGCACCACAATGATTACCATTTTCAGGAAGGTCATTTTCCCAACTGCCTGTGTGTCTTTTTTTTTCTTTTGTAAAATATAGAGATTAAGACTGAAAAAGAAAGAAAATTTCTGGACTATTTTAGAACCATCAAGTAAATGACATATGAAATTTAAAACACCCTAAAATTAGATTCCAGAGATCTGTGTTCTACTTGTGATTCTGCCGCTGAAATTAGCTTTGTAATCTTAGATAAATAGATTAATCTGTTAACATACATAAAATATTTAGCATAGTGCCCCCAAAAGTTAGTAGGGACTAAATAAATGTTCTTTGAAAACGCTGGCTCTCAAGCTCTTGAAATTCCTAAAGTGATGTTCAGGTTTTCAAGTAAAAATGGAACATGACATATGAATAAAGTTATTTCCTATAAACCATGCAAACTTCCAATTGCTAATTATTTCATTCTCTGACCTATTTTTTCAGAGACATAAAAATTATTTTCAGTTAATTTCTAATGGCACAGAGGGCTTTGTGACTAGTTTTGAAAGCCAGTGTTACTTTTAGCAGCATTTTCCTACATATTTATATCTTCTATTGATAAAGTTTATTATACCAAAGTATGCAAATTACTACTTCAAGTAAGATCGATTTTCCCTTTCTTTATAGCACACAGATCATTTCTTTTTTGACATTTCAAATTGGGATGGCAGCCTTCTAGTTTGTTCATGACAATTGCTAGCTGTAGGATACCTAAAAAAGCATTTAAAATAGGCCAACAGGGGAGGAGCTTCAAGATGGCGGAAGAGTAAGACGTGGAAATCACCTTCCTCTCCACAAATACATCTACATGGGGAACAACTCCTGCAGAACACCTACTGAACGCAGGCAGAAGACCTCAGACCTCCCAAAAGCCAAGAAACTCCCCACGTACCTGGGTAGGGCAAAAGAAAAAACAGAAACAAAAGAATAGGGACGGGACCTGCACCAGTGGGAGGGAGCCGTGAAGGAGGAAAGGTTTCCACACACTAGGAAGCCCCTTCGCGGGTGGAGACTGTGGGAGGCGGAGGGAGAAAGTTTCGGAGCCAAGGAGAAGAGGTCAGCAACGGGGTGCGGAGGGCAGAGCGGAGATTCCCACACAGAGGATCGGTGCCGACCGGCACTCACCAGCCCGAGAGGCTTCTCTGGTCACCCGCCGGGGCGGGCGGGGCTGGGAGCTGAAGCTCGGGCTTCTGTCAGATCCCAGGGAGAGGACTGGGGTTAGCGGCGTGAACACAGCCTGAGGGGGGCTAGTGCGCGACAGCCAGCTGGGAGGGAGTCTGGGAAAAGGTCTGGAGCTGCCAAAGAGGCAAGAGACTTTTTCTTCCCCCTTTGATTCCTGGCACGCGAGAAGAGGGGATTAAGAGCGCCGCTTAAAGGAGCTCCAGAGACGGACGCGAGCCGCAGCTAACAGCGCAGACCCGAGACAGGCATGAGACGCTAAGGCTGCTACTGCGGCCACCAAGAAGCCTGTGTGCAAGTACAGGTCACTATCCACACCTCACCTCCCGGGAGCCTGTGCAGCCCGCCACTGCCAGGGTCCCGTGATCCAGGGACAACATCCCCAGGAGAACGCACGGCGCGGTTCAGGATGGTGCAACGTCATGCCAGCCTCTGCCTCCACAGGCTCGCCCACATCTGTACCCCTCCCTACCCCTGGACTGAGTGAGCCAGAGCCCCCGAAGCAGCTGCTCCTTTAACCTCGTCCTGTCTGTGCGAAGAACAGACGCCCTCAGGAGACCTACATGCAGAGGTGGGGCCAAATCCAAAGCTGAACCCCGGGAGCTGTGCGAACAAAGAAGAGAAAGGGAAATTTCTCCCAGCAGCCTCAGGAGCAGTGGATTAAATCTCCACCATCAACTTGATGTACCCTGCATCTGTAGAATACCTGAATAGACAATAATTATCCCATATTGAGGAGGTGGACTTTGGGAGCAAGGAAATTTTTTTTTTCCCTTTTAATTTTTTTCTGAGTGTGTATGTGTATGCTTCTGTGTGTGATTTTGTCTGTATAGCTTTGCTCTTACCATTTGTCCTAGGTTCCTCTCTGTCCTTTTTTTTTTTTTTTTATGCTTTTTAGCACTTGTTATCATTGGTGGATTTGTTTTTTGGTTTGGTTGCTCTCTTCGCTCTTTCCGTTTTTTTTATTACTTTAAAATTTTTTTAATAATTATTTTTACTTTCATAACTTTATCTTCTCCCTCTCTCTCTCTCTTACTTTCTTTCCTTTCCTTCTTCTACCTTTTATTCAGAGCCATGTGGATGAAAGGCTCTTGGTGTTCCAGCCAGGCATCCGGGCTCTGCCTCAGAGGTGGGAGAGCCAAGTTCAGGACACTGGTCCACAAGAGACCTCCCAGCTCCACGTAATACCAAATGGGGTAAAACTCCCAGGGATCTCCATCTCAACGCCAAGACCCAGCTCCATTCAACGACCAGCAAGCTCCAATGATGGACACCCTATGCCAAACAACTAGCAAGACAGTAACACAAACCCACCGATTAGCAGAGAGGCTGCCTAAAATCATAATAAGGCCACAGACACCGATTAGCAGAGATTAGCAGAGAGGCTGCCTAAAATCATAATAAGGCCACAGACACCCTAAAACACACCACAAGACATGGACCTGCTGAGCAGAAAGACAAGATCTAGCCTCAACCACCAGAACACAGGCACTAGTCCCCTCCACCAAGAAGCCTACACAACCCACTGAACCAACCTTAGCCACTGGGGGCAGACCCGAAAACAACGGGAACTACAAACCTGCAGACTGTGATAAGGAGACCCCAAACACAGTAAGTTAAGCAAAACGAGAAGACAGAGAAACACACAGCAGATGAAGGAGCAAGGTAAAAACCCACCAGACCTAACAAAAGAAAAGGAAAATAGGCAGTGTACCTGAAAAAGAATTCAGAATAATGATAGTAAAGGTGATCCAAAATCTTCAAAATAGAATGGGGAAATTACAAGAAATGTTTAACAAGGACCTACAAAAAATAAAGAGCAAACAAAGTGATGAACAATACAATAAATGAAATTAAAAATTCTCTGGAAGGGATCAATAGCAGAATAACTGAGGCAGAAGAACGGATAACTGACCTGGAAGATAAAATAGTGGAAATGATTACTGCAGAGCAGAATAAAGGGAAAAAAATGAAAAGCAATGAGGACAGTCGCAGAGACCTCTGAGAAAACACTGAATGCACCAACATTCAAATTATAGGGGTCCCAGAAGAAGAAGAGAAAAGGAAAGGGACTGAGAAAATATTTGAAGAGATTATAGTGGAAAAATTCCCTAATATGGGAAAGTACATAGTTAATCAGTCCAGGAATCAGAGAGAGTTCCAAACAGGATAAATCCAAGGAGAAACACTCCAAGACACATATTAATCAAAGTATCAAAAATTAAATACAAAGAAAACATAGCAACAACAAGCAGCAAGGGAAAAACAACAAATAACACACAAGAGAATCCCCATAAGATTAACAGCTGATCTTTCAGCAGAAACTCTACAAGCCAGAAGGGAGTGGCAGGACATATTTAAAGTGATGAAGGAGAAAACCCTTCAACCAAGATTACTCTACCCAGCAAGGATCTCATTCAGATTCGATGGAGAAATTTAAACCTTTACAGACAAGCAAAAGCTGAGAGAGTTCAGCACCACCAAACCAGGTTTACAACAAATGCTAAAGGAACTTCTCTAGGCAAGAAACACAAGAGAAGAAAAAGACCTACAATAACAACCCCAAAACAATTAAGAAAATGGGAATAGGAACACACATATCGATAATTACCTTAAATGTAAATAGATTAAATGCTCCCACCAAAAGACAGACTGGCTGAATAAAGACAAAAACAAGACCTACATATATGCTGTCTACAAGAGACCTACTTCAGATCTAGGGACACATACACACTGAAAGTGAGGGGATGGAAAAAGATATTGCATATAAATGGAAATAAAAAGAAAGCTGGATTACCAATTCTCATATCAGACCAAATAGACTTTTAAAAAAAGACTATTACAAGAGACAAAAAGGACACTACATAATGATCAAGGCATCAATCCAAGAAGAAGATATAACAGTTGTGAATATTTATGCACCCAACATACGATCACCTCAATACATGAGGCAAATGCTAACAGCCATAAAAGGGGAAATCAACAGTAACACAATCAGAGTAGGGGACTATAACACCGCACTTTAACCAATTGACAGATCATCCAAAATGAAAATAAGTAAGGACACATAAGCTTTAAATGATACATTAAACACGATGGACTTAATTGATATTTATAGGATATTACAACCAAAATCAACAGAATACACTTTCTTCTCAAGTGCTCATGAACATTCTACAGGACAGATCATATCTTGGGGCACAAATCAAGCCTTGGCAAATTTAAGAATATTGAAATCGTATCAAGTATCTTTTCTGACCACAATGCTATGAGACTAGATATCAATTACAGGAAAAAATCTATAAAAAATACAAACACATGGAGGCTAAACAATACACTACTTAATAAACAAGAGATCACTGAAAAAATCAAAGAAGAAATAAAAAAATACATAGAAACAAATGCCAATGAAAACATGATGACCCAAAACCTATGGGATGCAGCAAAAGCACTTCTAACAGGGAAGTTTATAGCAATAGAATCATACTTTAAGAAACAGGAAACATCTCAAATAAACAACCTAACCTTACACCTAAAGCAATTAGAGAAAGAAGAACAAAAAAACCCCAAAGTTAGCAGAAGGAAAGAAATCAAAGATCAGATCAGAAATAAATGAAAAAGAAAGGAAGGAAATGATAGCAAAGATCAATAAAACTAAAAGTGGGTTCTTTGAGAAGATAAACAAAATTGATAAACCATTAGCCAGACTCATCAAGAAAAAAAGGGAGAAGAAGACTCAAATCAATAGAATTAGTAATGAAAAAGAAGTGACAACTGACACTGCTGAAATACAAAAGATCATGAGACATTACTACAAGCAACTCTATGCTAATAAAATGGACCACCTGGAAGAAACGGACAAATTCTTAGAAATGAACAACCTGCCAAGACTGAATCAGGAAGAAATAGAAAATATGAACAGACCAATCACAAGCACTGAAATTGAGACTGTGATTAAAAAGCTTCCAACAAACAAAAGCCCAGGAACAGATGGCTGCACAGGCGAATTCTATCAAACATTTAGAGAAGAGCTAACACCGATTCTTCTCAAACTCTTCCAAAATATAGCAGAGGGAGGAACACTCCCAAACTCATTCTATGAGGCCACCATCACCTTGATACCAAAACCAGACAAGGATGTCACAAAGAAAGAAAACTACAGGCCAATATCACTGATGAACATAGATGCAAAAATCTTCAACAAAATACTAGCAAACAGAATCCAACAGCACATTAAAAGGATCATACACCATGATCAAGTAGGGTTTATTCCTGGAATGCAAGGATTCTTCAATATATGCAAATCAATCAACGTGATACACCATATTAAAAAATTGAAGGAGAAAAACCATATGATCACCTCAATAGATGCAGAGAAAGCTTTCGACAAAATTCAACACCAATTTATCATAAAAAAAAAAACCCTGCAGAAAGTAGGCATAGAGGGAACTTTCCTCAACATAATAAAGGCCATATATGACAAACACACAGCCAACATCACCCTCACTGGTGAAAAAGTGAAAGCATTTCCACTAAGATCGGGAACAAGACAAGGTTGCCCACTCTCACCACTCTTATTCAACATAGTTTTGGAAGTTTTAGCCAAAGTAACCAGAGAAGAAAAGGAAGTAAAAGGAATCCAAATCAGATAAGAAGAAGCAAAGCTGTCACTGTTTGCAGATGACATGACACTATACATAGAGAATCCTAAAGGTGCTACTAGAAAAGTACTAGAGCTAATCAATGAATTTGGTAAAGTAGCAGGATAAAAAAATTAATGCACAGAAATCTCTGGCATTCCTATACACTAATGATGAAAATTCTAAAAGTGAAATCAAGAAAATACTCCCATTTACCATTGCAACAAAAAGAATAAAATATCTATGAATAAACCTACCTAAGGAGACAAAAGACCTGTATGCAGAAAATTATAAGACACTGATGAAAGAAATTAAAGATGATACAAATAGATGGAGAGATATACCATGTTCTTGGATTGGAAGCATCAACATTGTGAAAATGACTCTACTACCCAAAGCAATCTACAGGTTCAATGCAATCCCTATCAAACTACCACTCTCATTTTTCACAGAACTAGAAAAAATCTCACAATTTGTATGGAAACACAAAAGACCCTGAATAGTGTTGTAGTTTATCTTATGACAGGGCCGAAAGTAAGCTCATCACACGAGATGAATTGTGCCGAAGCACAGCAGTAGAGGGCTGCCGCTCGCTCAGGCAAAACAGTGCCGTCTGTCCTGCTGTGGTAGCTTTCATTAAAGCATTATCTATGTTTACATTTTAAGACTTATTTTTTTTAACATTCCAGAAATGCCAAAGCAGCAACATATGCTTCTATTTGTTATACAGGCAATAATGGGCTTTCTTGAAAACATGCCGTGCTTTGTCCTTGAGCGCAAAAGCAGCATAAAGTTCCCACCATTATTTTGATTATACTGAAGTAGCACAAGGACATTTCCTTGCGTACCCACCATTTTGATTATACTGAGGACATCTCATGGATCAGTGCCCAAAGCATTCAATGCTTATTCGCAGGCCCCCGGTTTGCCGGGCGGGGTGGGGCTCAAAGCATTCAGGACTGTTCACAGTTCTGGCTTATTCACATGCCCCCTGTTTGCCGGGGGGGCTCAAAGCAATCAGGACTGTTTGCAGTTCTGGCTTATTCGCCAGCCCCCAGTTTGTTGGGTGGGGGGGGAGCTTATGGGTCACGTCTCCTTTCCATGTCCTCAGTTATTCCACTACATTTCCCCCTTTTAGTTTTGTAGCTTGTGCAGCATCGAGGAGGACATGGCAGCTTGTTGCGATGTTGCATGGCGGGTAGCTTTTATTCGTCGTCGGACTACAATTAAACGTATGATTATTATTATAATGAGCATTAGTAATCCTGCAGTAGAACCAAATAAAGCACGTAATTTAGATATGGGATTTAGATTATTAAGTCCTTGAATAATTTCAGTCTATACTTTTTGTGAATTAAGTTGTAATCTCTTCTGAAAAGTTTGTTGAATTTTCCCTTGTAAATTTACAATTTTTTTTGTCAAAGTTTTGTGATGTAATAAATGTTTTTTTTATTTTTGTCCAGGGGAATGCAGACTGATTATATGGAACCAAAGTGACACAAAAGGCACTTTGATTCCAGTCACAATGTAGCTTCATTTGTCTTTGTAAATTTACAAGTTGATCCCCCAACATAACCACAGCTTGTTGTAAGTCTGCTATTTCCGAATGTTATTTCCGAATCAATTTGTCGTTGAGAGGTCCAAAGCATTTCAGAATTTTTATGTCAATCAGTTATATAATCAATGGTCTGAATAGATTGTTTTAAAGCAACTCCAGCTACTGTAGCAGTAGCTGTTATGGCTATAATACCCATGACAGCTGTAATCAACATTCCTACAAATCTTTTCCTTCTTTTTAATGCATCAGTTAAATATTGCAAAACAGCCATAGGAAGAGATTCTTGCCATTCCCTTCCAAGATTGACAGGAAGCCAAAGACCTGTCCGAGCTCGTAAGAGATACAAACTTTCAATAGATATGTTAAAAGATATACTAGAGTTAATGCAGGTATATAGAGATCAATTTTTACACATTATAGTACCTTGAGTCTCATTCCATACAGCTGGTTCCTTTAACAATATATAAGGTAATTTCACATAACTACGAGTATACCGAGTAACATTTTTATAAAAAGTCAAACTATGATTTCCAGATTTGTTAACCATATGTCCTACCCAGGCATTAATCTTTTTCAAAGCTGCCATAAGCTTCCACAAGTCCTTTTGGATAGGATATCCATTTAAATGAGGACCTGGAGGAGAAAACCCTCCAGCATGTTATACTATGGTATCATTAATAGTATTGCTATAAATAGTGTTATCCTATGTCAGTATAAATTCTCTAGACCCCTTTTTCCTCGGGCGGAGCCAAAAGGGCTCCAATCAATGACGCTTCCCCAAGAAGTATTAACAAGAACCCGAGCCATTTTTCCTCGGCATCGAGTCTAATGGACCCAATCCGATCATCGATCCACAAGAGGCACCTGGCATGGAGGCAAGTAAGGTGTGGAAACATTCTCATTAAGAGTGGAATTAGAACTTTTTTTTTTTTTTTTTCTTTTGCGGTACGCGGGCCTCTCACTGTTGTGGCCTCTCCCGTTGCGGAGCACAGCCTCCGGACGCGCAGGCTCAGCGGCCATGGCTCACGGGCCTATCCACTCCGTGGCATGTGGGATCTTCCCGGACCGGGGCACGAACCCGTGTCCCCTGCATCGGCAGGTGGACTCTCAACCACTGCACCACCAGGGAAGCCCTGGAATTAGAACTTTTAAAACTATAAGCACTCAAAAGATATAACCCATGATATCTGCTTTCATTTTTCACAGAATTTAACCATGCCTGATAATTTATTTTAAGGCAATGATCTCCCTTTCCTATACAAATAGGAGGTCCATTAACACCCACCATGTAATTTTCTATTATCTTTACTTCTTCCGGCTTCAAAGGGCCTCTATCATCAAAAGGACCAGGCAACCATCTAGACTCATTTACATATACAAGAATTGGGGCATCCCACCAGGTAACCCCCATATTAAGAGGAGGGTTAGGAATATAAGTCCAATAAGTATGGTTAGTACAATTTATCTCATTGGCTGATATGTTTATTACCTGTGTAGACAACATTGCCAACATAGTCACAAAAAGATTGGTGCTAGTGAGGGGTTTACCCTGAGAAATGACAAGATTTTTAGCAGTGCCTGCAAATTTTTTCATTTGCCCCCAGGTCAATGAAGACGTCTTCTTTTTTTTTTAACAAGTCTTAAACTGCATATATTGTCCAGGTTCAAGAACAGTCTTGGCAAGCGCCTCCCAATCCTGAGGAATTAATATGTTTTCGGAAGCATACCTAGACAAAAGACCTTGAACATAATTAGAATGCATCCCATATGCATTAATGGTTTCTTTTAGCATTTTTAAAATTTTTATATCATGATGGTTATACTCAACGTTCATATATCCATTTGGAAATTGATTACTAGCAGGCATAGCTTGTCTAACTATAGGAAAAGCAAAAAATGGTTCAGAATATTGCTTTTCTTCCTTATTTATCTCTTCTTCCAACAATAGTCTATTAGATTTAGGTTTCAGAGGAAAGCGAAACTGATGAGAGGCTCCAACAGGATAAGCTGCTAATTCTAAAGGAGGAGCCAAAGGAATAGTAGGACATGGCTCCTGATATGAGGGGGTGGTAGCATTGTTTTTATTTTCTTCCAATTTAACCATCAAATTTTTTAACTTTGAAAGTGTATCAGAAATCTCTCTCATTCTGTTGAGAAAGTGGCATCTCATTTTGTGTGCTAGTCTGCTCCCGATCTTTATCATCATCAGAAAATGCCCCTTCATCACTGGAACCTGAAAAATCCTCTCCTGTCTCAGACACAAGGGGAGAAGGAGGCGGAGGAAGGTCCTCTATAGGAGACTCACGAAACAGAGTACGAAAAGCAGTAGAATGATCGGGAGCAGAACTCGGACGCTGAGGGCGTGCCCCATTTTCACTTTTTGTTTCAGATTGTAATGGTTCCAGGGCAAGGGAAATTAATTTACAAAGAGACCAAACATGGACAGATATAGGGTCTCCATGCTGATGAGCTCTTCTTAAGGCTCGCATAACCTGTTTCCAAACTTTTAAATTCAACTGGTTATGACCAGTAGATTGAAACCAGTAACAATGTTTACGTACCAGTGCAAACAATTCATCAAAAGATTCTGGTTTCACTTTCATTCCTGAACTCCGTAATAACTGTTTCAGGAGTCTAATGTATTGAAATGCTACTGAATGGGAATTCCCCATTACAGTTACT
This sequence comes from Phocoena phocoena, assembly GCF_963924675.1. Taxonomy (NCBI): domain Eukaryota; kingdom Metazoa; phylum Chordata; class Mammalia; order Artiodactyla; family Phocoenidae; genus Phocoena; species Phocoena phocoena. The sequence continues at coordinate 83,678,053 of NC_089234.1, forward strand.
CTATTGCTCCCGAAGGTTTTGCTTACCCTTGAGCGGACCAATTTCCCCTTCGGTCCCGCGATCACGCGATTACTTACCTTCAGGTCCCTGTTCGGGCGCCAAATGTTGTAGTTTATCTTATGACAGGGCCGAAAGTAAGCTCATCACACGAGATGAATTGTGCCGAAGCACAGCAGTAGAGGGCTGCCGCTCGCTCAGGCAAAACAGCGCCGTCTGTCCTGCTGTGGTAGCTTTTATTAAAGCATTATCTATGTTTACATTTTAAGACTTATTTTTTTAACATTCCAGAAATGCCAAAGCAGCAACATATGCTTCTATTTGTTATACAGGCAATAATGGGCTTTCTTAAAAACATGCCGTGCTTCGTCCTTAAGCGCAAAAGCAGCATAAAGTTCCCACCATTATTTTGATTATACTGAAGTAAAACAGGGACATTTCCTTGCGTTCCCACCATTTTGATTATACTGAGGACACCTCATGGATCAGTGTCCAAAGCACTCAATGCTTATTCGCAGGCCCCCGGTTTGCCGGGGGTGGGGGTGGCTCAAAGCATTCGGGACTGTTCACAGTTCTGGCTTATTCACATGCCCCCGGTTTGCCGGGGGGACTCAAAGCAATCAGGACTGTTTGCAGTTCTGGCTTATTCGCCAGCCCCCAGTTTGTTCGGGGGCGGGGCTCATGGGTCACGTCTCCTTTCCATGTCCTCAGTTATTCCACTGCAGAATAGCCAAAGCATCTTGAGAAAGAAAGACGGAGCTGGAGGAATCAGGCTCCCGGACTTCAGACTATACTACAAAGATACAGTAATCAAGACAGTATGGTACTGGCACAAAAACAGAAACATAGATCAATGGAGCAGGATAGAAAACCCAGAGATAACCCCACGCAGATATGGTCACCTTATCTTTGATAAAGGAGGCAAAATATGCAATGGAGAAAAGACAGCCTCTTCAATAAGTGGTGCTGGGAAAACTGCTACATGTAAAAGAATGAAATTAGAACACTCCCTAACACCATACACAAAAATAAACTCAAAATGGATTAAAGACCTAAATGTAAAGCCAGACACTACTAAACTCTTAGAGGAAAACATAGGCACAACACTCTATGACATAAATCACAGCAAGATCCTTTTTGACCCACCTCCTAGAGAAATGGAAATAAAAACAAATATAAAGAAATGGGACCTAATGAAACTTCAAAGGTTTTGCACAGCAAAGGAAACCAAAAACAAGATGAAAGGACAACCCTCAGAATGGGAGAACGTATTTTCAAATGAAGCAACTGACAAATGATTAATTTCCAAAATTTACAAACAGCTCATGCAGCTGCATATCAAAAAAACAAACAACCCAATCCAAAAATGAGCATACTACCTAAATAAACATTTCTCCAAAGAAGATATACAGATTGCCAACAAACACATGAAAGAATGCTCATCATCATTAATCATTAGAGAAATGCAAATCAAAACTACAATGATATATCATCTCACACCACTTGGAATGGCCATCATCAGAAACTCTACAAACAATAAATGCTGGAGAGGATATGGAGAAAAGGGAACCCTCTTGCACTGTTGGTGGGAATGTAAATTGATGCAGCCGCTATGGAGAACATTATGGAGGTTCCTCAAAGAACTAAAAATAGAACTACCATATAACCCAGCAATACCACTACTGGGTATATACCTTGAGAAAACCATAATTCAAAAACAGTCATGTACCACAATGTTCATTGCAGCTCTATTTACAATAGCCAGGACATGGAAGCAACCTAAGTGTCCATCGACAGATGAATGGATAAAGAAGATGTGGCACACATATACAGTGGAATATTATCCATAAAAAGAAACAAAATTGAGTTATTTGTAGTGAGTTGGATGGACCTAGAGACTGTCATGAAGAGTGAAGTAAGTCAGAAAGAGAAAAACAGTACCATATGCTAACACATATATGTGGAATCTACAAAAAATAAAAAATGGTTCTGAAGAACCTAGGGGCAGGACAGGAATTAAGATGTAGACATAGGGAATGCACTTGAGGACACCGGTAAGGGGAAGGAGAAGCTGGGACGAAGTGAGAACGTGGCATGGGGATATATATATCACCAAATGTAAAATAGATAACTAGTGGGAAGCAGGCGCATCGCACAGGGTGATCAGCTCAGTGCTTTGTTTCCACCTAGAGGGGTGGGATAGGGAGGGTGGGAGGGAGACGCCAGTGGGAGGAGATATGGGGATATATGTATACATATAGCTGGTTCAGTTTATTATACAACAGAAACTGACACACCATTGTAAAGCAATTATACTCCAATAAAGATGTGAAAAAATTAAAAAATATTATATAATATAATCACATATTATGTGAACAAGTATATGAGTGACACACTCATTAACGTTCTAGGATGTGAAATCTAGCAAATTGTTTGATTTCTCTTTTAATGAGTTATAGAATTAAGGACTCCTTTCTACCCATAAGCAAAATAGAATATTCCATAAAATTACAGTTTCTTGATCCTAAAAGCCTACTGGATGGAAAAACGAAGATTCATTTCATTCATCATTAAGAGCTGAGTGAGCTGTCAGGCTCATCTAATTTGTAACTACAGGACACTGATTTCAGTCAAGGACTATTTAAGAATCAACGGGTAGATTTTCCACTCTAAGTCATGAGGACCTGAGGAAATGGAAATGACAATCACTCTGATAAGTGACAGACCAAATTTCTGTTTCTATTGTCATGATTATCTTAAATGATTAAATGGCATTTTCCCATCTAAAAAAGAGCTGTGCTTAATGCCGTATCAAATTCCAGCATAACTCATTCACTGTATATCATCATTAAAGACACTTGAACAACGTATAAAAACCACAGAGGATGGAGCCAGTCTTCAGAGCATTACTTGGCCTCAGTCTCAGGTCATGTCAGTCTCTGGAGAATTCCTGAAAGAGCAAGAACCTTCCCAAAGCATGGCTTGATATAAATCTGATCTTCAGAAGATATGTATATAATAACTTTCCAAAGCAGAAATATTTGGAGTAGTGAATGCTTTGATATAAGTTTCAAGGATTTCAATCAGCAATAGATTAATAGAATTTTTATTAGAATTTTTTGTTTCTTTAATATTGTCTAAAATTCTCCATCCCTGCTTATTTCATAGGAATATAGGAAGAATCAAAAGATAACATTTATAAAGCTTTTAAGGTCCCTGGAAAAACTGTGTTAAATATCCTGGGTTATGTATACATCCTATAAAATATAGAATATAATGTTTTGAAGATCAGAAAATCATCAATATACCTTGTTTCTGAGCACAATGTTTTGACAAAGCAAATAAATACCAGGTTGAACTGAAGTGATAAGTGTAGATAAAACTTAAAAGAATATCTAATTTTCTATCACAAAAAGATAAATATTTTAATGCCTTTAAAAATATATGCTATTTTATAAATATATATATATGCTATTTTAACTAATAACTATTGTATTTACTGTCATTAAAAAAATAGGAATAATGAGCATTATTCACAAAACAGCATGTTTAGCCAATTGCTTGTCTGTCACAACTGTGTGATTCGTGATTAAACATCATCTATTTTTCTGTGATGTCAAAATAATCCCTTTTAAACCAATGCATATTTTTCAAAATGCCTTCTACCTTTCTGCTGAACAGGGAGGGAAATGCAACATATCTCTTCCGAATTTACCTTGAATAATAAATTGTTCCATGTTTTCTTTGAATGGCTGGATGTGCTCTTTTGAGGACACCTGGTACACTTTCCCCGCTTCAACCTCACAGGCTGAAATTAGAAAGAGACATTGTTCAGAATGTCACACTGCTAACAGTGCATTAAAACAAATAAAAATATATATTAACTAGTGTTAGAAAATCCTGCAAACCACGATAACTGACATATGTGTCTACACATGTTTAGAAATATCCAATGCTGACAAAAGGTTTCACTTTAGGGGATTGTAAAAATAAATTTAAAAAAGTTAAAGTATAATTGATATACAATATTATGCTTCAGGTGTACAACATAGTGATTTGATATTTAAATACATTATGAAATTAATCACCATGATAAATCTACTAACCATCTGTGACTGTACAGTTATTACAATATTATTGACTATATTCCTTATGCTGTATATTAAACCCCATTACTCATTTAATATTTTATATTAAATGTAAGATTATACCTCTTATCCACTTCACCTTTTTCAACCATGCCTTCATCCCCACCCCAGCAACTGTGGGTTTATTCTCTGTATCTATAAGAATCTTTCTGTTTGGTTTGGTCATCTGTTTTGCTTTTTGGATTCCACACGTAAGTGAAGTCATACAACATTGGTCTTTCTCTGTCTGACATATTCCACTTGGCATACCCTCCACGCCCATTCATGTTGCCTTTGTGCAAATGGAAAGCTTTATTTTTAATGGATGAGTAGCATTCCACTGTGTGGGTAGGTGAAATATGTGGGCATATATATACACACACACATATGTATATATATGTATATATACGAAACATGTATATACACACACACATATATATATATAATGAGTATGTGAAACATGTCTTCTTTATCCATCCATCTATTGGTAGATACTACTTAGGTTGCTTCCAAATTTTGGTTATTACAAACAATGCTTCAATGAACATAAGGGTGTATATATCATTTTCAATCTGTATTTTTGTTTTATTGGTATAAATACCCAGAAGTGGAATTGCTGGAACATATGGTAGTTCTATTTTCAATTTTTTGGAGGAATCTCCATACTGTTTCCCACAGTAGCAGCATGAATTTTCACTCCCAGCAGCAGTGCACAAGGGTTCCCTTTTCTCCACATCCTCCTTGCCAATACTTGTTATTTCTTGTCTTTTTGATAATAGCTATTCTAACAGGTGTGAGGTGGTATCTCACTGTGGTTTTGATTTGCATTTTCCTGATGATTAGTGGTGCTGAGCATCTTTTCATGGGTTTGTTGGCTATCTTTTTGTCCTTTGGAGAAATGTTTATTCAGGTCCTCTGCACAATCTTTAATTGGATTGTTTGTTCCTTTTTATATTGTTTTCTGATTTCTTTATATAATTGCGATATAAGCCTTTTATAAAATATATTATTTGCAAAAATCTTCTCCCATATAGTAGGCTGCCTTTTCGTTTTGTTGATGGTTTCCTTTGCTGTGCAAAAGCTTTTTTGTTTGATGTAGTCCCATTTGTTTATTTTTGTTTTTCTTACCCCTGCCTGAGGAGACATATCTAAAAAATCATCCCTAGGACTGATGTCAAAGAACATACTGCTATGTTTTCTTGTAGGTGTTTTGCGCTTTCAGGTCTTATATTTGAGTTTTCAACCATTTTGAGTTTATTCTTATACATAGTGTAGGAAAATAGTCCAGTTTTCCCAAAAGCATTTATTGAAGGGGCTGTCTTTTCCCCATTGTATATTACTGACTCCTTTGATGAAGATTAATGACCATGTAAGTATGGATGTATTTCTGGGCTTTCTAAGCTGTTCCAGTGATATATGAGTCTGTTTTCCTGCCAGTACCATACTGTTGTTTTTTTTTTAAAGTTTCGTGAAAGTTAATACTTTTTTAAAATAATAAATTTATTTATTTTTGGCTGCGTTGTGTCTTTGTTGCTGCACATGGGCTTTCTCTAGTTGTGGCGAGTGGGGGTTACTCTTTGTTGTGGTGTGCAGGCTTCTCATTACGGTGGCTTCTCTTGCTGTGGAGCACAGGCTTCAGGTGCACAGGTTTCAGGAGTTGTGGTGCATGGGTTTAGTTGCTCCACAGGATGTGGGATCTTCCCGGACCAGGGCTCAAAGCTGTGTCCCCTGCATTGGCAGGCAGATTCTTAACTACCACACCACTAGCGAAGTCCCCCCCTACTGTTTTGATTACTATAGCTTTGTATTATAGTCTGAAGTCAGGGAGTGTGATATCTTCAGCTTTATTCTTTCTCAAGATTGCTTTGGCTCTTGGAGCCTTTTGTGGTTCCATACAAATTTTAGGATTATTCTAGTTCTACGAAAAATGCCACTGGTATTTTGATAGGGACTACACTGAATCTGTAGATTACCTTGGGAAGTATGGACACTTTAACAATATTGATTCTTCCAATCCATAAGCATGGTATATCTTTCCATTTATTTGTCATGGCTTCAATTTCTTTCATCAACATCTGAGAGTTTTCAGAGCTCAGGTCTTTCACCTCCTTGGTTAAATTTAGTCATGGGTATTATTTTCTTGATGCAATTGGGATTGCAACACTTCTCTTCTGAGAGCACGTTCATTAAGTCCAACAAAGTTAGCCCAGGTACCCAACTAACACAATCAGCTATATACCATTGCTTTTACACTTGCTCTGGATACTGGGCTTTAAATAAAGATACTATACTACTGTACTCTATACAGCACCGTAAAGTACACAAAAGTACAACCACTTGTAGAGGATGCACACATGTGACAATGTACACCAGTCACGTGAACTAACTGATGTGACTGGACATGTGAATGCATGTTCAGATCTTTGAAAGTTCGTAACTTGAAGGTTCACATGTAGGGGACTTACTGTATTAATTTTGTACCTTTTAACTTTACTAATTTATTTATTAGTTCTAATAGATTTTTGGTTGTGTCTTTAGGATTTTTTATATATAGTGTCATGTCATCTGCAAACAGTGACAGTTTTACTTCTTCCTTTCCAATTTGGATTCCTTTCATTTCTTCTTATTGTTTGATTGCTATGGCTAGGACTTCCAATACTATGATGAATAAACGTGGTGAGAGCGGGCATCCTTGTCTTGTTCCTGACCTTAGAGGAAATGTTTTCAGCTTTTCACCATTGAGAATGATGTTTGCTGTGGGCTTATCCTACATGGACTTTGTTATGTGGATGTATATTCCCTCATACCCACTTTGTGGAGAGTTCTTATAAATAGATGTTGAATTCTGTCAAAAGCTTTTTCTACATCTATTGAGAGGATCATATGATTTTTATTCTTCAATTTGTTAACTGGAGAGGATTTTCAGAGTCTACCTGCCAAGGCTCACATCCAAGCAATTTTGAAAAGTAATCTCCAAGGACAAGACTCAAAAAAGATTAAAATGGTGATTCTAATGTGCATTACTGTGTGAAGGAGGAAGGGGTAGGAAGGAGGCTGACTGGGTTCATAGCTTGAGCGGCTTGGGGATGAAGAACACAGGAGGAAGAGTATTTTTTAAAGGAGAGAAAATTGAAGGGGGGATTGGAAGATGGCGGAAGAGTAAGACACGGAGATCACCTTGCTCCCCACAGATACACCAGAAATACATCTACACGTGGAACAACTCCTACAAAGGAAAGAAAATTAATTTGCTTTTGAACTTACTGTGTCTTAAGATGGCAATGGAATATCCAAGTGTAGTTTCAGCAAGCAGTTGGATTTATGAGTTTGCAGATCAGAGTGATACAGGAAAACTCTGAGTAAGACCACCTGAGAACAGCATATCCAGTGAGAAAAAGAGGGGGCCAAGGTTGAACGCCTGAGTAATGCCAATTTTAATAAAGAAGCAGAGGAAGAGAAGGCCATGAAGAAAACAGACTAAGAAGGAAATGTCAGATATTATAAGGAGAATCAGAAGTGAGTGGGGTTAGTGAGTCGAAGGGAACAGAGACAGCAAACAAGACAAAGGTGGAAGTAAAATGCCCTCTCAATTTGGCAAATTGTGGCAACAGTTTCAGCAGTGCCAGGGACAAAGCTGTAACAGTGTGAGGACGGAATGGGAAGTCAGAGACCATGGAAGTGGACCAGGAATCTGTTACCATCTTGGTCAGTGAGCACACATGTTTGAGAACAAGTGTCCAGCAAAGGCGAGGTGTGGGCTATGGGAAGAATGAGGGGCAAATGAACACAAACCCTTTACAGCTTCTGGAAAATGCTCCAAATATCCTAGTCTTGCCAACAGTGGGCAAGCAAATCCAGCTGCGTGTTAAGAGAGGTGTATAATTCACATGCATCATTCTATCCTAAAGATGGATTTCAGAAAAATCTGATCGTTAACAATTAAATGTCCATAGATTAACGCCAAAAATAGTTCCTTATCACCTAAAAGTAATGAAAGTGGCAGAGATACCACACACACAAACCCCACGATACCTTAGTTTGGGTGTAGCAGACTTAGCATTATGACCAGTGGAATAAGTTACATTCACTGAGCTCACCACTTTACATGCCAAAACAAACAGGTGTTTCACATGTGTACTCTTCAACAAGAATTTTGAAAGTGAACACTGTTTTAAACTGAAATGAATGGTTTTGCTCCTTAAATAATCATTCCAATGAGAGGAACTCTCAATTTTTTTTTCACTCTCCATACACATGTGATGCACTTCCATGGACAAATCCAGTGTACAGGATACAAAAGGATAAAATGTACAGGCTACAAAAACATAAAACAGAACACCTGTGACTTTCAAAATCTCAGTCAGCCTTTCTGTGCCTCAGGCTCTTTACCTGTAATACACAAATAGCAACAGAACCTGCCTCCTGGGGGTGTTACAAAGAATAAGTCAGTTAATACACGTAGAGCACTTAGAACTGGGCCTGGTGCATGCTAAGGTCTGTGTAAGTTTTCACCATCATTGCTGTTATTGTTATCTTTAGTTTTATCAGCAACAGTAGCAGACAAAAAAGCAGGATGCCCAAGGGCTAAGAGCATGGGTTTTGGAGACTGGGTTTGCATCCTGTCTCTTCCACTTAGGAGCTGTGCGTCTTTGGCGAAGTAGGTACCCCACTGTGTACCTCAGTCTCTTCCTCTGTAATACGGAGTTAATAAGTGTCTACTTTGCTGTGAAGATCAAAGGATTTTACGTAGGTAAAATACACAGAGGACTGCTGGATACACAGTAAGAGAACTATCATGTTTGCAACAATTACTGTGACTGCACAATTACCACCACCAGACACCACCAGAGGTGCAGCTACTAACACACAAAAAGAACACGGAACTCCCACTTCCTCAGTCTCAGGAAGCACTGAGGCAATGCTTCAGATTGTGGGAATGACATTTTTTTTAATTAATTTTTTTTTTTTAATTTTTGGCTGCATTTTGTCTTTGTTGCTGCACGCGGGCTTTCTCTAGTTGCGGGGAGCGGGGGCTGCTCTTTGTTGTGGTGCGTGGGCTTCTCATTGCGGTGGCTTTTCTTGTTGCAGAGCACGGGCTCTAGGCACATGGGCTTCAGTAGTTGTGGCATGTGAGCTCAGTAGTTGTGGCTCCTGGGCTCTAGAGCACAGGCTCAGTAGCTGTGGCACACGGGCTTAGTTGCTCTGCGGCACATGGGATCTTCCCGGACCAGGGCTCGAACCTGTGTCCCCTGCATTGGCAAGTGGATTCTTAACCACTGTACCACCAGGGAAGTCCCTGTTAATATACTTTGGATATTAACCCCTTACTGGTCATATCATTTGCAAATGTTTTCTCCCATACTGTAAGATGTCTTTTCATTTTATCGATAGTTTCCTTTGTTGTGCAAAAGCTTTTAAGTTTAATTAGGTCCCATTTGTTTATTTTTGCTTTTATTTCCTTTGCTTTAGGAGACAGATCCAAAAAAAATATTACTACAATTTATGTCATAGTGTTCTGCCTATGTTTTCCTCTAGGAGTGTTACGGTTTCTGTTCTTACACATAGGCCTTTAACTGCTTTTGAGTTTATTTCTGTAGATGGTGTTAGAGAATGCTCTAAATTTCATTCTTTTATATGTAGCTGTCTAGTTTTCCCAGCACCAGTTATTGAAGAGACTGTCTTTTCTCTATTGTATATTCTTTCCTCCTTTGTTGTAGATTAATTGACCATACGTGCATGGGTTTATTTCTGGGCTTTCTATCCTGTGCCATTGATCTATATTTCTGTTTTTGTGCCAGTACCATTCTGATTTGAATACTGTAGGCTTTGTAGTATACTCTGAAGTCAGGGAGCATGATTCTTCCAGCTCTGTTCTTCTTTCTCAAGATTGTTTTGGCTATTTGGGGTCTTTTGTGTTTCCATACAAATTTTAAAATTATTTGCCCTAGTTCTGTGAAAAATGCCCTTGGTATTTTGATAGGGATTGCACTGAATCTGTTGATTGACTTGAATAGTATGGTCACTTTAACAATGTTAATTCTTCCAATCTAAGAATCTGGTACATCTTTCCACCTGTTTGTGTTGTCTTCAATTTCTTTCATTAGTGTGATTGTACGTATGGTTTCAGACATGTTCCTGTATTACTGAGAACTTGAATTTTCTTTTTTAAAATTAATTAATTAATTAACTTATTTATCTCTTTTTGGCTGTGTTGGGTCTTCGTTGCTGGGCTTTCTCTAGTTGTGGTGGGCTGGGGCTACTCTTCACTGCAGTGCACAGGCTTCTCATTGTGGTGGCTTCTCTTGTTGCAGAGCACAGGCTTTAGGCACACGGACTTCAGCAGTTGTGGCACGTGGGCACAGTAGTTGCAGTTCACGGGCTCTAGAGCATAGGCTCAGTAGTTGTGGCGCATGGGGCTTAATTGCTCCGCGGCATATGGGATCTTCCCACACCAGGGCTTGAACCCGTGTCCCCTGCATTGGCAGGCAGATTCTTAACCACTGGGCCACCAGGGAAATCCCAAGAACTTGAATTTTCTGCACTGTATCAAACTCAAGGACACCAGCAATCATTCTCAAAATAGTACCTGCTGGCAGCTGCCAACCTTATGGTCTCAAGGTTTTCCCTTGTAACTAAGCAACCATTTTGGAGCCCATGGGTCCTTGCTTAACAAACACCCTCACTTCTTGCCCCTCCAATCCTAATTCTTAACAAACAAATCACATAATTTTGCAGTGTTTGCCCGTATAAGCCTTCCCCATTTTGTAGTCCAGCAAAACACAATTGAAGTGCTTCTTGACATTTTGTCTTCCAGGCTATAGCCCTCAGTTTGGCTCAGATAAAACTGTTTTCTGTTCCTATTGTAAATTGTTTATTGCTTATTTATGCTGACATAAATAATGTATTTTCCTGTTTGCATTTTCAGTGTTCTGATGGAACTGATATTCATTTTAAAATCATAATAAAAAATATTTTTAAAAAGCTATTGGTTGCATTTGAATTGAGTTTATAACATCATTTTTTTCTTTCCTTGAACAAAAATAAATAAAATCAGAAATTTACAATGATAAATACAATTGTTACAAACAAATATAAATCAATACAAACAAGTTTAAGGACTGATTTTTCCTAAATATGTCTGGATACAAACATTATTTCAACATCTGTGAAAGATATAGGTAATGAATTTTAAACACTTTCAAGTCAAATACTGAAGGTGGGGGAGGGTAGAGGATTCAGGGAGGAATGTGCGTGAGAACATTCTTGCCCAGTTCCAGGAACTTAATTACTCCATGCTCAGTGCACACAGAGTTGAGTCATGTGGCGAGTAGAACTGTTTCGACCCAAGAAAGGCACTGGAACAGAAGCCATCACTTGGCATCCAGAGAAGCTGCTACAAGTTTTGACAGCCAAAATATTTTAAAACAATACTCTTTTCAAAGGGGAAAGATAGAAATATTGATACCTTGTCTAGCATTGTGAATGAAAGTATTCGTAGTCATGCTTTTGGGAGGCTACTAATAATGTTAATCCCAAATAATTTAAGCTCTTTTGCTCAAACCAGCAATTGACCTATGGTGAGACCAGTAACTAATGAGTCTCTGGCACTAGTATTATAGCTTAGCAGGTGGTTCTTAACTAATACTCTGGGGTGATGCTAAGAGAGAAAATGGGGTTCTATTTCTGGATATGTTGAATAGCTTTCTTAGAACAATTTTACTTTGATTAAAATTAATGGTTTTAAAGCTAAATGTCTAAAAGGAGTAAACAACTCTGCTGCTTGTTCTGCTTGTTTTTGGAAAACAGTATTAACCACATAAGGTGATCTGTGGGATTGGAGTGAAGGTTTTACCCTACATTAGTTTTATTAATGCATAATGTGGAAGATGTGGAGAACATCTTGACATGGAAAAGAATAAGTTAAATTTTATCGTACAGTGCTTTCCTAAATAAATTTATTTGGTTATCATGTTCTTATATTCTGGAGAAGAAACATTCCTTAAATAATAAATTCATGACTAGGTAGATCTTAAAACTACTAAGGGAAACAAAATGTAGTTAGCCATCTGCACTCATGGTTTTTTAAAATCTAAGTTAATTTTAATGGTGCTGTACACCATCCAAAGAAAATGCCCTTATGTCGTCCTGCCTTCTTAGAGCTTGCTTGCTTTACTTTGCTTATATTTAATAAAAACTGTCTCAAATGTTAAAATAAAATAAATAAAAAAAAGAGAAGCTGCTAACGGCCAGGAGAGAACAAAAGCTACCTGTCTCTGAGCTCGGACAGTCAGGGGAGCACCAAGGAGCTGCAGGAATCTTGGGAACAAGTACAGACACCAAACACAGCGGGTGCTCTTACAAAATGCTAAAATGAGGTTCGGTTGTCTGAGCCATGACGCATTATTTCTTGGTCTTTCTTTTGAAATGAAAATTAAGTCTAGAAGCAGAGGCAGAAACAGTGACAGAGCCAGAAGATGAGTGACCAAATGGTTATAACTTATCTGTCTTTATCAAACTAGTCACACTCTTTATTCTATTTTTCCTTATTATAAATAACTAATATTTTTGGATACTTATTATATGGAAAATATTGTGAAAACTCTCTACATATATCATATCATTTTCTAAGTCTTCTTAAAAAAACTTGCTTCTGAAAAAAAAATGTGGACAGGCTACTTGAATATTCTGAAATGAATTACTTAATTTGATCACTTGAAAGGAATAATTATTAGGCTACATTTATCAGGCTACATTTATCAAAGTGAACATTATTTTAAGGTAATTAATACCTCTCAAAAAAAATTTCTCTTTTTAGCTCTGTGTCTTGTGAGAATCTGCCATTTTCATGACCTCATGTAACCATAGTGAGAAAGCATGTAGATACGAAACGTGAATGAGAAAACATTCCAAAGGGAAGCACCAACCAAAGTCAACATAAATCCCCTGTTCATGAGATCACCATTCCACCTGTTTATAAAATCATGTGTAAACTATGAAATACTGCTTTGCAAGACTGAAGTAATGAAAGTGTTAAGTATTTTCCAGAAACCCCAGAAATGCCCAGCACCACATGGCGGGGGGGGGGGGGGGTGTGGAGAGAGAAAAGAAGAAGAAAAAGGAGAAGAAGAAGAAAAAGGAGAAGGAGAAGAAAGAAGAACAAAAACAAGGAGAAGAAGAATTTCATAAGCAAACCAAGATACCTGGCTAAATTTTGAAGTATGATAAATACTACACATGAATGGTTTGCGTTTTGTATTGCTTTAAGAAATCATACTTAGATACATTAATGTAGCATTACACAATTGTAACATAGTTTTAATCGTTATTTATTTAAAAACAGGCAGTCATTCTTAGGCTCTATCCATGAGCACCCATATTTGATGCTCTCAGGGGAGCATCTAAACGGCAGGACTTCACCCCTCCTTGACAGTGACGATTGTATCTGTGGTACCCACAGCACCTAGCAAAGGCCTTTCATGCATCAGGCCCATAATAAATGTTAAGTATTTAGGAACTACGGGCAAATTATATAATGTTACTATGTTGATTTAAATCCATATAAACGCATCTGTGACCAGAATATAACAACTCCATAAATCTGATTACAGATAAGTATCTTTAGATAAGCATTTCAACACTGGGATAGAATCTCTTAAAAAGTTTTATCATCTTTTGGTTTCTGGGGTAACCAAGCCTCTTCTCATATAGTGATACAACATGAAATGAAAATCTCACATAAATTTACTCCATCCCTGTCTGTGCTTAAAGAGTTAGAAAGATGCTTAAATCGACAGCTGAGGTGTTCTCAACTTCACAGCAAGAAGAAACCTCATGAAAAGAAAGTAAAAGGGATGAGTGAAATAGGTGAAGGGGATTAGGGGTACAAACCGGTAGTTATGAATAAGTCACAAGGATGTAAGGTAAAGCATAGGGAATAAAGTCAATAATACTGTAATAACTTTGGTACATAATAGATGAAGATATATTGTTGTACACCTGAAACTAATATAATATTGTAAGCCAATTGTACTTCATTTAAAAAGGCAGGGGAAGGGGATGAAAGGGATTTTATCTACAAAAAAAAAAAAAACAAAACAAAACTGTAAACTACTTGCTTTTGTTCTTTTCTTTAAATTTACCATTTTGAAGAATTTCAAACTCTCTTCAAAATGATTTGATATACGGCTTTTCAACTAACAAAAAAGCATTACACATGCACGTGTTTTTTGACCAAATATGTGAAAAAAGATGTTTTCTTCCCAGGAAAGTTTACACGCCACAAAATCTCAGACAAGTATAGCAAGTGTGGGTAGGAGGGAATATGTATCTTTTAACAACGACATGATAAATGTACAAATGTTCTCGGCTATAAAGTGAAAGCAAGACAGTCAAATCTGCCCCTGATGAAAGAGGCTGCTATTCAAATAACCAAGATGCTATTTCAATAACTAAATTCCTAATACACATAACTTTGTAAACAACAAAAGAATAAGATTATTGGTAAAATTTTTCTTTTGCCACACACACACACAAATGTTTACATGGATGTAAAAGGTTTTACTTTCTTTAAAAACACTGAAAAATCTGTCCTCATTAAAAAAGCATAAATAACAACCATGAGTTTCTTTAACATTGTAAGTTACCTCTCAGGTCTTTCTTGAGTTTTCTGAGGTCTTTTTGAAAGTCTTCAAACTTCATCTGTGAGGCCTGAAAGAGGTCCTGGGGTTCGGGCAGTGGAAACACACACTGTTCCTTCCCAGCATCCTGATCAGCAGGAAGCACAGAACGTTTAAATGAATGAGGACTGAGCAACAGCAGCAATGACAAAACGAAGACAAACACGGCCAAATCACTCAACAATGAGGAATAACAAGATGTGACTCTATGTAAAAACTGTCTCACCTCATCAAAATTGCGAAGATAGTAGGAAACGATATATGACAAAAGGCTTCTGCTATTGTCCTAGACAGAGAGACCAAAGTGAGTAGAAATATATTTTTTAAATTATTAAATATACAATGTTAAATTAAATTCACTCCAGTAAATCCACACATGTAGATGAGAATATTTGGGATGGAAGGTGAAGTTCTCTGTTTCTTCTTACTTTACCGGTCCAGACGGTCTTGTTTTCCCCACTGTTCCCACCTAAGCCCCACGTGGAAGCACAGCTGTTTCAGGGTGGGGTCTCAGATGTATCCACCTTTCTGTTTTCACCCTCCTCGACCAGACAATTAGTTCATTAATTTTATGTTTTATTATTGAAAGGTATAACTACTATCTAAACTGAAATGACTAAACATCACCAGCATTTCTGCATGGTTGGACCAAAAGGGACCACTCCAACAGGAAGTTTGATTGAGGCTTGTTAGTATGTAGATTAAGAAATTTTAAGTATTATTTCAAGTAAGCTGGAGCTTTAAAAATGCAAATGCGTATTATAAATTATGTCAGCAACTGAGATTTAGGAATTAATATCCATGCAGCTATAAATAATGTAATATATGTAGTTCTAAAGAAAAAAAATGTTTCATATCTAACAATCTTCAAAGAATAGCTTTCCACCTTCTTTCTGGCATATTTAGAGGAATTAATTTTTTTTTTTTTCATTGCTCAAAATTCGTATTAGATAATCTGAATGTGTGAAACCAAATACATATTTTAAAAATACACCCTATAATACAAACTTTGTTTTCTGGAATGTTCAATCTAACCATGATTTTTCCCCCACTGATAATAAAAGAACAACATCCCTTTATAATCAAGTTTGACATGACGTGATAATATATCTATTAGACTTCCCATATATATTTCTATATACATATATTACACGGAAATATATAGCTATAATAATAAAAGTAATACATTTATTAGAAACAGGAGTGCTTGTAAAATGATTTAAGCACCTGACTTCCTTTGTCTTTCCTAACTTGCAAATCAGTGAAATGACCAGCAATACCTAAATCAATTAACAAAACACATTAAATGCCTGCTGACAGGCGTGCTGAGCAGAAGTTAATTCTGACTGATCCAAGGAACAGCTCCATCTACGCAGGTCTATATAACTATACAGATATAGTTATCTTCATTTTATACAGCAAGAACCAAATAGACTTTGCATATAGCTCTTGTGAGAATGCAAGTGAAATTATTTTTTAAAAACTTGCTTCTTGATTATTTTTTCCAGATTATTCCTTAATTATTTAAATTAACGAAATTTAACTTATAGGAGGATTGAATAAGATATATCAATCAATACAAAAAAAACCCTTATTCATATATAATTATGATCATCAGAATCTATTTCAGATTCATTTTGATAAGTAACATTATATTGATGCTATTTGTATTCCAATGTTATTTACGAAAACTACTTGTTTCAGTCCAACAATTAGCTGTAAGAACTATTCAAAAACTATCATGTGTTTAGAAAAAAACCTTTTGTTTTTGAATAAATGATTTATCATGTTGACATATTGGAGGTTCATATGAAAATGTATATCATACAAATAAAACATCATTTGAAGAAATATAACCATAAAAATCACAAAAAATATATGCTGTTGGTGTTCCAAGCAAGGACTATGTTTTTCCCAATTATGGAAAAGCACACTGTCTGGCATTTCATAGAAGTCCGATGAAGGGATGTTAAATGAACATATGAGTGGATATGAATGAATAAACCAGTGAGTTGTTGACTGGCAAAAAAAAAGCAAAAAAAGTATCTCCCTTCTATCAGGGAGATTGTTGCCTTATCTAGGAGGGCCGATTCTCTGTAATTTCATTGTTATAGGCCAATTGTTCACTTAAACTCAATATTTTAAAAACATTCCCTTCATAATTTCCTTCATCATATAGTTCTTTGTGAAGACTCTTTATCAGAGAAACAGAATTCTATTATTTTCTAAGTTTACAATGTCAGGCTTTAACTCTGACCACTGTGGTGGTTTCCCTGATGTTATATTTCTACTGACACTCTCATAATCTCTTAGACGTTAATTTTAAACACACACAACTACAGAAGTAGAATAAAAAATAATAATTAGGTTTGCAAAAGGGCTTAGATGTTCCCATATATACCAGTATCAAGGAGAGGATGATACAGAGAAACACAGGGTCATCTTTTAAATTTTATTTATTAACTACTTTCACTCGTCTTTGTTTTCTTTTTAAAACATGGGCCTGTTGGCCTCCACTGCTTAACATGGAGAGAAGAAAGGGACGGATACACTGTCTAATTTATAGAAATCAACTAGTCCTCAGATCCAAAAGGATAAATATTAGCAAACATGGGGAATAAAAAGCAATTATTTTTATTTTAAAATAGTCTTCTCAATTATTCATTAGACACAGGATTCAAAATTACTCACTTTAGGAAACACTATTCTTCTCTAGATCACAAATACATGGTGGCCACTACTTTGGTCTAGCTTAGAACACAAAGGAAATTTTTACCTTGGGACATAAAGATTTACCACACTGGTTTACAGTCAAACTTACTACTCAACAAGATGCCCAGTCCTCAGTGTGCTACATTCACTCACCCGAAATACTTACACTGCTTTTGACGTCTTTCAGCTTTGGGAGGATGTCTAACCCGAAACCATCTGCCTGTCCCCGAGTCTTATTTCCACCATTCATGTAGTTGCCAAAGGCAAGAACCAAACCCAAAACTTGCATGACCCCTGAGCCATTTTTTAATGTCTGTAAAACAGGATAAAGAAGAATCTCTCACTCACAGTCTTATCTGAATTACCTTAAGTCAGTGGCAGATATTCATATTATACTAATAATTTGGGGTCACATCCAAACTTCATCAGTGCTCATTTTAGTATATTTAAGAGCAGTGTCTCCAAAGATAACTTAGAAAAAGTTGTACCACCCACAAGCATGCAGGTTGTGCTTCTGTAGCTGAGACGTACCAGCCTAGGTCATTTCTGTGATGTAACTGCATGGAAAACAAATACGGCTGTGATATGAGAACCACCACAAAATAATATCATTGCCATCGGCCTAACTGTACCTGCCTCTGTGCCACGCACATTTTTGGCATAAGGTGTAACTACCAAAACGTAGTGATAAAGTTTAATTTCCAAATTTAGATTTATCCCTGCAAGGTTCATACTCACTTCTTCCAAAACACACAGTTTAAGTTGAATTTGCACATCACTTCCTCTGAAAATGTGTCTTTCATGACATCTTACTACTTTTCAAAATGATTTACCATAGCCAGAAAGAATGGTGCCATTTTGACAATTCGTTTTAAATGTTAATATTGGTAATTTCTGCCAAGCATTTGTTCTTTGTTTTCAGAAGAATATTTATCTTCTGTCGAGTCATACAGCTGTTCCTGAAGCATTTGGTTTGAATCACTAACAATTTGTTGAGGGGCCCTCCCCAAAATGGAGGAAAATAAAGAAAATGTCTTCATGTGGCTTTTGGCTGGCAGTCTGATGGAGGAGAGGCCCATGACAAGGGAATATTGTGCTTTGGCAAAAGCAGGGGGACAGAAGCCTGCGTGGGTGGACGCCCAGTGACCGTGCCCCAGCATCGCTGTCCCGGGTCCACTCGCCCTCCTGCACATTTGCTTTGACCTTGATGCTCAGTCATCATACATTCTCTCTGGTGGGACCGCTCTCCTTCAAATTTTATGAGTACTTATGGTAAATAAAAGAAAACTCGTTTGAAATACGAACACGACTGAACACAATTATCAGAACCCAAGCGACAGCCCCCGATGGACCAGCACCCACCTCACACAACTTCTGTAGCAGCTCCAGTTTGCGCCGAATTGAGCAAATGCTTTCTGAAAATGTGGACTGAAACAGGATACAAAAGACTCGCTCTGAAAAGTTGGGGATTAGTGACAGTTCGTAAAGGAACCTAAGGAAATAAAGCCAAGTTAAGAGGAAAAAGATGATGCACATAAACACGTTCATCCTCACATCATTCATGATACTGATGCACAGAAGGTACTTCATTTTCTGAATGGAAAGAGCCCCCCGTGGCCTGGACGCCGCCCGCGGGGCCGAAGCCCTGCTTACTGCTCAGGTTTGTCCAGAGACTTGGTGTTTTCCTTGTCTTTGGAGGACCGGCCGTGTTTTTCAATTTTTTCCAGTTCATCTGACTGTGCTCTCTGGAACAACAAAAGCCAAGTGGATTTTAGATAATGATGATCTCAGATACAGCAAAACTCTATATATTTTCATATTTCTTAGCATGTTTGAAATAAAGATCATCTCCAAATCTTCCAAATGTTATTGTCTGTTAGTGACATGCAAAATATTTATTCCAGCATGTTTTAAAACAACAGTTTCCCTCTCCTGTTTTTTAGCGGTTTATAATACCCTCTAGAATGCAAGAAATTAATTTTAAAGTGTCATTTCTTATTCAGAAATTAATCAAGTTAAATTTGGAAGTAATTTGATCCTAAAGCTGTTAAAGATTTTTAAAGGGAAAAGTACCTATTTAACTACTGCAATCATTGTTTATATCTGTTTTGGGGAAAGAACAGTACAATTGAATTATTAAGTCATGGAACAAAAATAAAAGATTTTGATTCTTCTGAATTTTCTTTTTGATACAAAAATGGCTCTAGGCTTTTCTTTCTAGGTGTCTTCTTTCACCTTTTAAAATCTCAAGCTAAAAATGTTTTGTTCTAAGTTTGTTTCTTTATAGGAGGGGATCCTGTGCATTTTGACATAAGGTAGAAGATTTTATAGGCTTCAAGAGACACAAACTTACTCTTTGTGGAGAATTTGGATGATTTTATTTTCAGTCTTGTCTCTGTAATTCAAAAAGATGTTTCAAAACAGCCAAAATACTATATTGTCTAAGTGCATTAACAAGTTTGAGTAGACCACCGTATCTTGGGTTTGAGTCTAGTCCCCCGATATTAAAATCCCTTCAACCATTATTTGTTGTTTACACAGAAAAGCAGCTCAGCCATAAACTGCTGTAGATGACAGAACCTGATCAATTTCTAGAGACTACAGATTTCCTCTAAACAAAGAATGTTCTGTTTTGAATTCACTGATTGTTCTGAAATGCAGGTTTTTCTATAGATGGGATTAACTAGAAAAGACTAGTTTCTCCAAGGAAGCTTCTTTTAGCATGGAAAGACTTGATGACTGATCGGTAGATCTTCTGAGGGTTTGATCAGTTTTGCTTCCGGAATGTAATGTGACAAAAAGGATACTGAGAAGTAAAGGTACGACGTCCACCACAAAGCCTGCCTTGCCCACCTCGACCCCATTATAACCAGTCTCTCTCTAGAACAGCACGGAACCTTGTGTTCACTCTGTGTCGTGCTACACGTACCACAGTGTCTCACTGGTGATGCACACACGTGCCTACAAGCTTCTGGAGGAGGAAGGCCATGTCTTGTCCTAGTGACTGGTATGGTTCACTACTGTATGGTCAGCCCTCAGTATCGTGGGTTCCGCATTTGTGGATTCAACCAAATGCAGATCCAAAACATGTGGGGAAAATTCCATAAAGTTCCAAACAGCAAACTTGGATTCACTGTGCTGCATCAACGTTTTACACAGCACTTACACGGCATCATAAGTAATCGAGTGATTTAAAGTATACGGGAGGGTGTGTGGGGTTATATGCAAGTACTGCACAACTTCATTTAAGGGACTTAAACGTCTGCGGATTTTGGTACCAAGCCCCCGCAGATACCGAGGGGTGACTGTGCAGTTAGCAGTCAGTAATTTTTTTAAAACATTGAAAAATTAAATCAGTAATTGACTATGAAAATAGAAGGCCTCCAGTTCTGGGGAGAAGAGGGAGGTAAAAGGACGAAATCTAATGCCAGGACACTTGAAATAAGAACTAGTGAGGACATGATGATACAATGCCAACTGCTCAGCATCATCCCGAGAGTACAATGAGAATCCTTATGAGGTAATTTGAATCCAAAATAGATACCTATGCCTGCAGGAGACAGAATGAGTCATTTCAAATGCTAAGACACAAACAGGTAGATAAAGAAATAAGAAAGCTATGCCCAGCAAAAGTACATATGACTTCACTCACCTGTACATCCATTCCACACAACTCTTTTGGGTATCTATCATTCACCTCTTACACAGGAATACTTATGTGTGTAAAGGTACAAGAAGTAGGACTAAAACATCGTAGGTTTTTAAGCAATATTTATCAAATCTACAAATTCTGCTATTCATCAGTACACCAAGACCAACTGCTTCTTCTTGCCCATTGGCTTTCTCCTTGCCAAACATGTGGGATCCAGCAAAAGTCAGTTATTTTCTACCCGTTAAGGCCCCAAATTCTTACTCTTATCAGCAACCATCAACTATGTCAAACTATTGACTACAAATCTGTACCAGAACTCAGAGGTCACCTCCATAATTCTGGCTTTGTTTGACCCCCAAAATGAAGTTAGTCTCAAGGGTTCTTCTCTGGTCCACCAGTTTGAAGTAATCATCAGGGTCGGGCTTTAAAAAGGATGAATTTTAGGGATTTATTCATCCACCGATTCAATCAAAGACGGACTGTTTACCAGGCACTACACCAGACACTGGAGATAAAAATATATACGCTGGGCTTCAGATTCAAGGAAAATCCCACCACACGACACATCATGTTGCTCATAACACCACTCTTATTTGCTCAACCCTGCTACAGCAATCTTCCACTGCTTTTTCGTTGGTTTTTTTTTTTTTTTTTGGCGGTACGCAGGCCTCTCACTGTCGTGGCCTCTCCCGTTGTGGAGCACAGGCTCTGGACGCGCAGGCCCAGCGGCCATGGCTCACAGGCCCAGCCGCTCCATGGCATGTGGGATCCTCCGGGACCAGGGCACGAACCCGCGTCCCCTGCATCAGCAGGCGGACTCTCAACCACTGCACCACCAGGGAAGCCCCCCCACTGCTTTTTAAAACTATACATAACCCTTTATAAGAAGGGGACCACTAGTGACCACTCTACCAGTGGTGATGAGAGTTATCTATCGAAATAGGTTCATTTTTCCTTATGGCCAAAGACACACGGGCAAAGTAACTACACACTCACATACCAATGAACAACATAAAGGAATTTCCAAGTTCCAAACATTCAGGTAGCAAGGCTTCCCTCTCCCAGTCTCACAAGCCCAGATCATTTCAGTCTCCAGCACAGGGGCTGTCTTTTGGTTACTACCTTCCTTTACTTACTGCACACTCCCCCTTCCCACTCCCACCCCGATTATCTGCAGGTTTGTACCAGAATTTCCTTTTCTCAAGAGTTCCTCTTTGCCTAAAAATGAAATAGATCTACTGCTGCTAAGTTGGAGGCTTTCACCAGTTACCAAAGATTCATGGCACCCAACACCCAGACACAATCCTCACTCAACCGCTGGCCAGAACTGACCTGGATTCCTGGCTGCCAGCCCCGGATTCCACCAGGTATTTTGACCTCCGCGGCCCTAAACCCACATGCCCTGCAACTGAAGGCTGCTCTTCCAACTCCTGAGGAAAACCGTATCTCCCAGAGAGGATGGGGCTGGGGAGCAGGGGGTGCAGGGAGAGAGGAGGCTGTTCAGAGGGGTAACGTGCTTTCCTGATGCCGAGTCTATTGCTGGCATTCAGCCAGTGTTTCTCAAGCGGGGTTCCAGGGAACACTGACTTGGGTCCTGAGATTCATTAAGCATTGCTGTGTGAGGACTTCCTCCGGAGGTCCAGTGGTTAGGACTCCGCGCTTCCACTGCAGGGGGCGTGGGTGGGGTTCAACCCCAGTCGGGGAACTGGGATCCCACATGCTGTGCGGTGCAACCAAAAAAAAAAAAAAAAAAAATGCTGTATGGTACACGCTAAATAAATACTCTCAGAAGTTATGTTGTTGAAAAACCTATTTCATTTTAACAGCTATCCTCATACCTAATTGATCATAAAAAGTATGTATGTGAGAAGGAAACAGAGAGAACAAGATAGAAACGCTCCCAAGGAGCCGGTGTTCCAAGGGATGCAGGTGGGAACACGGTGTAGGCCAGACTCCCACCAGTCCCCATTCGGTTTCTACCATTTTCTCAGTGTTTCTAGTCTACGTCTCATCGCTAAATCTTGGCCTCAGCCCTCGCCCTCATGTCTGCCTCCGGATGGGCTCCCGCTGGTCACAGCATCACACCCCCTGTCCCTGGAGCCCCGACAGCCGTCATCAGTCCCCACCGCCAGGCCCGCGCTCCCACCCGCCCACACACGACAAAAGGCTTCAGCCCGCGTTTCCGAGACAGCCCGTTTTCCCCTGCATACGTCCACACGAGCAACTGCTTCCCCAACATTTTCTCCTGCATAGCTCAGAGGCACCTTGGACAAAAAAGTCTAAAAACAAACTCATGTTTTCTTCCCCAAAATACTTAGCGGTCCTGATGACAGCAAAGTGGAAACAAGTCACCCAGCCGGACACCGATGAGTCACCCAGCCTCAGAGCCGCTCTCCCCCACCACTCCCAATGCCGTCGTGCGGCCCGGGCCACCACCCTCCCGCCCGTTCTGCCTGGCCCCTGTCACCGCCCCCAGCTATGACACCCGCCCTACATGGTACGCAGTGTCACTCTGTAAAGATGCAGACCGGAGCCTGTGCTCGACGCCACTCCTCACGCCTGCGTCTCGGCTGACCCTCACTCTTAGATCAGCACACAGACCCCGGGTGCCTGCGAATCCCCTGTGGCCCGCTGCCCGCCCCCATCTTGTGTCCTGCCCACACCTGCTGAGCGGTTCTGTCCCCACTGGCTTTCCTCCAGTTCCTCAAGTGGATCCCACTCCTCTTACACCGACGCTGTGCCTTGTGTCTGGAACATTCCCCACACGTCTCACCCCTCAGCACCCCTGCTTCTCTGCTCTGGGGAGGCCTCCCTTCACCTCCTCACCAGCCTGGGTCCTCCTGGGGACACAACCCCGTTGGGCGTCACCACTGGAAATGAGTCTGGGAGGCGTGGCTCCCAGAGTACAAAGACAGCTCCATAAGCCCAAGGATAATGTCAATGTTTTCATCATTGCTACCAGAGCACATGCCTGAAATAAAGCAGACGTTTAATAAATATCTGATGAAATAATCACAAATGTATGGAGTTTATTATATATAAATTACTCCAAAGTCACTCATTTCTTCCTAACGTCCTATCTCCTCATTCAATCTCATCTTTTCTCCCCTTTCTGCAAATAGAAACAGTAACCACCAGGCCTTGAAACAGTGGGTGTCTGACTTTGGAGAAGTCAAGGTCACAATGTCCGGTGATGTCGATGACAGCTGGATGGCGGTTGAGGGGAGACTGTGCCTGGTCTCCAGGAGTTTTCTTTTCTTTACTCCTGTGCTATTGATCCAGCATCAGCAGCAACCTTCCTCTTCCTGTAATTGACCTGTAATTATCTCTCCCTCTTTCCGCTCACCCTTCCCCTCAGTGCTTTCTTTCCTACCTGAGCCTCAAACTCCCTTCTCCCCCACCCATCACTCCCTGAGCCCTTCACAGCCCTCCCTCTCCTTCTCCAGCTCAGAATTTCGGAGGAAAACTGACTTTTCTCATCTTGGGCTTGGTTTATGAATCCCCACGATCTGGCTTTTGTTCTCTCACTAAGCTCAAAAATGATCTTCTTAGAGCCAAGAGTCTCTTATACCTGTAGATAAAACAAGAGCTATTTATTGAGCCCTTAATAACAGTCAGGCACCCTGCAAAGGGTTCTCCATGTACAATGTCATGTAGTCCTCTCAGAGCCCTGACAGGCATCATTATCACCAACAGCATCACCCCCATCATATGATGAGAATGCTGAGTCTCAGGTCTCAACCAGTAAGCATGGGTGCCAAGGTCCAAGCCTTCACCTATCGTCTCCTGATGTCAAGGGGCTGACACAGATGTCTTTTTTACAGAAGTGCTACTGAGCCCCAGGCTGCCTACTGAAGGGGCCCAGGGCCTTGAAGACCAACATGGGGCCAAGATGAGGACACCCCATTCCTTGCCAGTCATTCCTGCAACTAAAAGTCCTGGAACTAAGACTATAAACAAACATAGGAAAGCTATGAAAAATGCAGGGAAGGCTGACTGGCCGGGAACCTCACAATCTGAGGAAAGCCATAAGCTCCCTGTGTTTTCTTTCCTCCTTCATCCCCAGTGGGGTGCTGGAGAGGCCTGGATGCAGGACCATCTCTAGACAAAGGACGTCTGGCAGAAAAAACCTCATTCTTAACACTTGTCCTACTCGAGCCAAAAACCAAGAGAAAAACTGACCCCTCGCGGAATCAGTGTGGCCGAGTGGAGAAGCGAACATCACCCGACCTGGCAGCAATGTGGTAAAGCTGGCTGGCAGGAGGCAATGCTACTTAGCGACACTCTTCCCCGACCTCCCCCCCAGTGTCTGGGGGGCAGCTGGTACTTCTCCCACCCCCGGCAGCAATGAGGCACAATGAGGTGGCTCAGAGGGGTGACAGTGAGCCTACAATCTAACTGGAAAAGGAGCAAAAGACGTGGACCTCACCAAAGAGAACACACAGAAGACAAACACATGAAAAAATGATCATTTGCCATTAGGAAAATGCAAATCAAAATCGCAGTGAGATATTACCATACACCTACCTATTACAACAGCTAAAACTTAAAAGATGGTGACAGCACCAAGGATGCAGCAAAATTAGATCTCTCCCATATTGCTTCTGAGGACGCTCTGGAGAATAGTTTGGCAGCTTCCTAAAAATACATTCTAAATATACATTTAACATATGCCGGGCATTTATCGCAAAGATGAGAAAGCTTATATCCACACCAAAAACTTAATGTATATGAATATTCATAGGAGTTTTATTTGTAATAGCCAAAACCTGAAAACCCAAATGTCCCTCAATGTAGGAAACAAATTTGGAGTGTTCACACCATGGAGTACTATTCAGCAATGGAAAAAAATAAGCTTTTGATATACTCAACACTTGGATGGATCTCAAGGGAATTATACTGAGTAAAAATAAGCCAATATCAAAAGGTTACAGGTTACATCCTATACGATTCCATTTATATAACACTCAAAATGACAAAATTACAGAGATGGAAAACAGAATAGTGAATGCCAGGGATTAGGAATGGGGAAAGTGGTCTCTGCAGAGGTGGAACAATTCTGTATCTTTTTTTTTTTTTTTTTTTTTTGGCTGTGCCACAGGGATTGTGGGATCTTAGTTCCCCAATCAGGGACCAAACCTGGGCCCTGGCAGTGAAAGCACCGACTCCCAACCACTGGGCCACCAGGGGATTCCCAACAATTTTGTATCTTGATTGTAGTAATGGTTACACAAATCAACACATGATAAAACTGTACAGAACTACACACACACAGAAACATGTGCATGCATGCACTCACACACACACAAAGGAGTGCATGAGGGACCAGCAAAATCGAAAAAAGGTCTATGGGTCATACCAATGTCAATTTCCAGATTTTAACACTGTACTACACTTTTGTAAGATCTTATCACTGGGGAAAACTGGATGAAGGCTACACAGGGCCTCTGTGTACTCTGTATGTTGTATCCTGTGAATCTGCAGTTATTTCAAAATAAAAACTTAAAAGAAAAAATCAACACAGCCGACTGCTCATCTTTTCCTTTATGTCCCCAAATACGTCCTCCTTTGAATATCCAATCTTGGTCCAAACACCCAGGAAAGAAGTGGACTTCGGTCTCTCCCCTCCCTCATCCTGTTAGGCAACACTTCCTAGCTCATCAGCCCTGAAAAAACCTCAGGAGCAGACTTCTCCCTCTCCCATCTCAACGCCACATCCATCCCTGTCAATCTCAGCCCCTCCCAAATCCAATTCCAACTCTCCTGTGAGCTTCCTTCCTCCAACACAAAATTCCTCACCCCATATCACTCTGCTCCACCTGCTGGGAAAGTCCTCATCTCTACTCTCAAGCTTATAAGAACATCTGCAAACAGCCCCAAACCTTGCCTCACTACGAAGATTACTCAGGGTTCCCCAAACCAAGTAACTGTCACCTCTTCAGCAACTGTCCTGTTCTTTCCACAGAACTCTGTCCCAGCACTTGTCACCTTAGCCTGTAACTATTTAGTTACGTACCTGACCCCCAATGTCTGATTTGACAACCATCCGATGGTTAGTTCCTCTCATTTTATTTGAATAAAAAACATGCATGTTAGATACATTATAAATAAAATATCCTTTTCTGTGTTGGACTAGGGACGTCTCAGCAATTTCAAGGGGAAATGCTTCTGTATTATTAAACGACCACTTAAAATATACTTTTTACACATTACACATTCAAGACTTTATGGGTGGTCTCTATACTATTTGTTGACTTGTATTTCCTCTAATCGTGAAAACTAGCTTTTCAAGAGATATACTTTATATAGTCCACAGACTAACATACTACAGTCCAACAGATCTTTCCTCCCAGGTAAAACAAACAACTGGAATTTCGTTAAATGCCAAGGGCTGAGGGGAATTTACAAAATGATGGTCAAGGACACATAGCAATGGTGGTCATAGACACATAGCAATCTCAAGTTGTATGTCAAGGGCTGAATGGCTCTTCAGGGGGCCTGAGATAACACTTAACCATATATTGGCAAGATTTCAGAGCCAAATATATATCTGGAATCATTCAACTTCCTAAATGTCAACTGAAAAAAAGCCCCACACAACCTAAAAGCTGACGATTATGTTTTAATCGGGGACCTTACTGAGGACTCTAGCCCAGGATATAGCCTCTCAGATACTCTGAGGAACTGTTCCAAAGAAGTAAGGGGTTTTTTGCTGAAGAAAGAAAACAAAAAAAACACGTAGTTGGACATCAAAACATTACTGCTAAACACAAAAAACAGACATCTCAAGTTAATGATGTTAGTGCTTTTCTGTGTATGGGAGGATGCCAGAGTCTAGGTCCATTGAAATTATTCCTTTGATGTGAACCTCAGCCATCTGGGGCCAGTGTCCTATTTTTCTCCACCCTAAATGTCGGGGGCAGCCACTGTGGCTGATGGCTTGACGGCGGGCAACATGCTTTGCTTACTGGAATGGCAGGAGACACTTTTTTTTTCCCCAAAGTTCAGTGAAGGAAAATGATAGGAATTTTACATCCTTATGAAGAGATCTGACTACTCCTTTAATTGATTAATTGCTGGGCTAAATGTTAGTTATCGCAATCATGGGCAACAAGGAGGGAAGGATGATGGACCCCTCAAGCAGAATGTCAAAACAATCCAATGCTATTCCTGTTCATGAATAATTTCAAGTCAGTTCTCTGCTTTGGAGTAACCAAGGCTCTTAGCAGGTACCTACAACAATCAACACTTGCTACCACTGAAATATCTCTACCTTGTATGACCATTCACAGGCCAAACCTGCAACTCTTCTACAAAAACTATTACATTCCTAGTCTAAGTACACTCCTCTACAATCAGCAGAAAAAGGGATTTAAAGAAGGTATAGCCCCTGAGAAAACCATAATTCAAAAACAGTCATGTACCACAATGTTCATTGCAGCTCTATTTACAATAGCCTGGACATGGAAGCAACCTAAGTGTCTATCGACAGATGAATGGATAAAGAAGATGTGGCACATATATACAATGGAATATTACTCAGCCATAAAAAGAAATGAAATTGAGTTATTTGTAGTGAGGTGGATGGACCTAGAGTCTGTCATACAGTCTGAAGTAAGTCAGAAAGAGAAAAACAAATACCATATGCTAACACATATATATGGAATCTAAAAAAAAAAAAAAAAGTCATGTAGAGGCAGGACGGGAATAAAGACGCAGACCTACTAGAGAATGGACTTGAGGATATGGGGAAGGGTAATCTGGGACGAAGTGAGGGAGTGGCATGGACATATATACACTACCAAATGTAAAACAGATAGCTAGTGGGAAGCAGCCACATAGCAAAAGGAGATCATCTCGGTGCTTTGTGACCACCTAGAGTGGTGGGATGGGAGGGTGGGAGGGAGGGAGACGCAAGAGGGAGGAGATATGGGGACGTATATATACGTATAACTGATTCACTTTGTTATAAAGCAGAAACTAACACACCATTGTAAAGCAATTATACTCCAATAAAGATGTTAAAAAAATAAAATCATATATACTTACAAATAAATAAATTACATATATATATGTAATTTATATATATATATATATACATATATATATATATATATATATATATGTATAATAAAAGAAGGTACAGCAAAGATTTACGGCACCAGCTTGGCATGAACATTCATCGTGGTTGCTAGCCAACGGCACCATTTCTCTAATGCCTGCCTGCTATCACGGAAAATTGCTGGGAAAGTTTTAATGTATGTGTGTCAGGAGAGACTTCCCCCGAGGAGAGCTGAATAGTCTGTAATTGGACCAGAATTTCTCAGCGAAGTGTGAACTCTGGCAAAGGCATAACACAGCAATCATCCCTCTATTCTTGTCTTTCAAGCAGTACCTGTGCTCCCAGCTACATACATGCCACATCTCCCCTCCCCAAACCCAACAGCCTTCATATCTACTATTTTTTAGGAGATAGGACTTAAAGTGCCTTATGATATATATTGTGCTAAACTATTATTTCGTTGAATGTTAACACTTGAATTACTTTATGATTATTAAAAATTTATGCATATTGCACATACCCCGCAAAAGTATATCCTCCTTGCTGGGGAAGGCTGGGCAGCAATAGGTACCTAGCACATTTCCTAGAAGCATACTATAGACAAGAGCATAACTGGAAAAGAAAATGTGTAAGCATAAATTATTTTTCAAGGTATTAATATACACTATTATTTCTATATACATTATGTTAAATATTTAATTAAATATTCAATATTATATTTTAATAGGCACCATATACATAGCTTTCCAGAAATGGAGCTACCAGTTATATCTAAGAAAAACCTTACCTCAATTTTAGCAAGTGTTCACCAGTTTGGAAAATCCTATTAGTGGTGATAAAAGTAATTTTAGCTGCTATATTCAAGGCGATTATAAATAAAAGGGCAAATATTGGTCTCCTTCATCATACCTTCTGGTTCAATAATTTACAAGCATCATAAAATATTATAGATTACTTTGTTACTTCTACTTTAGAGTGTAGACATTAGACCTTTAAAGTTATATATGTAGAAAAACTTTTATCCATGAATTTCTTCTCAGGATGGTAAAGGAAATGTGGACAAAGAATGTCGCTGCCATTTCAGTAAACAAAGGATGTTGCAGTCATCAAGCTATCCCCACGTGTGCTCCCTGAGGGAACTCAGGATGGAGTAAAGCAGGACACTGGCCCTAGGTAGTTAAGGTACACATCAAAGGAATGATTTCCATGAGCCCAGACGCTTGCATCTTCCCATACACAGAAAAGTACTGAGGTCGTTAACTTGAGATGTCTGTCTTTGTGATTAGCAATAATCTTTTGAAGTTCGCCTACATGTTTTTTTCTCCTGTGTATCCTGACTCTTCCCTTAGCTCTTTGGAACAGTACCTCAGAGTTTTCTGAGAGGCTGTATCCCAGGCTTAAGTCCTCAGTAAGTCTGCCAAATAAAACATAATTCTCAACCTTCAGATTGGGCATATTTTTCAGTCAACAGAAACATAAATATTTGTTAGGAAAAGGAAGTACTGAATGGATAGGATTGAGAATTAACAGCCTGGTCTAAGGGGTACCCATCCGGGATGACTCATCCTTCTGCAGGAAGCTCCCTAAATAAAGAGACTCAAAAAGGAAAGGAAAGGAAAGTGGTAAAACCGGAGCCTGTCGAGCAAATGTTGCAACATGAAGCGACACAGTAAATGTCAAGGGATTACTTCTTGACATTAGTAGTGGGTCTGGTAATGTGAAAAAAGAGAGGGTGTGTGGGGAAAAGGAGGTCAGGAGCAGAAAGAAGCACCACAGAGTCATGAGCACAATCTCTCTAAGGCTCTTCACGGATACACAAGGAAGCCAGTGACCTTGACGCTGCTGGCGAGGTCAACCCAAGCAGCTCCCCTGCTGTGCTTTACGTGCGTGCGCGAGGGCGGATTCTGTGACGTGGCTCCAGAGACCCGGCTTTCTGTCCCGATGACGAGAAAGCAAGAGTCTTTATTTCAAATGTAAAAGTAAAAACTGACCCCAAATTAACTTTGTTGAACATCTGATCACAGTTCTGCCCAGCCTTCCCCAGCAAGGAGGATATACTTTTGCGGGGTATGTGCAATATGCATAAATTTTTAATAATCATAAAGTAATTCAAGTGTTAACATTCAACGAAATAATAGTTTAGCACAATATATATCATAAGGCACATATATATGCCATCATTTAAGTAATGATCAAAACCTTTGCAGCTAAAATTACTTTTATCATTCTGTTTAAGAGAACGTGTCAAAGCTAGTGTTATGTCCACCATAAATAAATGCATTCATTTGGTAAATATTTCTTTGTAGTGCTTAGTGGGTTCCAAGGGAATATGATACTAAGGGAAAAAAGCAGACACAGAAGTTCCATGATGTTCCATGGAGGGGATGAGAGTAAATCCTGGGAATGTGTGTGGAACATCCAAGCTAAGTGCTCCAGAGGTGAGTTCTCTCTGCGTTTATAACACGAGGGCTTATGACCCAGAAGAATGACAGAGGGGGAAAGGAGGGGATAACAAAGGTTCAGTGATATTCACTAGGACGAGATGGTGAGTAGAAGTTTCCCAACTGAAGGCAGCTTTGTCAGTGCTTGTTCTAGTGGTGGGACCAGGAGGTTTTGAGAAGCAGAGGCCAAGTGGCTGGAGGGCCAACAGCTGGGAGAGCTGTTCTCTAATGAGTCCACCCTTGGATTTCACCAATCAAATTAAAATCTAATCTTAAAGCAAGGTGAAAATGTATCTGAGCATTCCTGTGTCGTTCATTACCAGTGAAGTTGTGTTAATCATTCTTTCATTTCCCAGGAATTCACTGGAGATAGTTCATCTAAGAGAAGCACAGTTATCAAAAACTCAGTCGATACCTTTATGATGTGCCAGGCAATGTCACATCCCAGATGAACAGGAAAGAAACATAATTTCTGGATTTTATGAAGTCCATAGCATCAATCTGTAACTGATTCAAGACCTAAAGCTTTTCTTTTTTAATTCTGAAATTCACCTTAACCACATTTATAGTTGAAAATGAGCTACAGGGATTCCAGGAACCAACCCCAAAAAGCAATGAAATATGAGAATATGGTTTTCAAACAGCTCCGTGGGGAAAGTCAGTAATCCTCTCACATTTGTTTGAAGAAACTAATGATTAAATGTTGCTAAAAATATGAATCCAGTAAAGACCTCTTGGAAGTGACAGGAACAGACAGTTAATCCAGTTCACTTTCACTAAGGTAACACAGTGCATACCTCTGAGGATGCTCGATCCTGTAAAGTGTGCCGGTTACTTTTCCAGATTGAAGTTTATGGTCTGTCAACCACGACGGTAAGTAAAGATCACTACCACTGTGCCCGTGAAAGCCAATCCCAAGAAGTGTAAAGTTAAACCTCTAATTCTTGCTATCTTGCCTGCTTTTTTTTCTCCTTCTAATTGGATTAGAGCTGTTTAATTACAAATGGATGGGGATTTTTTTCTCCTTTTTTCAATATTTTTTCTTGGACTGAACTTCTAATAAGATTCACTTCCAAGGTTTGGTTTTGTCTTACTATTTAAGATTTTTTTTTCTTGACTATGAGATAAAGGGAACTGAATCTAAAAAAAAAAATTCAATTGATAGCTATACAAGGACATTTTTATGGATACATTTCTGAATTGATATTAAATACCTGATTCACTAAATATTTATTCACTAAAATAAGGAATCTACCTCAACTTCTCCTCCATCCCCCCAATCCCCATCCATCACTTCTCACCGGGCCATCTGAGGAGTGTGTACTAGGAATCAGAATCAACAGATACATTTAACCAACTGTAAATACTACCTACTGCTTTTGAAGATATTTTACCCTCAGAACTCAATGGTATTAAATAACCCAAAGTTAACTGTAAAGATTTTTGCTTTTAAAAACTCAACGGGATATACTGTATTTAGTATCTCTGTGGATTCACTAGGTGTTTTGGGTTCTTTTTAACATCTTTATTGGAGCATAATTGCTTTACAAAGGTGTGTTAGTTTTGGCTTTATAACAAAGTGAATCAGCAATACGTAAACATATATCCCCATATCTCCTCCCTCTTGCGTCTCCCTCCCACCCTCCCTATTTCACCCCTCCAGGGGCTCGCAAAGCACCGAGCTGATCTCCCTGTGCTATGTGGCTGTTTCCCACTAGCTATCTATTTTACATTTGGTAGTGTATATATGTCCATGCCACTCTCTCACTTCGTCCCAGCTTACCCTTTCCCCCCTCATGTCCTCAAGTCCATTCTCTACATCTGCATTTTTATTCCTGTCCTGCCCTTAGGTTTTTCAGAACCTTTTCTTTTTTTTGATTCCATATATACGTGTTAACATACAGTATTTGTTTTTCTCTTTCTGACTTACTTCACTCTGTATGACAGACTCGAGGTCCATCCACCTCATTACAAATAACTCAATTTCGTTTCTTTTTATGGCTGAGTAATATTCCACTGTATATATGTGCCACATCTTCTTTACCCATTCACCTGTCAATGGACACTTAGGATGCTTCCATGTCCTGGCTATTGTAAATAGAGCTGCAGTGAACATTGTGGTACATGACTCTTTTTGAATTATGGTTTTCTCAGGATATATGCCCAGTAGTGGGATGGCTGGGTCGTATGGTAGCTCTATTTTTAGTTTTCTAAGGAACCTCCATACTGTTCTCCATAGTAGCGGTATCAATTTACATTCCTACCAACAGTGCAAGAGGGCCACCTTTTCTCCACACCCTATCCAGCATTTATTGTTCGTAGATTTTTTGATGATGGCCATTCTGACTGGTATGAGGTGATACCTCATTGTAGCTTTGATTTGCATTTCTCTAATGATTACTGATGTTGAGCATCCTTTCATGTGTTTGTTGGCAATCTGTATATCTTCTTTGGAGAAATGTCTATTTCAGTCTTCTGCCCATTTTTGGATTGGGTTGTTCGTTTTTTTGATATTGAGCTTCATGAGCTGCTTGTATATTTTGGAGATTAATCCTTTATCAGTTGCTTCATTTGCAAATATTTTCTCTCATTCTGAGGGTTGTCTTTGCATCTTGTTTATGGTTTCCTTTGCTGTGCAAAAGCTTTTAAGTTTTATTAGGTCCCATTTATTTTTGTTTATATTTCCATTTCTCTAGGAGGTGGGTTTAAAAGGATCTTGCTGTAATTTATGTCATAGAGTGTTCTGCCTATGTTTTCCTCTGAGAGTTTTATAGTGTGTGGTCTTACATTTCGGTCTTTAATCCGTTTTGAGTTTATTTTTGTGTATGATGCTAGCGAGTGCTCTAATTTCATTCTTTTACATGTAGCTGTCCAGTTTTCCCAGAACCACTTATTGAAGAGGCTGTCTTGATTCACTAGGTTTTAATTCCTCAGGAAACAGGTATTGTACCGTCAGTATTGCTTTTTTGTTTTTTTTAAATAAATTTATTTATTTTATTTACATTTATTTTTGGCTGTGTTGGGTCTTCCTTGCTGCACATGGGCTTTCTCTAGATGTGGCGAGTGGGGGCTGCTCATTGTTGTGGTTTGCGGGCTTCTCATTGTGGTGGCTTCTCTTGTTGCCGAGCGTGGGCTCTAGGAACATGGGATCAGGAGTTGTGGCTCGCCGGCCCTAGAGTGTAGGCTCCATAGTTGTGGCGCACGGGCTTAGTTGCTCTGTGGCATATGGGAACCTCCCGGACCAGGGCTCGAACCCGTGTCCCCTGCATTGGCAGGCAGATTCTTAACCACTGTGCCACCGGGAAGCCCAGGTTTTTGGTTTCTGAAATTATGTTGTGGTTAGATTTGGAGACTGCCCCAAATTCATTGACATCTGTAAGAGAAAGCTCCCTGCCAACCATATGCCACCAGGGAGAACAAAGATTACATTCTAAACAAGGCCGTGTAACAAGAACATCCATCTGTTTCACAGAGGTTACACGGTCCAATGACACGGAAGCATCTGGAAAAAGCAAGTACGTATTTATAGCAAAGGATTCAGGTTGGCTACGTTTATTGTTCTCAAGGATAAGCAGTGGAATGCCAAGTAAGAGTGTTACTTTGTACACCTGAAACAAATATCTCAACTATATTTCAATAAAAAATGAAAAGGAAAAAAAAAGTAAAGTAACTGGTAATAAAAACATTACTCCTCATATATTTAATATATTTTGTTATCAATTAAATAGACATTAGTCTATTTTTTCTTGATAAAACTTAAATATCCCTTTGAATACCATTATTAAACTATTAGGGCAAAATTAAGACTGTATTTAGATACCTTTCAAACAAGATTTCAGACCTGAACTGAGTAATTACAGTTATATCAACACAATAAAGTTTTGAAAGATTCCCAAGGAGTCCCCAAGCCAGACCCAAGAGCACACATCAGTTTTTCCGTCCAGAAGTACCTTCATATGAACAAGACTCATGTCCTATGGAATGACACGTGACATAGGAATTACATGCCAAATAAGAACAAACCTCCCTACTGTCCATGCCAGCTACTGGCTCTGGGCCCTCAGCTTACCCCACTGACCCCACTGACATAGTGGACGGGCCTCAGCACTGTGCCCTTCACCAGGGTGAGCACAATGTTATGCTTTATCAGTAGGGGGTGCTGGAGGCACACAGCAGGAGGAAAGAAGGCTTCTGATGTGCAGGTGTTGGCCTTTTCCTCCCTACCTGTGCACAGATGATCCACAGTGTGGGTGTGTGAGGACATGGGTTGGGGGTCCTCTGGCCGACCGTGACTACAGCCACAAACCAGAGCACATAGAGCCCCTCGGAGCTTTGCAGTCCTGGCCGAGGTCCCACGACCTCTTCACTCCCCACGTGGACACCAGGCACTGCACACATGCGCCAGCCACGCCTCACCTGGGCCCTGAGCTCTGTTTCCCGGGCTCTCTCACCATGGATGCGGCAGGCTCTGGGCTCTGCCCGTGGGGCATCCTGATGCCAGCATGCCTGGCCACAAGCTGTGGCTCACCTGCTGCCCTAAGTTTGTTTTCCACTCACCCAGAGACTGGGGACCAGGTGTGGTCTGGGCAAACCAGGGTGCTGCAGACACACCTAGTCCAGGGAGAAGGTCTCCCTCCAAGTCTCTCCTCGCTTGGGTCCTAGAGCCATCTTCACATCCTTGTACTCTCCCAGCACAGGTTAACCATTCACTATAATAAGTTTCCCTGTTTACTTTACCCTGAGACTTCTATCCTCTGATTGGACCCAGACTGATAGCACAGCCAATCCCCAGCACCTGACATCCCACTTTCTGCCCTGAAGCAACTAGACTCCTATATCAATTTGAATGAATGAGTAGACAACTCAAACCTAACAGGACCAAGACACGTTTTTATTCCCCATCTTTCACCAAACCACTTCAATGTATCTCTGAATGGCAACTCTATTGTCCAGGCCAAATTCCTAGGGATCCCCCTTCATTCCTCTTTCTCACAGTCTGTATCCAGACCACCAAAACAAAGGCACCAGTCGCCCCCACCAGGAAGCCTACACAACCCACTGAAGCAGCCTTACCCACTGGGAGCAGACACCAAAAACAACAGGAACTATGAACCTGCAGCCAGCAAAACGGAGACCCCAAACACAGTAAGTTAAGCAAACAGAGAAATACACACCAGATGAAGGAGCAAGGTAAAAACCCACCAGACCAAACAAATGAAGATGAAATAGGCAGTCTACCTGAAAAAGAGTGAAGAGTAGTGATAGTAAAGATGACACAAAATCTTGCAAATAGAATGGAGAAAATTCAAGAAACGTTTAATAAGGACGTAGAAGAACTAAATAGAAAACAAACAATGAAAAGCAACACAATAAATGACATTAAAAATTCTCTAGAAGGAATCAATAGCAGAATAACTGAGGCAGAAGAACGGATACGTGACCTGCAAGATAAAATAGTAGAAATAACTACTACAGAGCAGAATAAAGAAAAAAGAATGAAAAGAATTGAGGACAGTCTCAGAGACCTTTGGGACAACATTAAATGCACCAACATTCTAATTATGGGGGTCCCAGAAGAAGAAAAGAAATAGAAAGGGACTGAGAAAATACTTGAAAATACTTGAAATACTTCTTTCCCTAATATGGGAAAGAAGATAGTTAATAAAGTCCAGAAAGCACAGAGAGTCCCATACAGGATAAATCCAAGGAGAAACACGCCAAGACACATATTAAACTATCAAAAACAGAAACACGCCAAGGCACATATTAAACTATCAAAACTTAAATACAAAGAAAAAATATTAAAAGCAGGAAGGGTAAAACAACAAATAACATACAAGGGGATCCCCATAAGGTTAACAGCTGATCTTCAGCAGAAACTCTGCAAGCCAGAAGGGAGTAGCAGGACATATTTAAAGAGATGACAGGGAAAAGCCTACAACCAAGATTACCCAGCAAGGATCTCATTCAGATTTGATGGAACAATTAAAAGCTTTACAGACAAGCAAAAGTTAAGAGAATCCAGCACCACCAAACCAGCTTTACAACAAATGTTGAAGGAACTTTTCTAGGCAGGAAACACAAGAGAAGGAAAAGACCTACAATAACAAGCCCAAAACAATTAAGAAAATGGTAAAAGGAATATACATATCAATAACTATCTTAAATGTAAATGGATTAAGACTGGCTGAATGGTTACAAAAACAAGACCCATATATATACAGTCCAAAAGAGAACCACTTCAGACTTATGGACACATACAGACTGAAAGAGAGGGGATGGAAAAAGACATTCCATGCAAATGGAAATCAAAGCAGAGCTGGAGTAGCAATACTCATATCAGATAAAATAGACTTTAAAATAAAGACTATTACAAGAGACAAAGAAGGACACTACATAATGATCAAGGGAGCAATATTTATAAACTGTATAAATATATACAAATTAAAACAATTGTAAATATTTATGCACCCAACATAGGAACACTTCAATGCATAAGGCAAATGCTAACAGCCATAAAAGGAGAAATCAGCACTAACACAATCATAGTAGGGGACTTTAACACCTAAATTTCACAAATGGACAGATCATCCAAAATGAAAATAAATAAGGAAACACAAGCTTTAAATGATACATTAAACAAGATGGACTTAATTGATATTTATATAACATTCCATTCAAAAAAAAAAGAATACAGTTTCTTCTCAAGTCTTCATGGAACATTCTTCAAGAAAGATCATATCTTGGGTCACAAATCAAGCCTTGGTAAATTTAAGAAAGTTGAAATCATATCAAGTATGTTTTCTGACCACAATGCTATTAGACTAGATATCAGTTACAGGAAAAAAATTTGTAAAAAATACAAACACATGGAGGCTAAAAATACACTACTTAAGTACCAAGAGATCACTGAAGAAATCAAAGAGAAACCAATGACAATGAAAACACGACGACCCAAAACCTAAGGGGTGCAGCAAAAGCAGTTCTGAGAGGGAAGTTTATAACAATACAATACTACCTCAAGAAACAAGAAAAATCTCAAATAAACAACTTAACTTTAAACCTAAAGCTATTAGAGAAAGAAGAACAAAAGAACCCCGAAGTTAGCAGAAGGAAAGAAATCATAAAGATCAGATAAGAAATAAAAGAAAAAGAAATTAAGGAAACAATAGCAAAGATCAATAAAACTAAAAGCTGGTTCCTTGAGAAGATAAACAAAATTGATAAACAATTAGCCAGACTCATCAAGAAAAAAAGGGAGAAGACTCAAACCAATAGAATTAGAAATGAAAAAGGAGAACAACCGACACTGCAGAAATACAAAGGATCATGAGAGATTCCTACAAGCACCTATATGCCAACAAAGTGGACAACCTGGAAGAAATGGATAAATTCTTTGAAAAGCACAACCTCCCTAGACGGACCAGGAAGAAATAGAAAATATAAACAGACCAATCACAAGCACGTAAATTGAGACTGTGATTAAAAATCTTCCAACAAACAAAAGTCCAGGACCACATGGCTTCACAGGCGAATTCTATCAAACATTTAGAGAAGAGCTAACACCTAACCTTTTCAAACTCTTCCAAAATACAGCAGAGGGAGGAACACTCCCAGACTCGTTCTACGAGGTCACCATCACCCTGATACCAAAACCAGACAAAGATGTCACAAAGAATGAAAATTACAGGCCAATATCACTGATGAACATAGATGCGAAAATCCTCAACAAAATACTAGCTAACAGAATCCAACAGCACATTAAAAGGAGCATACATCATGATCAAGTGGGGTTTATTCTATGAATTCAAGGATTCTTCAATATAAACAAATCAATCGATGTGATAAACCATATTAACAAATTGACTGAAAAAAAACATATGATCATCTCAATAGAT
This sequence comes from Phocoena phocoena, assembly GCF_963924675.1. NCBI lineage: Eukaryota > Metazoa > Chordata > Mammalia > Artiodactyla > Phocoenidae > Phocoena > Phocoena phocoena. The sequence continues at coordinate 83,717,618 of NC_089234.1, forward strand.
GCAGAAAAAACTTTTGACAAAATTCAACACCGATTTATGATAAAAACCCTCCAGAAAGTAGGCAGAGAGGGAACTTTCCTCAACATAATAAAGGCCATATATGACAAACCCACAGCCAACATCGTTCTCAATGGTGAAAAACTGAAACCACTTCCACTAAAATCAGGAACAAGAGAAGGTTGCCCACTCTCACCACTCTTATTCAACATACTTTGGGAAGTTATTGCCACAGTAATCAGAGAAGAAATAAAAGGAATCCAAATCGGAAAAGAAGAGGTAAAGCTGTCACTCTTTACAGATGACATGATAGTATACATAAAGAGTCCTAAAGATGCTACCAGAAAACTACTAGAGCTGATCAACGAATTTTGTAAAGTAGCAGGATACAAAATTAATGCACAGAAATCTCCTGCACTCCTATACACTAATGATAAAAAATCTGAAAGAGAAATTAAGGAAACACTCTCATTTACCATTGCAACAAAAAGAATAAAATATCTAGGAATAAACCTACCTAAGGAGACAAAAGACCTGTATGCAGAAAACTATAAGACACTGACGATAGAAATTAAAGATGATACAAAACCATGCTCTTGGATTGGAAGAATCAACATTGTGAAAATGACTATACTACCCAAAGCAATCATCTACAGATTCAATGCAATCCCTATCAAACTACCAATGGCATTTTCCCAGCACTGGAACAAAAAATTTCACAATTTGTATAGAATCACAAAAGACCCCGAATAGTCAAAGCAATCTTGAAAAAGAAAAATGGAGCTAGGGGAATCAGGCTCTCTGACTTCACACTCTACTACAAAGCTACAGTAATGAAGACAGTATGGCACTGGCACAAAAACAGAAATATACATCAATAGAACAGGATAGAAAACCCAGAGATAAACCCATGCACATATGGTCATCTTATTTTTGATAAAGGAGGCAAGAATATACAATGGAGAAAAGACAGCCTCTTCAATATATGGTGCTGGGAAAACTGGACAGCTACATGTAAAAGAATGAAATTAGAACACTCCCTAACACCATACACAGATATAAACTCAAAATGGATTAAGGACCTAAATGTAACGCCAGACACTGTAAAACTCTTAGAGGAAAACATAGGCAGAACACGGTATGACATAAACCACAACAAGATCCTTTTTGACCCACTTCCTAGAGAAATGGAAATAAAAACAAAAATAAACAAATGGGAACTAATGAAACTTAAAAGCTTTTGCACAGCAAAGGAGACCAAAAAGAAGACGCAAAGACAACCCTCAGAATGGGAGAAAATATTTACAAATGAAGCAACTGACACAGGATCAAACTCCAAAATTTACAAGCAACCCATGTAGCTCAATATCAAAAAAACAAATAACCCAATCCAAAAATGGGCAGAAGACCTAAACAGATATTTCTCTAAAGAATATATACAGAGGGCTTCCCTGGTGGCGCAGCGGTTGAGAATCTGCCTGCCGATGCAGGGGACACGGGTTAGAGCCCTGGTCTGGGAAGTTCCCACATGCCGCGGAGCAACTAGCTCCGTGAGCCACAATTACTGAGCCTGCGCGTCTGGAGCGTGCGCTCCGCAACAAGAGAGGCCGCGGTAGTGACAGGCCCGCGCACTGCGATGAAGAGTGGTCCCCGCTTGCCACAACTAGAGAAAGCCCTCGCACAGAAACGAGGAGCCAACACAGCCATAAATAAACAAATAAATAAATAAAATTTGAAAAAAAAAAAAAAAGGCAAAATCCCTTAAAAAAAAAAAAACTCAAAAAAAAAAAAAGAATACATACAGATTGCCAACAAACACATGAAAGAAAGCTCAACAGCACTAATCATTAGAGAAATGCAAATCGAAACTACAATGAGGTATCACCTCACACCAGTCAGAATGGGCATTGTCAAAAAATCTACAAACAATAAATGCTGGTGAGGATGTGGAGAAAAGGGAACCCTCTTGCACTGTTGGTGGGAATATAAATTGATATAGCCCCTATGGAGAGCAGTATGGAGGTTCCTTGAAAAACTACAAATAGAACTACCATATGACCCAGCAATCCCACTACTGGGCATATACCCTGAGAAAACCATAGTTCCTAAAGAGTCATGTACCACAATGTTAATTGCAGCTCTATTTACAATAGCCAGGACATGGAAGCAAACTAAGTTCCCACTGACAGATGAATAGATAAAGAAGATATGGCACATATATACAATGGAATATTACCTAGCTATAAAATGAAATGAAATTGAATTATTTGTAGTGAGGTGGATGGACCTAGAGTCTGTCATACAGAGTGAGGTAAATCAGAAAGAGAAAAAGAAATACCGTATGCTAACACATATATATGGAATCTAAAAAGAAAAATAAAAAAGAATGGTTCTGAAGAACCTAAAAGCAGGGCAGGAATAAAGATGCTGACGTAGAGAATGCACTTGGGGATAGGGGGAGGGGGAAGGGTAACCTGGGACAAAGTGAGAGAGTGGCATGGACTTATAAATCCTGCCAAATATAAAATAGATAGCTAGTGGGAAGCAGCCACAAAGCCCAGGGTGATCCGCTCGGTGCTTTGTGACCACCTAGAGGGGTGGGGTAGGGAGGGTGGGAGGGAGACTCAAGAGGGAGGAGATATGGGGATATAAATATATGTATAGCTGATTCACTTTGTTATAAAGCAGAAACTAACACATCACTTTAAAGCAATTATTCTCCAATAACGATGTTTAAAAAAAATTGGGGGGGATTTGAAATAGATGTAGAATCAAGCAGTATGACAATAAAAGTCAAAGGTGAAAGAAATACGTAGTGCTAAAGTATTCTTAGGTTCTATCATTCCTGTAGAAATAGAAAAGTGAAATATTCTGGTATTATTAACGAAGTGGTTAAGAATTATTTGTGTAAGATTGTGATAAATCAGGAATGATTTTAATCTCTAAGGGAACAATCTTTAAAAGTTAAATGGATAAGACACAAGCTAATATATGGTAATGTTTTAAATAGGAAACAAAAATGATTAAACCCAAATATAACGTATAAGGGAAGAAATGTTATACTATAGAAACAAACGTTTGTATAAAACGAAAGATGATATAGCTATACTACTCAGACACTTTAAGGCTATAAACATTAGAGATGAAGACAAAATGCATCATCATGATTAAGCTGTCAATCCAACAGGAAGATATGAATCCTAAATCTCTATTTGTCAAAGAGTCAAACTTCACAATATGTAGAGCCAAATTTGACTAAATGTAGACTTGAGGATTCCATATTTGTAATGTGAGACTTTAACAAACCATCCCCACTGCTAAAAAAAGAAATCAGTAACGATAGAGACTTTTAACTACATGATTAGCAAACTTGATGTAATTGATATATATATATGGACTACTGTACTGTATTTAAAGATGTATGTGAGGCCACTCTCACTTTCTGAGACAGACCACATTCTGTCTTTGGAATATGTATCTGTCTAAATAAACCTGCTTTCACCTTAAAAAAAAAAAAGAAAGAAAGAAAGCAACATTACTTTTTATTGCGGTACCCAGGCCTCTCACTGTTGGGGCCTCTCCCGTTGCAGAGCACAGGCTCCGGACGCGCAGGCTCAGCGGCCATGGCCCACGGGCCCAGCCGCTCCGCGGCATGTGGGATCCTCCCAGACCGGGTCACAAACCCGTGTCCCCTGCATCGGCAGGCGGACTCTCCACCACTGCACCACCAGGGAAGCCTGCAACATTACTTTTTACAGTGATCGTTCTAAAAAGTATAGCATTTGAAATAGCGATAGTCACCATTTTAATCTCTTTCATTGATAAAACCACACCAAGAGCAAAAATAGAATTCTTAGGTCATTCTTTAATTAATTAGTAATTATTTTTAATATTATATATAAGCCATAATGCTAAACATGGAATATGAAAATCCAACTGATAAGGAATTTATAGTTAAGTTAAAAGATAAGACATATGCACACATAACAATAATATAAATCAAAAAGAGGCAAGTGCCCAAGGAAAAGAAGATATAAAGCACAACAAAACTCCAAGGCTGTCCTGCCTACAAAGGACATTATTGGAACAACCAGCAAAGCACTGGGATCTGAGGGTTAGATGACAGCAGTATATCAATGTCAATTTCATAATGGTGCTGGTTGCATTGCGGTTAAGTGTGCGCTACATTGTAGGAAATATGCACTAAAGTATTGAGGGACTATCAAGCATAATGTTGACAATTTATTTGCAAATGATACAGAAGAATTGTTCTTCATAGTATACCTGCAACTTTATTGTACCCCTGAGACTGTTTCAAAAGAAAAAAATTCCAATTTTTAAATGATGATTGTAAATAAAGTGGTATCATTCTAAATTTAACAAAAGTTTTAAAAATGTATTCCCTGTTAATTCATGTTGCCTATAAACACACGGGTATTTACTCTGCTTCGTTCGGCAAAATCTTCAGACCCTTGAGGGGAAGGTCCAGTTTTAATTTAATTTACATGGTGCACAACCTTTGTTACCTTCAATCCTACCAGCCTTAGAGACAGTTATTTGCTGTTTGACAATGTTAGATATTTTAAGTTCTGTGCCCACATTTATTTTTATTAAAAAAAAATCATAATAGTGTTGAATGGCCTAGAAACTTCTTTTTACATCCAACAAAAAGTTGATGTTCTCCTTATGAATTATTAGAAACCTTATTTAAAAATGAGGAAACTGAAGCTGAAGAAGCATCAATAAGTCACTGGAGGTGTCCATGAGCTTGTGGTGCTGGAACCTGGGCCATGTTCCTCTGACTTTTCACCCGAGTTCCCTCCATCACATGGTGTGTCCTTGCTCCTCCTGGAAGGTCCTGTCCAGTTCCCCCTGAGAGTCAGGAAATTCTGTGCCTCAGAGCACAGTCATCAGGAGGGGACCAGGGTCACCCCCAGCACTGAGCTGACAACCTCTCTGGGTCAGTTCCCTCTTTTCTAACAATAGTACTTCTTCCTCCTAAGTCGGGGGTAAGGCACTTGGAGGATTAAATATAACGCACTTAGATCAGTGCTTGGTGTATAATAAACATTAGATTATTACTATTCTAAACATCATATACCCTGATTTTTAAATGATCATGGCTCTTTTAGGAACTTAAACAACTGGAATGAAGGGATTTGAACAAATGCATTTTTCACTACTTGGGAATATGTATCTCAATTTTCTCTTAATTTAGGGGGAGTGCCTTGGTTTGCTAGAAACATATTCATCATCTAACTGGAGAAGCCTTCATCCACCACTGTTGTCTGTCAGTCAGAAAGTAACAGATATGTCTCAGTCTTCATCTCTAGAAAACTGAAGACCCTTATATGCCAATAGGTCCCTGGGAGTCTACCCTTAATGACCCAGAATTCTAAAAACACGTAAAAATTTTAAACTTTCATTTACCCTTTTCAAAGTTTCAACCATTCCGCTTCTCACCATTTTTTGTGTAGAGCAGGTTACAGTAAGCTACCACACCCACCTAAAAAGAATCACTCATTACTTTGCACGTTCAGTCCTGTTATCACAAAGAAGTAAAAATAGAACAAACATGTTCAATATGGATCCTTACTCATGATGCTATCAGTCAGTCTGAAGAGGCAAAAAGTATTTGAAAACCATATAACAGAAAGTCCAAAGAGGTCTTAGAACCAAGCCTACCAGCAGATTCCACTCATCAATTCATATATATATATTCATTTAATGTTTACTGAATACTTCCTAAGTGCCCAATACTACCTAAATCTAAGTGCTGGGGATGTTGCCGTGGACAAAAGAAATAGTTTTGCCTTCTTTGGACCTGTATTTTAATGGATGTTACTCAGGAATTAGCATGAGTTCTGTCTGTATACAAGGCATATACAATTATCTATTATTTGTAATGGGTGCTTTAAGCTCTCCTACTGAAGATGGTGATCAAAACAATCCGGCCCATTCGTACCGAAACTAGTATCACTGTGAACCACTCCCACCAAAAAGTGATTGTTTTCCTGACACAGTGGAAGTCTGAACCACCAAATTTAAAGACATCAACAATATAAAGAAAACCACAAGTGTAACCAGTGCCATATGGTACTGGTTCTCCTTTCACGGGGTATGACAGTAAGAAATTCTGGGTAGCTGTCTGGTTTGTCCAGAGTCAGAAATTTATATTTTGTGAAAGTAATTTACTTTGAAAGGCTAAAAACTCCCAAATAAAATACTCTAAATGACTGTAAAATAAACTTCCCTCATAAATATAGTTGTCCCCAATGTTCTCTATTTTTTCTGTATATGTTTCTGCACATGGATACACCAGCTTAAAATAAAACGTTCATGTGTCTTCATATAATATACAGACATGTATCTTATGTATCTACATAAACGCATGTACACAGTATATGGAATGTGTGCACGAGATACACGTTGACACGCACACTGACATCACACCGTTAAGACCTGTTGAAGGCATTACTCTCCCTGGTGTTTCCTCCTATCTTCCACCTGGTTCTTGGTTAAGAGAGGGCTGGCAGGAAACACTCGAGGGAAATGAAAGCTCTCTGGACCTCCAAATGGTTCCATTTTTTCCAGTTTCCATCATGTACTGAGTACCAGGTAACAAAACACTCACGCCCTCCCTCTCCGCCTCATGATCCAGTCACATGCCTGCAGCCACGATGGGGACGAGGCGCCAGCGCTACATCACCCATGGACTGGGTGACACGCCAGGAGAAATCCCAGCCTCAAAGGGACACCACATGGACGCATGCTTTAAAAGAACCAAATCCAAAAAAACAAAAAAAAAGTACCAAATCCAAGAACGGACAAGCAGCTGGAACACACTCTCCTCAAGGGAGTGGTCAGGGACGGGGGTCTGACTCCTGCCAACCACACGTGTCTCCAGAGCCAGAAATTACTTGAATGCGTACAGAAAAGCCCAGGACCAACCAAGACCAGGCCCCAGAGAGCACAGAGGTTTAAATACCAGTCAGACCACAGGCAAGAACAGAAACAAAATGAAAAAAATAGGGGCACATGGAGACTTCCTCCCAGATACAATCCAGCACACTGAAAAGAGAATCTCTTTCTCACTACGTGAATCAATGTCATTTAATGCTGTGCCCCAGCCTGGACAGTGCCTGGACTGCACTTCTGAGAGCACCATGCCCAGGTCATTCTCCTCACTCCTGTTCCCTGCCAACTTCTTAAGTGAAAGTGCTACTAGAAGAAAGACACGATGTCCTGCCACTCAGTGAATGAAACTCCGGCAGACAGAGAAACAGAGCCAGAATGAATTAAATCCCAGGCTCAGCACCAACACGGCCTGTGTGACCTTGGGCAGGTCGTGTGGACGCTCCATGCCAAGTATCCTCATCTGCAAAATGGGTAATAATAGCAGCTACTGATAGTTTCCATGTGAAGATTAAATGCATCAGCACGTCACACTATACTTACTCCTCTCAAATTAGCATCCGCCTAAGTACTGATTATATTTCAAAAGAGGGAATCTGAAAGACCTCATGTACAACATGGTTTGAATCACAATTTTTTTTTTACATCTTTATTGGAGTATAATTGCTTTACAATGGTGTGTTAGCTTCTGCTTTATAACAAAGTGAATCAGTTATACATATACATATGTTCCCATATCTCTGCCCTCTTGCGTCTCCCTCCCTCCCAACCTCCCTATTTTAAAACTATGAGACCACATATTTATTCAATATTTTCCTAGAAATTATTTTTACAAACCCATAGTTATGTAAATTCAGTGCCCCCGGAACAAATTTCCTCAGAGGACATGGAAGCAACGAGCCTGGACGTGTATGTTGTTATATCCTCACACATAAAATTTCCCTGTTACTCACATTCTCATAGAGAGCTTGAAGGGTCTCCAGGTCAACCACGGAATTGTCCAAGTTCACCACAGCTGCGCAAAAAAGACAAAAGAAAGAATATAAATTGCCATAAGCCAGCTGTGAAAAGCTCCAACCACCTCAAACAATAGTGACTGTCCACAGAGTGGAGTTCATACCCGGCACGCAGAGGGTGGGAGCTCTGCCTTCACTGCAGCCTCCTGTCGGGCCACCCCCCAGGCCAAGCTGGCATTTCAATGGGTCAGGTGTCAAGTGTCAAAGCTTTCACATGCTCCACAAATACAAAATCCCAGAAAGAGGGCCCAATGGTCACAGAGAAACTGTGAGTCTGTCTCTTTCGTGACTCACCTGAATGAATTTGAAAAATCTGCTTAATACCAGAAAAATAGGCAAATCACTCATGTTACTGCCACATCCTGTTTTTTGTTTGTTTGTTTGTGGTACGCGGGCCTCTCACTGTTGTGGCCTCTCCCGTTGCGGAGCACAGGCTCCGGACGCGCAGGCTCAGCGGCCATGGCTCACGGGCCCAGCCGCTCCGTGGCATGTGGGATCCTCCCGGACTGGGGCACGAACCCGTGTCCCCTGCATCGGCAGGCGGACTCTCAACCACTGCGCCACCAGGGAAGCCCACACATCCTGGTTTTACACCAATAAATGCAAATATCTGCCAATTTATGTAAAGACGTTTGACAAAGGTTAAATCTAATCCCTAAACTGGTAGACTAATATGGAAACAGCAGGTGCATTTCCTGTTGCAACTTTTTAAATTGTTATAATCAAAGGAAAATTATTTGATTATGGTATTGAGATTGGCACAGATGCATCCTTAAAAATCCATCTTTAATATACAAACTGCCCTGCTTATACAAGGAAGAAGTGGAATGGATAATCAAAAACTGGACATGTGTTCTTAAGTGCATATTTTGGCCTGGGAAACGTGTTGAATTTTGGAATTGGTGTGTTTTATTACTTAATTTAGGTGTAGGTTAACCAAAAGCATTTTGCATTAGTTGTGCACAAACTAGCTGGAAATGAGGTGAATTTGCTCTGATCAAATATGTGCCAAGTAGTCACTGAAGCTGTTGTGGGATTAAAGATTTCTGGGAGAAAAATCACAGAGTGGATAATCAAAAAGTGGTTAGACTTACTTTGATAATTGTGGCATTTCACAATGCTTTATTCCTCAAAGCTTAAAGTACATGACACATTTCTGGCAAAATCCCAAGAAAGAATTAAGAAAGCCAAATTCAATACTGAAACACAGGATGCATAAGAAATCTCACCAAGATAATTTAGCATTTCTGTCTGGAGATGCGAAGTGAGTCCAGATTCACCAAAAAATATCATATCAACTAGAATATAATACTTCTAGCCTAATAATATTCCACTATCTCAATCTCCAAAAAAATTAGGTCTCAAGTTGAAATCTAAGAATTCAGATTTGCAATCAAATACTTTTTACTCTTTAGACCATATAAGGCAAACATACCACAAACTGTTTAATGTTTCAACGTAGTAAACCATACCCCAGCTATGACTAAATTTCAAAAGCTAATTAAAAGGGATTAACAAATGATTTTCACTAGAGGTAATATGGCTAAAAATAATGTAACAAAATACATAAAACTAAAATAAAGATTTCATCTTCATGCGTGGAATTACCATTTTTAGATTACATTCATGCAGTCTAGCCCTTAAGGAGACTCTTAGAGTGAATCCAAAGTTCTCTAACTTTGGAATTCATTAGCTGATAATCCAATATTTCTATATTCCTTGGGAGATACACCGAGAGATCGACAGGAAACTATGGAGGAGATGCTAGTCGTCCACTGAACACAAGGTTTCATTTTCAGAACAAGGAAAAGAAACACAATAAAATCATTCATGCTCAAGTCAAAACTCATAAAAGATACGATTAACCTCTGACTTTGTTATTTTAAAACATAGTATTATTTCTACAAGTTTTCCCTACATGAAATGTTACTTGTAAATATACTGAGGTTTCTCATATTTTATCTCATGCAATGTTATGTGCCAAAGAATATTTTTATAAATGTCACATGGTCCTAAGCAATTCCTCAAAAAGTTCTAATCCATGAAGTGTCATTTTTTTTTTTTGAAGTGTCATTTTTTAACCATCCACAGGAAATCTCAATGGAAAGCAACTCTGCTACTACTTTACCACATAATTTTCCCTTAATTGGCTTCACACATGAGAAATGAAAGACACAGGGACTAGATGAGGGGAAATATCATTCATTCATGTTTGTTTAAAACTTAGTCCTGCCCCTCCTTCTCCTCCCCGCAACCAGCTTAAAAGTTTGGCTCATTTTAGGTTAATATAGAGAGTGATGTCAGCCATTTGTTTAATGTAGTGATGAGATATTTAAAATATGAATCAATTCTTGACAACTAGTCACTTGACCATATGGCAAAAGCGTTAAATATATCTGTACTGGTTAAAAATTGTTTTCAGCTGTAAAAAGGATGTGTGAGTAAATAATGACAAAACTGAGATAGGTTGGTACTGATTCAGGGACTACAAACAGGTTAGGGCCAACATTTTTTTAATGGTCTTTTCCTCAAGTGGAAAAATGGCAGCCATGGCTCCATCGATCACTCTCACATTCCAGGTAAAATGAAGAAGGAAGAAAGGAAGCAACAAGAAGGCATGTGTAATGCCTATTCTTAGCAGATGTCTCTTTATGTCTCTCTGGCTAGAGTAGTTTCCCATGATCACCTAGAATTGAGGAGAAGCTGAAAAGTGTAGATAATGTGGACAAACTGCTATCTCTAAGAAAACAGTGTTTTAAAGCTCCAGCTTAAGTGATCTCTGAAACACTCCCTAACTTCCATAGCTCATCCTGACCTTCCCAGCCTCTTGATTCTACCCTTTAATACAAGTCACCTGATACATTTCAGATATTCCCTCTTTTGTATGTATGTGCTCTGTCCCTCCAAGGAGATTTTGATGAGTGTGATAGCAAGCATGTGTCTTAGGTATCATCAGCTTACACCAGAGCGTTCCACATATAGTAGAAAATTGAAAAGATTACAGTGCAAAAACCAAAAGTTATTACTGAACCTTCGGAGAGAAGACATAACAGCCAAGCTTAAGAAAGACTCACTAGAAGCCACATATTTGCATTATCAGTTCCATAAATCCACAGAGGCAGCAACACCCAAGAAAGCAAAAGGCAAATACCAGCACGGGTAGCAGTGCTGCTCACACAGTACCACGAGCATAACGGCCCATGTGATGATGAGGGAATCTGGCACTGAGTCCTACAGGGTAAGAGAAAGCTGTTTCTGGGGGAGAGGTCTCCTCTTCCGCTTCACATCTGCATTCTTTGGGGCATGAAAATGGTCAGTGTTTACTCATTCAGGAGTTTCTAGTTCTGTCTTTAACTGTCCTGCCAGGGGATATAAAAAGAAAAAAGAAAGAAAAAACACCAGTTTGGTAGAAAGGCCCAGAACCGTTATCTCTAAATTTTTACTTGAAACTCAGTAAAGCACAGAAACGTCGGCTGCGGGCATGCCGCTGTACCACATGATGGCAGTGGAGCCAAGGGTCACACGCAGAGGCCCTTTATACGGAAACACGATGCGCTGACACCTGCCTGAGAATCTGCTCACCAAGGAGTTACTCTAAAAACTGTCCAAATGTATGACTTAACAAAACTTTCCTAAAGATGCAGTCAAGCAACTTTTAAAATTTTGTTGGCTTTGCTTGGCTTAACTGAACAAATCCAACAATTTATTAAAACTAACATTTCTCAGAGAGAGAAAGGCACTTGGGACCATCTTCATCTGAATATTTCACACTTAAAAATGAAACCAAGCAGGACCCTGCGGGGCCCTCCCGGGTACAAAAGCTTTTCTGTGTCCCCCGTTTCTTGTTTGTAGGAGAAAGGCTTCAGTCTCCGAGACCTTCCCTGAGTTACTAATGAAAGTGAGAGAACAAAGGAAAGGCAGTCGGGAAACAGGAGTACAGCTGGCACAGTGACGGGGCAGGGTCCCAGTTCCTCCTCAAGAGATGTACTTAACAATTTGACACACACGGAACTCTGAGCTCTTCTACAGGGACTGGGGCCCCACCCAGTGGAGGATGGTGACTTAAGGCTGAGCACAACTACAGGGACCCCAGACTGGTTGGAACCACAAGGCTGATGATGGACATTCCTGGAGCCCCACCTGGTTATCTCCCCACCAACCAATCAGAGTAGGAGCACACACCCGGCAGCCCTCCCCCCAGATTTTGCCTATAGAAACTCTTCCCCCCAAACCATCAGAGCTTTTTGAGCACGAGCGACGCATTCTCCTTGCTTGACCCTGTAACGAAACTTTCTCTGCTCAAACTCCAATGTTTCGGCTTGTTCGGCACATGGACTTGGGTCCAACAACAATTAGATGACAGGAAACACTACATTTGCGTTCCTTACACATCCCAGCACCAAACACGCTTGAGCTCCTGGTCACAGGTGCACAGGCACACCTTTCAGTAGGAAACTAGCCAGAAGACACATTGGGTTAGGGTTTGGGAAACACCCAAGCTCTTGAATAATACTTGAAGCAATTCTGGATTACCTAAAGAATACAAAACATTTGTATTCATCTATGAAGAAAACAGAGTATCTTCTTGAAAACATTTTCATCTATTCATTGAACAAATATTCTCAGAGTCCTAAGTCTGGCCCAGACACTCCTCTCAGCCCTGATAGACATGCTTCTTGTACTTGAAGAGTTTACACTTTATTACCAAGCAATTAAAATGCTGTACGCCCTGGAAAGGAAGAAAATTGTAGTTTTATAACGTCGTGTAATTTAGGAATCATATTCATTTATACTATCCTCTCTTTTCAGGCAGCTTAACCAGGTGGCAGACAATAAAATGCCAGAATTCTATAGATTTTGTACTTAGGCTATGTAGAGAAAGGCTTTCCTATTGGAAAAATTAATCTGACACCCAAGCCACCACTGGTGCATCTCAAGCACACCTACTTCTACAAGTTTAACAACCTAAGTGCCTAAGTCAGTGGGCCTCCCTGACAAGAGTTGCATAAGTTAAACTGTCAGCAAGTGTTTTTGCCTAAGTCAGTATGGCACCTGCTTTTGTGGGCAGGGGAAGATGAATATTAAGACTATGCTTCTGGAATAAAATCTTTAAATGCAAACATGACTGCCACTGTAGACCTTTTAATCTAGCGATACTATATTTCACTTCTGTTTTTGGAGAGATGTGCTGACTGGACCACACAGGTACAACTCAGGGATTATCTCAACTATTTAGATAAGATTTACTTGGGGACTTCCCTGGCGGTCCAGTGGTTAAGACTCTGCACTTCTCCTGAAGAGAACGTGGGTTTGATCCCTTGTTGGGGAACTAAGACCCCACATGCCACATGGTGTGGCCAAAAAAAAAAAAAAGAAAGAAAAGAAAAAAGTAGACTTACTTTAAAAAAAAAAAAAAAGATTTACTTGACTTTGGCAGGTGACAAAATCTAGGGTGTGGGATAAAGGAGGAAGAAGAAAAGACTGGCACATCCCAGATAGTGTTTATGTTAAGCATAGTGTATAAATGACCAAATAGTTTCAAACGATGCATGGCACTTTGTGTAAAACAGCCACTGTCTGTTGAATGTTTTCCATAAACCAGCACTGCAAAACGTCCTTTATTGCCCATAGTCCTTTACTGCCCAAAATGGACCTCACCTTGCAGCTTAGGTAAACATTTATACTCATAAAACAGAGCTTAGTGAGTCTCCCTTGATTAGGACCCTAACTCTGGGATCACATTTGCCACTGTTTTCTAGCACACGCTCTAAATGAGCAACAGTGTAAAATTTTACTTTGAATGTAAGCATACATATTGCTCCATAAGAGAACATATCAGAAATTTAAAATTCCTTATGCCAAAATAACTTTCACACAGATAATTATACTTTTTTCAGTGTAATTTACACAAATACATATGACTTTGAAAGAAACCCAGAACAGAAAGATTGAATTTACAAACACAGTGATTATAATTATGATTTTAAAGAAAAAATTTCCTTTTTAAAATAATTCACCTAAACATACAGTTAAATACCTTCCTTACTATATTATATATGAGCAACTATATATTGGCACACAGGTTAAGGTAGGGGAAGTTTAGTCACTGAAAATTAAAAACACATCAAAAAATAAATATATGTATATTTATAACTAAATAATTCAGAAAGGCTAAAAAATGAAGAGAAGTGAAATTATGCCCAGCACATGCAAATCAAAAAGGCAAGCGTTATGATCTTGATATTTGACAACTTAAGATTCAGGCCAGGAACATTATGTGAACAACAAAACAATGAAAAAAGATATTTTTAATGCTAACAGCTACAATTCCCAATGAAATTATAATAGATATGAATTTATGTCCCCCAAAACACAGGTGCAACCTTCATAAGAAAGAAACCACAAAATATTGACAAGGAGAGACAGACAGACAGACGCACTAACAATGGGTAACTTTAATAAACCACTCTGGTCAAAACAGATCAAGAAGAAAAATACAAATAACGATTTAGAATATATAAACAGAAAAGAGTGTTATCTTATAGTTACATACTGAACTTTGTATTCTAATAAAATAGTATATACTTTCTTTTCAAGGCACATGAAATATTTATGAATATTGACTATTAAGTCGCAACAAAAACGCCAAGCAACGTCATAATACAAACTTATTTCCTAATCCCACATAATAGACTATTAACGGATTAAAAAGAACTCAGTTGTGAACTTGTAACCTATGACTGAGAAGATTAGAGTTTACACACCAGAACCTGACATGTTACGGTCGTTCCTTTCATTGTATTACAGATGGTTTTGACTAACAACTGGGGTCTCAGGACTACTTTTCCAAAATATTTAAATGTACGAAAAACCTAAGGAACATACATGATATTTATCATGATCCACCTGGAATAATTTCAGGTTAACTTAACTCAACATGTAATTAATATGTGCAAAATGTGAGGGGCTGGTTCATGTGTGTGTTAAATCACATTTGCTCATTTGTTCAGTTAATGAAGGTTTTCTGTTTTCTCTGTTAATGTATGAATTTGTGTGTAAGGGTTAGTTTGATGTTTCATTGTTCAGAGGAATGAGGGGTCAGTAAAATAACATAATCATGGGAGGAGTTTCCAACATTAGGATTTCTTTGATGTAATTTTAATAAATAAAAAGTTGCTTCCCAATATAACACTAAAATTTAGAAACTTTCTCCACATCCACACCTCCTGCCTCATTGACCAGTGACCTCTTCCAACCATCACAAAAATTTACTAAAGTCCTTTCCCTACCTGCTTCTGTACATAAATAATTCCATGAAAAATTCAACCATTAAAAGCAATCAGACTTTGAATTTCACCACCCACATAAAGATTCTTCTGCTTCCCACTAGCTAGCTATTTTACATTTCGTAGTGTTTATATGCATTTTTGTTTGTTTCTTCCTTTCAAGGGGACAGAGTCCATCTGAACGTGTCTGTATAGGGAAATGAGTACTGGTGACTAAAATACTTTGTTCAACACTTAAGAATTCAGTCTCAGCTGCAATCACAATCCACACTGTTCAAGAAGAAACAAATTCCTGTTGCTAAATTTCCCGAGACTATCGCACCTCTTTCCAGCTGAGGGGAGGGGAGAGGAAGTGCACTGTCCTCATCGGGTAGGATACCAC
The DNA here is from genome assembly GCF_963924675.1 of Phocoena phocoena. Lineage (NCBI taxonomy): Eukaryota > Metazoa > Chordata > Mammalia > Artiodactyla > Phocoenidae > Phocoena > Phocoena phocoena. Next base: position 83,733,214 of record NC_089234.1, read on the forward strand.
ACAAAAAACGCATCCAGGATCCCTTTATGGCACAGAATGAGAGACAAAGTTCACACGGGGAACTTGGAATACAGTTTTCACACTAAGCTTTTCCCTTAAGAAGCCACATGCCGCATTACCCGATGGTTCTAGGAATGCAATCCCTGGTACCCATGAGCCCAGTGTCACGAGCCATCTGATAAATGGCTGAAGTGCCGATCCTCCTACTCCGCTCACCCCAGCGCTCTCAGACCCTCACTCACCTCAGAGGATAAAGACCGGACAGCATCTGCAGAGCGACCTCTTTGGGCTAAAATAGCACGTCAAGACACAAACGACTTTATAGAGTTCAGTTTTAAAATACAAACATGACTCCAGTTATCCAAGGGGCTTTCCCTGGCCCCCAAATAACAGTCCAAATCCCCACCCATCTCATGGATTATGCAAAAGATATATTTTCGCAAAAACAACAACAAAAAGACTAGCGTATGGAACCTCTCCATCACAAAGCTGCTGTGATTCATTATGTGCTCATAGCTGGGCCCCCACGGCCCTGGGCCAGCAGTACCTTCAACAAGCACCCATGATTGTAAAGAAGAGACTTGGGTTACAGGGGAGGTGCCCGAGGGAGCTGCAGAGGGGACTGCAGGTCGCACAGAGCTTACATCTGGGGGCAGAGGGGCAGCAAAAAACACAAACAAAACTTGATAGTAATTCAGACAGCATGTGCAGTGAAGGAAAGGAAGACCCACACCCAAAGCTCATTGCTTCAGAAAAGCCCCAGGTGCTGGGTTTCTCCTTCCCACAAAAGTATAATTCAGAAGTCCAGTTGTGGAACAACGTCAAAAAATATAAGCTAAGTGCAACCTAAGGGTTTTTGCTGGGCCTGTAATGAAAGGCTTATAAATCATTTTACCTTGATTCAATAATCTACATGTGACTTAAAATGATGAGGTCTTTCTTTTTATAAGAAACTCTAAGTAATGAATTTATATTTTAAATTAAAATGTATTCTCAGCAACATGGATGAACCTGGAGATGATCATACTAAGTGAAGTAAATCAGAGAAAGACAAATACCATATGATATCACTTATATGTGGAATCTGAAAAAATGGTACAAATGAACCTACTTACAAAACAGAAACAGACTCACAGACATAGAAAACAAACTTATGGTCACCAAAGAGGAAGGGGGGGGAGGGATAAATTAGGAGTTTGGGATTAGCAGATATACACCACTGTATATAAAATAAACAACAAGGTCCTACTGTACAGCACAGGGAACTATACTCAGTACCTTATAATAACCTATAATGGAGAAGAACCTAAAAATGTATATATGTATAACTGAATCACTTTGCTGTAGAGTTGAAACTAACACAACATTGTAAATCAACTATATTTCAATAAAAACTTTAAAAAGCAAAGTTTATCAGAAAAAAAAGACAACTGCTATAAACACTAAAGTAACCACTAAAGAGAAAATAAAAAGTTCTATTGCCAATAAGCAAATAAAGGAGATCATTTGCATCTTTTAAAAATAGTTCAATTAAAAACATGTTCTGACATTAAATTTCTGAAAGTAGGTTTCAATAAAAGTGTCTATATCTCACATGCACTTTTCTCCCCAATGAGGCCATATCAACGACAAGGTCACACCAATGACAAAGTCATGGAGCCCACTGGGTGGAGCCCACTTTCCTCTCAAATTTCTGACCCTTAGTGACTTCATTTCAATGAAAACTGTTCACTAAGCCACCCAACAGCATTGACTACGTTTTTAATGTCTTGATAACTATACTAAATGGATCTTAAAATTCCATACACCATATGAAGAAAACACTTAAATGTTAAAAAAATAAAAGAAGCATGAAGCAATTTCCAAGTGTACCTTGTAAACTTGAGTTTCATAAAGAAACCAGGCACTAGAAAACCTACTGGGAAAAAACAACACTGGCCACACTGAACCCAACTTCTGAGAATATTACAAAAATAAACAAAGGATTATGAATAGCCTTTCTTATTGTGGACAGAAAATGTTGCTGGCCAGTCCAGTGAACAATGAATGTGGCCATAAGCCACTGCAGCTGCCCGCAGCGGTGCACCTCAGGGGACTTGAGGTGGAGAAAATTAGGACACTGGCCCAGACAGCTGAGGCACACATCAAAGGAATGATCCCCATAAGCCCAGACTCTGGCATCTTCCCATACACAGAAAAGCACTATAATCATTAACTTGAGATGTCTGTTTTTTGTGATTAGCAGTAATATTTTCATGTCTGACTACATATGTTTTGTTTTGTTTTCTTTTCTTTTTCCAGCAAAAACTCCTATGTGCCCCGGCACCTGCCTTACCTCTTCGGACAGTTCCTCAGAGTATCTGAGAGGCTGTTTCCCAGGCTCTAGTTCTCAGTAAGGTCCCCAAATAAAACTTAACTTGCAACTTGTAGGCTGTGCATTTTTCTTCAGTCAACATTATGGTAATTAATAGGCAAGTGAAAAAGCTTGCATCTTCAAGAAAGAAATTAGAAATTCTATTAAAAAAGAAACCTGGAGTCTGTAATCTACAACTTATTTGATAGAAATTTCATAAGAAAAACATTATTCAGTGGCAGGCAGTGGGGTAAAAAACTGCTCCACAAGTAGGTTACCAGAATATTTGGGGAAAGAGTTACCACAAAACATTCTACAAAGTTCTAACAGTTCAGAAAGGGTATTTCCAGGATTTTTAAGTGTTCTTATACTTTACACTCAAAGCTAGAAACTAGCTCACCTTTCAGGAAAATAGTATGTCAAAGCAGGAAACAGAAGCCTCTGTCCGTGTACTTAGATTCTGCTCATGTCCATCACCAAGGTTCATTTCACCACCAAAGCCTAACTCCTTCCCTCCACCATCTTCCCTGCCACCAGGACCCACCAGCGACGCACGTGGAATGTGGGTGACACAAAGCACAGAGACGATAATAAGAAAGCACAAAGTTACAGGAGACCCCGGCCTTGAAAGACCCAAACAAACTGCTCTCCTTGCAGATAAAGCACCAGCCAAAGATGCAGCCACACTGAACTTCTAAGAGCTGCTATTACACATAATTCTCATATTTGTCTCCATTCAGAAAAGAGAAATGGACACAGCCCAGTATTAACTCAGCATTTCAGTAATACTGATGGAAAACCCCAGCTAAGAACAATCGAATCTGCCGCGGTTACTTGCCCCCTGAACCTGAACCCCCATTTCTCGCCTCCGACCCCTCACTTGAGAATTCCACCACAAGGCACAGCTCCTTCATTCTTCTCCCTCTGCTGTCTCCTGGGCAAGGCTTGTAGTGGAACCCCCCAGAGCCACGAAGGAGACCTTCACATCCTCCCGGCTCCCTGGGTGGCCAACCTGGAGTTTCAAACACTCCCAAAGCCTGAAAACACACCTCATTCCCTAAGGATCCCAGGAAGGGGAGGACAACTAATAGTGATCATGTGTGTGCGCTCATGTGCACGCATGTATGAATGTGTGTGTCTGTGCGTGTGTTTGTGTGTGAACGTGCATGCACGTGTTTAGAGGAAATAACTCATTTAATAGCCCTTTTTACTACTGAGGAAAGTGAGGAACAGAGATGAAGAAATTTTCCCAGGTTTACTTACCTAACCAGTGGCAGGGCTGAGATCCAAATCTGTCTTTTACTGGGTGGCTTAAACAACAGGAATTCAGGTCTCAAGGTTCTGGAGACTGGAACTGGGGCAGATTTTCTTCCTGGCTCACAGAGTCCTGGTGTCCCCTCCTTTTCTTATTAGGATGCTAATCCCATCATGGGGGTTCTGCCCTCTTGACCTCATCTAAACCTGATTATGTCCCAAAGTCCCCACTAAACACCATCTGATTTGAGGTTAGGACTTCAATGCAGGAATGGGGGGGGGGGGTGGGAAGGGTTGGGGCATGAACATTCAGTCCATAACAGAATCCAGGGAGCCTGGCCCCAGAACTCACGCCCTCATCGTTGCTAGACTACACTAGAAAGTAGAGGTAAACCGAGGGAAGCAAAGACACTGAGAAGAAATAATATGCTTAGACAGTGAGTCTGAATGAAAGCAGGCACCCCCAAGGACCACACTAGGGGGATATCCTGTATTTCCCTACATACTCTCTGAGCAACTGGTACTTAAAAGAGAGACACAGAAAGTTCCACCTCTATGTACCACCAGACTTACAATAATCACAATATGCTTCAGTTATTTGATAACCTTAGTCCAGATTGCTTTTTCTATAAAAATTTTGTTTGGTTCAATCAAGAACAAGCAACTCCACTAATTAATAATTTTCTTTAAAATATTTTTACTCAATTCACAGATGTGAAAAAAAATCCACAACTTCATTTCTCTAAGGAACAGAGTCAATAAGCAAACAAGGGAATTTGTATAAAATGACACTTAAAGCAAGAAACCAAATTTGCTAAATTTATATTGTGCTAAGTTTTAAAACTCCATATTGGTAGGAAAAAGTGTTATGTACTCCTGCCAGTTCTGTTTTTGCATATTACTAGATAACACAGGTCCTCACTCTGAAACAAGCTAACATGAACTCAGAGTCAGGGGGACAGATGCCCTTATTAAGGGGAAGTCGCGGACACACTTGATCTATAAGCCTCAATTCCCTTCACTGCAACATGGAAGTTTACCCCCTTCCTCTGGACCATTTTACACAACTATCAGTAATAATCAGGGGAGGGGGTGAGGGTAAAATTCAAACCAATACTGAGTACGTCTCTTTGGATCCTGATAGAAAGGTTTCAGAATGTGTATCCTGCTTGTCAAGAGCAATTATCTTTCTAAGCACCTGCTGCCTTAAGTAATTCCTTCCTATACAGTTATCAGGAAGAGGCTTCTCAGCTCTGAGCCCCTTTGAGCCACTGACCGAAGAGCAAAAGATGAGCAACATGATGCGGTTCCAATGAGGGGTGAGAGACAGACAGACGTCACTGGAATTTCTGATTTAAATCTAAAACATGTTATTGTCCTTGTAAAGTATCCTTAACTACACTTATTTATTTATTTATTTATTTATTTATTTATTGCAGTACGTGGGCCTCTCACTGTTGTGGCCTCTCCCATCGCGGAGCACAGGCTCCAGACGCGCAGGCTCAGTGGCCATGGCTCACGGACCCAGCCGCTCCGCAGCACGCGGGATCCTCCCGGACCGGGGCACAAACCCCTGTCCCCCGCATCGGCAGGCAGACTCTCAACCACTGCACCACCAAGGAAGCCCCTTAACTACATTTTTAAAAAAAAAATTTTTTAAAGTGCTTGAAAGCAATCATTAGGCTTAGAGACCAAAAATAAAACCATGGTTTCATTTACCTTATCAACTATATTTCTAACAGAATACTAGTTAGTTTTACTTAATTCACCCCTTTAATTTCAAGTCACATAATTTTGATAAATTGCGTTTGAACGGGATAGAAATTTCAACAAGGACACAATTTAGTATTCACTGCCCTCGGCTCACAATACCAGCAGGCTTTAAACAGGACAGGCATTCAAAAGAGGGAAGAAACCTGGGCCTTATCAGCCTGGGGCGGCTACTCCTAGGTGGACAGTGACACTTGTTTCCATGGGTGGGGCCATCAAACACTTTCTTAGGTGTCCCTTGCTACTGTATCTGTAATCAATGTTGACATACGTGTACCAAGGGAATGTAACAGGGTACGTGAGCCAATTAAGGGTTCAGTACTTGGGGCACCTGCCCCTCAGGGTGGTGGTGGTGCCCCTGTGGCCTGTAAGAAGGCCACACTCCAGAGGCAGCTCCTGCAAGGTCCTCAGCCCTCTGATAGGTGAGGCTTGCACATTTGTACACGAATACGTGAAACTAAGGGTATACAAGGTCTGTGGATTAGCTGAAATCTCTTAGACATGCCCCAGCCACCTCCATCCACAGGCTGAGCACGAGACACCCCGCAGAGTGAGTCTACAGCTGGGGTCCTTAAGGAGGCCACCCAAGGCTTTGTCCCGAAAAGCCCTGGTTGCGGGCCTGGCTGCACTGGATTTCCAGCGTCTCCGGCATACCGAGGGCAAAAGATCGCTCCCTCTGTGATGGGTCTGTATCAGTGCAGAGCAAACCTTTCAGGCAAGATATTGGTGAGAGGACCTCCAACCACCGAAAGCTAGACAACCTCAGGGTTACAGTAACCCTACTGGCCAGGGTTTAATAAATATCTAAACAAGAGAGAATTAGATCAGAAACTGCTTCGTTTGATCTGGTGGCAGGGTCACCTTACTACTTGTGTGCCTGCAAAATGTCCACTTAGCACTTGTTGTCCAGGCAGTATTATTAGTGGCACCCCTTCCACTCTCAAAAGTATCCCAGTCTGGATGATGAGCCACGTGGATCTTCTACCCAGTAGTGAGACTGGAGATGGTGGGGGGCGGGGTGGGGGGAAGCTGAGCCTTATGAAATTCAGAATTCCTTTACAGCTACTATGATCTACCAAAATGGACCTCAGAGTTGCAAAGACCACACTGACTCCTTATGGGTCAAAAGTTATACAGAAAATTCAATTTATTTTCACTAAACTACAAATCTGTAGATACTCTCATAATACCAATTTCTGGGAATAATACTAGATTATTTAAAGGAATCCTCCCGTTGAGAACAAATAAAAATGCTGGATAAAATATATTTGTAAAATATCTTAAAGTCTTCAAAGAGCTGACGAGATAGGAATTAGGATTCTAATCAAAAGGCAAGAGAAAACCCTGAGAGAGGAGCTTGCTCAGAGCCTGCCTTTGCCCTGCCTGATCCAACAAATCTGAACTTTGTGCTGACAGTTTCTGGGTCCCGGGGCTAAATACAAAAGCTCAGGGCCCACCCAAAGTACAGATTCTAGACCCTCTTGACAATAAACTGGGACTTGAACGGCTACACACAGGGAAATCAACTCCTGCAGTGATGGACAGTTAGCCCTGCCTGACAGGGCCTCTGGAGCCTGATTTAAGGAGATCCTAAACCCAGATTTGCTCAGACCCCCAGCACAGACTAGGGCAAATCTCTGAAAAGTACCTTCATCCTAGAGTTTAAATTATTCTAAACCCTTGGAGTGGGAGTTTTCAGAAGTGCACACCATTTTCACTCTTCCCATCTAAAAATTGTTACAATATGCAGGATAATTTAGAGTTTACCAGGCATGTTCACAACTGCATCACAGCAGCTCAGGCCTCCATCATAAGCGCCACATACACATACACACACACACACACACACACACACACACACACACAGATACGGTGACAAGAGGAGGATCAGACCTTTGGCACCTATGACCCAAACCTCCCATCCTAATTACCCCAATGCAGCACTTTACAATAGAAACATTACAAAGGAAACTCAGCTCTAAGCTTTCCTAGAGTTATCTGACAGGGAAGAAGACAGAGAAGAAAATCCCTGCAGTTTTTTACCATCTTACACATGCTTTGTTTTTGAGATGCCAGTGCTGGTTGTAGGAAAAGCACAGTCTTCAAGGAGCAGCATGTGCGGATAGGAGAGGAGGAGTAGTTAGTGAGGAGGGCTGAGGGCAGGTCAGTCTGTCCTATTAACAAGCTGCACTATATACACTACCAAACGCAAAATAGATGGCTAGTGGGAAGCAGCCGCATAGCACAGGGAGATCAGCTCCATTCTTTGTGACCACCTAGAGGGGTGGGATAGGGAAGGTGGGAGGGAGACGCAAGAGGGAGGGGATATGGGGATATATGTATACATATAGCTGATTCACTTTGTTATAAAGCAGAAACTAGCACACCATTGTAAAGCCATTATACTCCAATAAAGATGTTTAAAAAACAAAAACAAAAAAATTCTCAGTAAACTAGGTATTCAAAGAAACCTTAATTTAATAAAGACTCGGAAGACCACAATGAAAAAAATAAAATAAAACAAGCTGCGTGACATTGAGCAAAAGACACAACCACTGAAAGAGCTTAGTTTGCTCTTGTATAAGGTGATCCCGGAGGTCTGGTTACATCCTGTGGCCACTTCCACATCCAAACCAATTGATGTTTACACTTCCGTGGACTTCTCAGTGGAGGCACATCCTGACAGAAGTCAGTTTTACTATGGAGGCCACAAGTGATTTGCTCACGGACACCTCAATCTCGACAACACACAGCAGACTCGGGCTTCTGGCACCGAAAGGCACACACACACACACACACACACACACACACACACACACACACGTTAGTCGACTCCTTTGCTCAGAAGGTTCTCATTACTAACTCAACCAAGGCAATATCCGATTGAAGGAAAGGACCATAGCATTAATTTCAGATTCCATTCCATGGCTTGACTGGGCTACATCTGCCAGCTTTAGAAAAGCAAGTGTTTCTTGTTGCCGGCCTTGGCGTCCTGTTCTATGACAACGACCCCCAATGCTTCCACTTGAGAAAGCCTCCTCACCACCAAAGCAGCTTAATAAAAATTTAAATTGTGATTGGGCTACTCACGGATTGACAGGGCAGGACAAGCTTGTGCTATTTATGAATTATTCCACACATTATTTTAAGCCGACCAAATAGAAGCCACATTCATAAGGGGGTAAGCTGGAAAGCCAGGTAAATGTTTTCATGATTTTTAAACCATATTTTGTTAACAGGTAAACTGGCATTCCATTGGATAATTTAATCTGCTTTAAATCTATTCTAAGGCTCTGAACAGCTTATGAGACATTTTGAATATAAATTTAATTCCTCTATTCACCTTCGGGCAATATCTTTCAGCACAAGTGTGATAGGACAATATAGCATAGGGATACCTGTCAATAGTAAAGTATTAAAATACTGACATGAAAGCCATTTTAAAAATGGTAAAAATCACCCTATTTCCAAATATAGAAAATATTTTATAAGCCTGGTTAAAGATAAAATAACACCATAAAGAATAACAAAATATCATGCTATTACTGCTTCCATGCGTCTGGATCACCAACAATAACATAAACAGGTAAGAATAACTTGCAATTATCTTTGATGCTTATTACAAAAATAATTCGGTCCCCGTATGTGGAGAGAAGCCTGGTGGTTACACACTTGTCATCCCAAGGAACTGAAAAAAGAGGGACCAGTTGTCCAGCCTAAAAAGTTACACATAATAAAGCTGCTTGAGTGATTCTTTCAGCATCTCACAGCCTCTCGGAACAGGAGGATGAAGAGAATACATCCCATCACTTACTCAATGCTTTAAAGGCACTGAGACAAGTGGTTATGCAGCCTCTTCAACAGTTTTGAGTTTTCATTTAATCACTATACACGGTAATCCAGTCTACTCTTCCACGTCTCTAATCATAAGGACATTTTAAAAACAACAATAAAAACAAGCTTTCATGTAACTCGTACACTGGTTTTAGCTGATCTATTAGAAAATCTTAGGTTTACTTCCTCTTCTTTATGTTAGCTCAGCAAACATCTGAGATTCACTCTCAGCATATTTTCCTCTCCTGTGGACCATCCTCCCCAGGTATCGTCAGGGGCTGAGACACGGCCCACATCTGGATCTCACCAGTGTTCACCAGTCCCTCTTTGGACATGGCAAAGAGAAGTCAAATCAGGTACAGAGCACAGTGGGACTAGTATTTCTCATGAGTCAAAAATTAAATATTTGCTAATGCACACTAAACATGTCACATGAGAATCATGCTCTTAGCAAGATACAGAAATAACACAGAAGCCAAATTACTCGTAACCTTTCCAGAAACAATCATGGTAGAAAGTTTGGTAGCAGTTACAGGAAACATACTCATCTCAATCTACACAGAGAGTCTAAGTATGAAATAATTTTACCACTAAGCAGCACATCCTTTGGCCCAAATTTGAGTATTCAAAAGCTGAATTTTTATTTTTCACTTACCATGTTGTATATCTTTCATATCTAAGTGAAGGCTAGACATCAATATTCCAACTGCTTGTGACCTTTTGTTGCTTAGTAACTTGACAACCTGTTCAAGAAAGAAAGGAAAAGGGAGAAATGTTATTTGAACTCAGTGATAGGCTTAATAGCATGTTATTTTTATCCTAAATGAAGAACAAATAACTTAGAACAGTTAAAGTACCAGAACTGATATGAACAAGCTTTTGGGTTTTGTATCTCCCGTCTTCAAAAGCCCTGCCTTTGCCCTGTTGTTCACCAGCAGCCTCAGCATCAGGCTCTTTACCTGCCTTGTAAGAGCCTGATCTGCCATCACTGAAATTTCTAACCATCTAGGAAGTTAGTTTGGTCTCTGTAAAATAACAGTTACACACCTGATCATTTGCAGCCTGAGATTTAAAAAGTGTTCTTTGTTTTTAAATGCAGAACCTTGAAACACTGGCCATTAAGTAAAAGGAAAAATAAAAGTACGCAGAGAATCTGTTAGATCAGATTAGTTTGACCACAAAATAGAAAATGTGCTTTTATGAAGGTATTTTAGAAAGCTCACTATTTTACTGGCATTTGCTCTCATTTTGCATTTGGCCCACATTTTGGGAGGAACTTTCCAACTAATTAATTGTGATACAATCATCAAATCTAACGGGCTGTGTTAGCTCAATCTCAAATCCTTCCAGAGAGTCCGGAAGAGTCAATCCACACAACCCATGAGAAATTTCCTAACACAGATGTAGGCAGGTTTAAATTATGTTTTCTAGACTATAACACATCACTGATAAATCCTGCTTATGACACTATTATCTCAGATAACTGATCTTACGTAGAGCAGCAATTTCTACTTACTCTCAGCATTTTGTTATAAATTTGCTTAGAAAAACACTGGAGGAAAAGAAAAATGTTAAGGTCAAATTCCAGAAGTGACAGCTGCCCTAAGTTGATCAATTAGGAAACTAATAAAATAATCATGCCTAGCTGTCAAACAAATCACAGTGTAAGATAATATTCTCAACAGGAATAATAGCATTCTTGGTTCCCTATCAGGGAAACGGGTGGGGAAAAAGACAAATCCCTTCCAGGAGAACCAACCGCAAAACCCCACAGTCATTTCTGAAAGCTTCCTGAGGAAAGGGACATTAACACCCCACAAGAAGCAGCGCCTCCTAATAGGAAAGACATAGAAACTGATTCTCAGTTTGCTCTTTAAACATTTTGTTTAATTCAGCTTAGAACTTGAATTTGAATCCATTCATACCTAAACTGTTTTTATCAATAACAATTTCCTCTTCCGAGGTGAAAAAATAGAAACTTAATTTCAGAAAAGCAGAAGGCATGTATTCTGTTCTAAAAATGTTTCTAACTTCAAATAAACAGAATCTGGGTCTCATCTGTGCTATGCTGAAAAAACTGCTTTTCCTAAGGTTTCCTCTCTCCCCCCACTCCACCCCCCGCCGGTTCCTAATTACAATGAGCACGTCTGCATCCGTATGTCGTCTGACCTTCCTGCTGTGCTGACATGTTTATTACACCCTTATAAAAATTCTGGTGAAAATTAATTTCTAACTCTCAATTAAAACTGGCGTCTGGAAGGCCTGCACAGGGAGCTCTCACGCCTACCATGGGGGGGTCAATCACCCAAACGGGAAGAGAGGGTCCTCGCACCTCCAACGGGAAGGAGTCTCTACTTCCCAGGCAGGAGGAAGGGAGATGTTCTTCCCGCCCAGCAACAAGCTCGGCCAATGGAAAATGTCGCAGCTCAGCCAATGAGAAACCTGAACTCCCACTTTCCTCCAATGAACTTTTATAGAGGAGAGCCCTGCCCACTGCCCCTTTTCTCTATAAAAGCTCCTGCCCTTTGTTCTCCGCATTTCCCTGTGGTCAAAAGCTTGAATTTATTTCCCCAATTACGATTCCCCTGGTTATTACCAAATAAACTCATGCTGCTGAGATAACTGGCCATTTTATTTTTAAAGTTGACACTCTGTACTCCAGGATTCCTGCCAGTCTGGCTCAGGCTTTTTTAAGGTGAACTATTCTGATTTCACATTAAATATTGGCATATCCCAGAGTTCTGCTCTCAGCTCCATATTCTCTTCAATGTATGACCTGTATTTTCTCCTCCATCAACATGTATGCCTGCACTTATATAACTGTGTTCTTTTAACAGCAGCTTAACCTCAGCAGTATCCTATTTTTCTAACAAATATCTCCACTTCAATTACCCACATAGACCTCCATCTGACATGTCTAATACCAAACTTGTCATCAAGCCCACCCCAGAAACCTACTCAGCTTCTCCTCTTTTATTCCATATGTTGAGATCATGCACCACCATTTTCAGTCCACCATCAAAGTTAGAAATCCAGAAATCATTCTAGATCCACCCCCACTCCTTCACCTGCATGTTCTGGTCTGACAAGTCCTGTCAGTTGTAAGTCTGCTCTATCCTTGAAATCTACCCCTTCCTCCCTAAATCTACTGTCAGCATTTACTTCTGTATTATAACCTGCAGAGATCAATGCAAAGGATCCTAACCAGACTTCCCAGTTCTAGTCCAGTGGTTCCCAAAGTGTATTTCCTGCAAGAGAGGGCACCATAATCACCTGGGAACTTATTAAAGATGCAAAATCCCTGTCAGAAGTCTGTTAGTCAGAAGATCTAGGCAAAGAAAGGCTCAATCAGCATTTTAAAAAGCCTTCCAGGTGATTATAGAATAAACAACGATTCTCATGTCTTCCCATCCATTCTCCAGTATTATCTCTAAAAGTGCAGCTATTTGCATGTCACTCCCTTGCCTTTTAAACCTGAGAGGCTCATAAATAAAGGTAGGTCACATAGCCTCTTCACAGACTGTTTCACAGTTCATACCTGAAACTTGCTTTTCCTCTTATAATTGAAATGAACTTGACTATAAACTGTATGTTACATTTAAATGCCAAAGATTATAGACAGGAAAAATAATTATTGATCACCTTCCAAAAAGCATACATACAGGAGAGAACACATGTCTAAAAGGATCAGTTCCTCCACAGTTCCCCAGAGTTATTCAACCTAATATAAAGAAACCACCATCATCACTTCTCTCTCTCTCTCTCTCTCTCCCCCTCTCTCTTTAATACACTGAATAACAAGAACTTGAAGCTATCAAACTATAACATTTTAAGAATCCAGTGACTATATATATAGTGGAAATGAAGGAGTTGACTCTTACAAAATGATCTTAAAACGCTTAGATGAAAAGCAGAAAATACAGATTTAGCAAATTTGAATATTCCAGAAGGCAATCTACAGATTCAGTGCAATCCATGTCAAAATGCTACAGGCATTTTTCACAGAAATAGAATACATAAGCCTAAATCTGCATGAAAACACAAAAGATTCCAAATAGCCAAAAACATCTTTAGAAAGAACAAAGCTGGAGGTATCACACTCCTTGATTTCAAGCTACACAACAAAGCTACCATAATCAAAACAGTATTGTACTGGAATAAAAAAACAGACACACAGATCCATGGAACAGAATAGAGAATCCAAAGATAAACCTGAGTTTATATGGTCAAATTCATCTACAACAAAGGAGGCAAAAATATACAGTGGAGAAAAGACAGTCTCTTCAATAAATGATGTTGGGAAAACTGAACAGCTACATGTAAAAGAATCAAAGTGGATTACTTTCTCACACCATATTCAAAAATAAACTCAAATGGATAAAGACATAAATATAAGACTGGAAACCATAAAACTATAAGAAAACACAGGCAATATGCTCTTTGACATCAGTCTTAGCAATATTTTTTTTTTTTTAATTTTATTTATTTTTGGCTGCATTGGGTCCTCGCTGCTGCATGCAGGCTTTTCTCTAGTTGTGGCGAGCAGGGGCCACTCTTCCCTGCGGTGCACGGGCCTCTCATTGCAGTGGCCCCCCCTGTTGCGGAGCACGGGCTCCAGGCGCGTGGGCTTCCACAGTTGTGGCACGGGGGCTCAGCAGTTGTGGTGTATGGGCTTAGCTGCTCCGCGGCACGTGGGTTCCTCCCGGACCAGGGCTCGAACCCGTGTCCCCTGCATTGGCAGGCGGATTCCCAACCACTGCACCACCAGGGAAGCCCAGCAATATTTTTTTGAATATGTCACCTCAGGTAAGAAAAGCAAAAGCAAAACTAAACAAATGGGACTACGTCAAACTAAAAACCTTTTTCACAGTGAAGGAAACTAAGAACAACAACAACAACAAAAGGCAGCCTAATTGAATGGATGAAGATACATCCAAACAATGTATCTGATAAGGAGTTAATATCCAAAATATACAAAGAACTCATACAACTCAACTATAAAAAACAAAAAACAAGGGACTTCCCTGGTGGCGCAGTGGTTAAGAATCCATCTGCCAATGCTGGAGACATAGGTTCAAGCCCTGGTCTGGGAAGATCCCACATGCCATGGAGCACTAAGCCCATGCACCGCAACAACTGAGCCTGAGCTTTAGAGTCCACAAGCCACAACTACTGAGCCCGTGAGCCACAACTACTGAAGATTGCACACCTACAGCCCATGCTCCACAAAAAGAGAAGCCACGGCAATGAGAAGCCCGCACACCACAATGAAGAGTAGAGAGCTGCCTCAACTAGAGAAAGCCCATGTGCAGCAACAAAAACCCAACACAGCCAAAAATACATAAATAAATTTATTTAAAAACAAAACAAAAAAACACCAACCAAACAACCTGATTAAAACATGGGCAAAAGACCAGAATAGACATTTTTCCAAAGACATACAGACACATGAAAAATGCTCAACATCACTAATCATTAGGGAAATGCAAATCAAAACCACAATAAGATAACATCTCACACCTGTCAGAATGGCTATAAAGTCTGCTGTTATTTACTGTCAATTTCTCCCTTTTTGTCTGTTAATATTTTCTTCATGTATTTACATGGACCTACGTTGGGTGCATATACACTTACAATTGTTGTAACTTCTTGGATTGATCCCTTGATCACTATTTAATGTCATTCTTTATCTATTGTTACAGTCTTCATTTTAGTCTATTTTGTCTCGTATAAGTATTAGTACCCCAGCTTTCATTTCATTTCCATTTGTACAGAGTACTTGTTACTCCCCTCACTTTCAGGCTGTGTGTGTCTTTAGATCTGCAATGAGTCTCTTGTAGGTAACATATATATGGGTCCAGTTTGTATATCCACTCAGCCAATCTATGTCTTTTGATTGGAGCACTTAGTCCATGTACATTTAAAGTAATTATTGATAGATATGTACTTATTGTCATTTTGTTAATTGTTTTTTTAATTAATTTTCATTGGACTATAGTTGCTTTACAATGTTGTATTAGTTTCTGCTATACAGCAAAGTGAATCAGCTATACATATACATATACCCCCTCTTTTTTGGATTTCCTTCCCATTTACGTCACCACAGAGTATTGAGTAGAGTTCCCTGTGCTATACAGTAGGTTCTCATTACTTATCTATTTCATACATAGTAGTGTATATGTCAATCCCAATCTCCCTTATTGTTTTTATAATTCTTTTTTGTTCCTTTCTTTCTTCACTTCCCTTGTGATGTGATAACTATCTTATGTTTGGATATCTTTCTCATTTTTTGTGTGTTATCTAGTATAGATTTTTGGGTTGTGGTAACCATGAGGTTTATATACAACAATAACAATTTTTCTCTCTCTGTATATATTATATATATAAAATATATACACATATATATGTGTATATGTGTGTGTTTATTTTATTTTTTAATTTGTTTTTATTGAAGTATAGTTGCTATTCAATATTATATAAGTTACAGGTGTACAATACAGTGATTCCCAATTTTTAAAGGTTATGCTCCATCTGTAGTCACTATAAAATGTTGGCTATATTCCCCATGTTGTATAATATATCCTTGTAGCTTATTTCATACCTATAGTTTGTACCTCTTATTCCCTTACCCCTTTATTGACCCTCTTCCCTTCCCTCTGCCCACTGGTAATCATTAGTATGTTCTCTATATCTGTGAGTCTGCTTCGTTTTTATTATATTCACTAGTTTCTTGTGTTTCTTAGATTCCACATATAAGTGATATCATACAGTATTTGTCTTTCCCTGTCTGATTTATTTCACCTAGCATAATGCCCTCCAAGTCCATTCATGTTGCTGCAAATGGCATTATTTCATTCTTTTTTATGGCTGAGTAGTATTTCATTTTATATATATAACATATATATATATATATATATATACACATACACAGAGAGAGAGAGAGAGAGAGAGATACATCTAGAAATGTGACACATATATATATGTCACATCTTCTTTATCCATTCATCTGTTGAAGGTTGCTTCCATATCCTAGCTATTGTAAACAATGCTGCTATGAACACTGCAGAGCATGTATCTTTTCAAATTAGCATATTTGGGTTTCCTTGGACATATACCCAGGAGTGGAACTGCTCGGTCATATGGTAGTTCCATTTTTCGTTTTTTTGAGAAGCCTCCATATTGTTTTCCACAGTGGCTGCACCAGTTTACATTCTCACCAACAGTGTACAAGGGTTCTCTTTTCTCTACATCCTCACCAACATTTGTTATTTGTGTTCCTTTTTTTTTTTTTTTAAAACATCTTTATTGGGGTATAATTGCTTTACAATGGTGTGTTAGTTTCTGCTTTACAACAAAGTGAATCAGCTATATATATACATATGTTCCCATATGTCTCCCCTCTTGCGTCTCCCTCCCTCCCACTCTCCCCATCCCACCCTTCCAGGCTGTCACAAAGCACCGAGCTAATATCCCTGTGCCTTGCGGCTGCTTCCCCCCAGCTATCTACCTTACTACGTTTGTTAGTGTGTATATGTCCATGACTCTCTCTCGCCCTGTCAAAACTCACCCTTCCCCCTCCCCATATCCTTAAGTCCGTTCTCCAGTAGGTCTGCGTCTTTATTCCTATCTTACCCCTAGGTTCTTCATGACATTTTTTTCCCTTAAATTCCATATATATGTGTTAGCATACGGTATTTGTCTTTTTCTTTCTGACTTACTTCACTCTGTATGACAGATTCTAGGTCTATCCATCTCATTACAAATAGCTCAATTTCATTTCTTTTTAAGGCTGAGTAATATTCCATTGTGTATATGTGCCACATCTTCTTTATCCATTCATCCGATGATGGGCGCTTAGGTTGTTTCCATGTCCTGGCTATTGTAAATAGAGCTGCAATGAACATTTTGGTACATGACTCTCTTTGAATTTTGGTTTTCTCAGGGTATATGCCAAGTAGTGGGATTGCTGGGTCATATGGTAATTCTATTTGTAGTTTTTTAAGGAACCTCCATACTGTTCTCCACAGTGGCTGAACCAATTCACATTCCCACCAGCAGTGCAAGAGTGTCCCCTTTTCTCCACACCCTCTCCAGCATTTATTGTTTCTAGATTTTTTGATGATGGCCATTCTGACTGGTGTGAGATGATATCTCATTGTAGTTTTGATTTGCATTTCTCTAATGATTAATTGTGTTCCTTTTGATGATAACCATTCTGACAGGTGTGAGATGATATCTCACTGTGGATTTGATTTGCATTTCTCTGATAATTAACCATGTTGAGCATTTTAATCTACCTGTTGGCCTTATTTGTAAAAATATCTATTCAGGTCTTCTGACCATTCTTTAATCAGGTTGTTTCTTTTTAATGTTGAGCTGTATGAGCTATTTATATACATTGGATATTAATCCCTTATGGGTCATATCATTTGCAAATATTTTCTTCCATTCAGTAAGTTCTCTTTTCGTTTGGTTGATGGTTTCTTTTGCTGTACAAAAGGTTTTAAGTTTAATTAGGTCCCACCTGTTTACGTTTGCTTATATTTCCTTTGCTTTGGGAGACAGATCCAAAAACAATATTGCTAAGGCCAGTGTACAAGAGTGTTCTGCCTATGTTTTCCTCTAGTTTTAGAATATCCAATCTTACATTTAGGTCTTTATCCATTTTGAGCTTATTTTTGTCTATGGTATTAGAGAATGTTCTAATTTCATTCTTTTCCATGTAGTTGTTCAGTTTTCCAGCACCACTTATTGAAGAGACTGCCTTATCACCACTGGGTATTCTTAACTCCTTTGTGGTAGATTAATTGACCGTAAGTGCATGGGTTTCTTACTGGGCTTTCTATCCTGTTCAATTTATCCAAGTGTCTGTTTCTGTGCCAATACCATACTGTTTTGATTACTGTAGCTTTTTAGTTATACATGATTATTCTAAATTTCTGATCTCTTAATTCAAATATCTTTTAACAATCCTGCATTTTTACTTCCCCCACCAAGTTTACTGTTTTTGACATCATATTTTACATGTTTCTGTAACTACTTATTGTGCATGCAGATGATTTTACTATTTCTGTCTTCTAACCTCTCTACTAGTTTTGATCTATTACCTTTAATGTATATTTGCCTTCATCAATGAGATTTTCCCTTTTGCAATTTTCGTATTTCTAGTTGTGGCCTTTCTAGAAAAGTCCCTTTAGCATTTCTTGTAAAGCTGGTTTGGTGGTGCTGAACTGTCTTAGCTTTCGTTTGTCTGCAAAACTCTTTATATCTCCTTTGAATCTGAATGATAGATTTCCCTGGTACTGTATTCTTGGTTGTAGGTTTTTTTCCTCACACTGCTTTAAATATATCATGCCACTTCCTCTGGCCTGCCGTTTTGGCTAAAAGTCAGGTGATAGCCTCATGGGAGTCCCCTTGTATGAACTAGTTGCTTTTCCCTTGCTGCTTTTAATATTCTCTCTTTATTTTAATTTTTGCCATTTTAATTACAATGTGTAGACATCTTTGGGTTGATCTTATTTGGGACTCTCTGTGTTTCCTGGACCTGGATGTCACCTTTCTTTCACAGGTTAGGGAACTTTTCAGCCAATAGGTTTTCAAATAACTTCTCTGTCCCTTTATTCCTCTCTACTCCTCCTGGGGCCCCTATAATGTGAGAATCAGGATGCTTGATGTTGTTCCAGAAGTCTCTTAAACTCTCATTTTAAAAGTTTTTTTTTCTTTTTTCTATTCTCTTTGAGCAATTTCCACTATTTGGTATCCCAGTTTGCTGATTCATTCCTCTGTATCATCTAAGTTACTATGGATTCCTTCCAGTGTATTTTAAATTGCAGTTATTTTATTCTTCAGCTCTTTGGTTAGTTATACTTTTTAACTCTTTCTTAGAAACTTCTAACTTCTTACAGGGTTCATCCATTCTTCTCCCAAGTTCTTTGATCATCTTTACCTTCATTATCTTGAAGGGAGGTTGATTATCTCCACCCGACTTAGTCCTTCTTCTGGGGTTACATCTTGTTCCTTCATTTGAAACGTGTTCCTCTGTCACCTCATTTTTCCTAATTCTCTTTTCATTTCTATATATTTGGTGGTTGGTTACATTTCCCGACGTTGGAGAAGTGGACTTAAGCAGGAAACATACTCCCCTAAATGCTCCAGGGGTGCCCCCTCAGTGGGTCATGTGGGTGCTTTTGTTGTGGGGGACTGACTGCTGTGGGGGCACTGGTAGGTAAAGTTGCACCCTGGCCCATTTGGTTGCCAGGCCCTGCCTAGTGTGGAGGCTGCACCTGCTGTTGATCAGGGCTGGGCCCAGGCATGGCTTGCTGCAGGGCCCAGGGAGTCCTGGTCCTGGTGCTGGCCCAGTGGTTGGCAGGGGAGATACTGGGGTGGATGGTTGTGGGCTAGAGGTTTCCGGGAGCCAGTGTTAGCCTGCTTGTGAGTGAGTTTGGGGCCTGGTGTGGAAGGTGGGGTGGAGGGAGCTTCCAAGGCCTGGTTCTGGTCCACTGATGTGTGGGGGCAGTTCCTGATGCAGTTGGCTGCAGTGTCCAGGGTTTCTTGGAGCTGGTGTCAGCCCACTGATGGGTGGGACCAAGGCCCAGGGCATCTTGGGGCTGGTTCAGACCCTCTAGTGGGCAGAGCCAAGAACCAGGCTCTCTGGCTGTGGGGCCCGGTGATTCTGGAGCTGGTGTCAGCCATCTGCTGTGAAGGACCAGGGCCCAAGGGGTCCCAGGGCAAGTGCTGGCCCACTGGTGGGTAGAGCTGTGTCCCAGGATCTCTCTCTGCAGGATTCTGGGGGTTCCATAGCTTCTGTCAGCCAGCTGGTGGGTGCAGTTGGGTCTTGGGGTCTTGAATTCCAGACCCAGGGATCTGGTGTCGGCCCACTGATGGGCATGTCTGGGTCCTGACAGCTAGCTGGAGGGTCCTGGGTGTCCTAGCGCTAATGCCGGCCCACTGGTGGGTGGGGCTGATTCACGCCCCCTCTGTTGGTCAAGGCCAGGTCCTGGGCAACAAGGGGATGAGGGAGCTGAGGGCAGGCGGCCTGCTGGTGGATGGGTCTGTGTCTCTGATCAGTTGGCTGCTTAGCCGGGGCATGCCAGGACTGGTGCTGACCATTGGTTGGGGGGGCCAGGTCCCAGCACTAATAGGCTAGAGGGAGGACTCCAAAATGGCGCCTACCAGCTCCAGTGTCCACGTGGAGAAAGAGCTCCTGAAAGGCCTGTCCTTGTCCCCAGGGTGAGCCCCTGCTACCTCAGCCTGTCTGGAGGGTCTGCCCCAGGCTCCTTTCAACCTCCTGACTCTGCCCTTTAAGGACAAATTGTCTTTTCCCACAGCCCTCTGGGACTCCCTAAAGCAAGGCTTGCTGGCCTGCAAAGCCAAATATTCTCGGGGCTCATCCTCCCAGTGCAGGACCCCCAAGCTGGGAGCCTGAAGTGGGGCTGAGAGCCCTCGCTCCTTGGGGAGAACCTCCGCAACTGTGATTATCCTCCTGTTTGAGGTTCACCTGCCCACGGGCATGGGTCTTCACTAAACCTCATATCCGCCCCTCCTACCCCTTTTGTTGTGGCTCCTTCTTTATGCCTTTAGTTGTAGACGATCTCTTCCGCTGGTCCTCAGGTTGTTCTCATAGACAGCTGATCTATAAATAGTTGTAATTTTGAGGTCCTCATGGGAGGAGGTGAGGTCAGGTCTTCTTACTGCATCATCTCAGCCATTCCAAGTCGATTTTAATATTTTTCTATTCCTTTAATGTTTTCTCTAAGTGATGATGGATGTTTGCTAAACTTATTGTGGTAATCATTTCTTGATGTATGAGTCAAATTATTATGCTGTGCACTTTAAACTTATAAAGTACTGTATGTCAATTACAGCTCAATAAAACTGGAAAAAAATTTATTTGAAATCCACAAAATTTGGACATATAACCAGAAAAAAGGGGTTACTTTAAATCTCTCCAAATTCATATCAGAGTCAGTTAATATTCTTAATGAAGTTCTTATCTTAGACATCCCTTTGACGAAGGACTCTGTAGGAATTATGAACATGGAATCTGTAAAATAAAGCGTTATTTCTCAAGCTTCAACATGCACATAAATTACGTGGGATCTTTTTAAAATGCAGACTCTGCTCTTCAGCAAGTGGAGTTGGGAAAGCTGGACAGCCTCATGTAAATCAATGAAGTTAGAACACTCCCTCACATCATACACAAAAATAAACTCAAAATGGCTTAAAGACTTAAATAAAGTCACGATACCTTGAAACTCCTAGAAAAGAGCATAGGCAAAACATTTTCTGACATAAATCAACAACTGTTTTCTAAGGTCAGTCTTCCAAGGCAATAGAAATGAAAGTAAAAATAAATAAATGGAAACTAATCAAACTTACAAGTTTTTGCACAGAAAAGGAAACCATAAACAAAAGGAAAAAACAACCTACACACTCAGAGAAAATATTTGCAAATGATGTGACCGACAAGGGTTTAATTTCCAAAATATACAAACAGCTCATACAACTCAATAACATAAATAAATAAATAAATAACCCAATCAAAAAATGGGCAGAAGACCTAAATAGACATTTCTCCAAAGACATACAGATGGCCAACAGGCACATGAAAAGATGCTCAACATTGCTAATTATTAGAGAAATGCAAATCAAAACTATGAGGTACCACCTCACACCAGTCAGAATGGCCATCATTAAAAAGTCTGCAAATAACAAATGCTGGAGAGGATGTGGAGAAAAGGGAGCCCTGCTACCCTGTTGATGGGAATGTAAGTTGTGCAGCCACTATGGAAAACAGTATGGATGTTCCTTAAAAAACTAAAAATAGAGTTTCCATATGACCCTGCAATCCCACTCCTGGGAATACACCCAGAGAAAACCATAATTCTAAAAGACACATGCACCCCAAGGTCATTGTAGCAACATTTACAACAGCCAAGACATGGAAGCAACCTAAATGTCCATCAACAGATGAATGGATAAAGAAGGTGTGGTACATATATACAATGGAATATTACTTAGCCATAAAAAGGAATGAAATAATGCCATTTGCAGCAACATACATAGACCTAGAGATTATCATACTAAGTGAAATTATGTCAGGCAGAGAAAGACAAATATCATATGATACTGCTCATATGTAGAATCTACAAAACTGATACAAATGAACTTATTTACACACCAGAAACAGAGTCACAGACTTAGAGAACGAATTTATTGTTACCAGTGGGGAAGGGTTGGGGGAGGGATAGACTGGGAGGCTGGGATTAGCAGATGTAAACTATTGTATACAGGATGGATAAACAAGATTTTACTGTATAGCATAGGGAACTATACTCAATATCCTGCCATAAACCATAATGGAAAAGAATATGAAAAAGAATGTATATATATGTATAACTGAATGACTTTGTACAGCAAAAATTAACACGACATTGTAAATCAACTATACTTCAATAAAATAAATTTAAAAAAATAAAAATGCAGACTTGTTCCTAGGTATGGGTGGGGCTGAGGTTCTCCTAAGTTCCCAGGTGATGCCAGTGCTTCCAGCCCATGGACCACAAGGGCCTAAGGCTCTCCTGTTTGCTTTTTATGCTTTCTGGAAAAGCTGCTCCAACATCCTAAAATCTCAGTTTCTTTACCTAAAAATATACCAACAGCATCAACTTCAAAAACCTGTAGGGAGACGCAAGAGGGAAGAGATATGGGAACATATGTATGTGTATAGCTGATTCACTTTGTTATAAAGCAGAAACTAACACACTATTGTAAAGCAATTGTACTCCAATAAAGATGTAAAAAAAAAAAAAAAACCTGTAGGGGCTTCCCTGGTGGTGCAGAGGTTGAGAGTCCGCCTGTCGATGCAGGGGACACGGGTTCGTGCCCTGGTCCGGGAGGATCCCACATGCCGCGGAGCGGCTGGGCCTGTGAGCCATGGCCGCTGAGCCTGCACGTCCGGAGCCTGTGCTCCGCAACAAGAGAGGCCACAACAGTGAGAGGCCCGCATACCAGAAAAAAAAAAAAAAGCTGTAGCAGATATTCAACATGATAATGCATGTGAAACTTAGCAATGTCCTAGCGAATAGTTATAACTATAGAAGTTAAATATTTAAGAAGGCATTTTAAATGTTTTGTCATAAATAAAACATGTGGCTTTTTTTCTTTACTGAATTTAATTCCACAAGATAATTAATATTATCTTTCTTTCCTCCCATGTAATTTCTTTAAAAAAAAAAAAATCAGACCCCAATTAGCTTTGAGTAGTTTTCCGATAACTGTAAATGATTTCTCCATTGAAATTTGCTTTCCTGGCATTCTACATGATGAATGATACATCTATCCAGACCAGGAACAATCTTAGGCCTTGAGACAGAGTAAAACCAAAGTGTTCATATATGTGATCACAGACAAGACTGTCAGGACCCTAACATAGTTAATATAATTAGGCTGCATAACTTGAAATGTGTTTAAAATTAACATTAACTAATTTTTGGTCTGAACAATTAATGCATCAAGGAGATATCTTTGGTCTAGCTCCACTGTCTATACATTCCTTTATTTCTTCATGTAATTTATAACTGAGCCAGAACTGGGAACTCACGATAGAAGTATGGTTATAGAAGCAGCTAGGACAATGGGAATCTATTCATAAATATTTTTGTAGATCTTTCAATATTAATTTATTTTCTCTGTTATCTTGAACACTTTTTACCTGGCTGAATGTGCATGGAGACTTTTTTAAATTTTATTTATTTATTTTGAATGTGCTGGATCTTTGTTGCGGCACATGGGCTCTTTGTTGCAGCAGGCAGGCTTCTCTAGTTGTGGTGAGCAGTTAGTTGCAGTATGTGGGATCTTAGTTCCCCAACCAGGGATTGAACCCGGGCCCCCTGCATTGGGAGCATGGAGTCTTAACCACTGGACCACCAGGGAACTCCCTGCCTAGAATTTTTTTTAATCTTATTCATTTTTTAAAATTTTTATTGAGTATAGTTGATTTACAATTTTGTGTTAGGTTCAGGTGTTTAGGAAAGTTGTTCAGTTATACATATACACATATCTATTCTTTTCCAGATACTTTTCCCATATAGGTTATTACAGAACATTGAATAGAGTTCCCTGTGCTATACAGTAGGTACTTTTTGGTTATCTATTTTATATATATTAGTGTGTATATGTTATTCCCAACTTCCTAATGTATCTCTCCTCCCACCTTTCCCTTTTGGTAACCATACATTTGTTTTCAATATCTGTGAGTCTCTTTCTGTTTTGTAAATAAGTTCATTTGTATGTTTTTTTTTTTTTTAATTAGATTCCACAGAAAAAGAGCACCCTCCTGGCTACGTGGGTCCTGGGGGCATAGGAGGGAGGCTGGGGGAGAAGAGGAGAGGCAGGTGGAAGAGGCCATCCAGGACCCGAGGAGGAGAGGAGCAGAGGGTGACTGCCCTGCCAACTCTGGCACGTGAAGCCTGCTGGGCTCCTAGGTGGGATCTCCCACCCTGTGAGACCAGAGGCACGCCTGGGCCCCTTCAGTTCCATTGAGCCTAAGCCCCACTCATCACCTGTCCTCAAGGGCTTTTTCCAACCCAGTGAGTCCTAAGCATAGGCCTCACCCGTCACCCAAACCCTG
Source organism: Phocoena phocoena (assembly GCF_963924675.1). NCBI lineage: Eukaryota > Metazoa > Chordata > Mammalia > Artiodactyla > Phocoenidae > Phocoena > Phocoena phocoena. The sequence continues at coordinate 83,758,056 of NC_089234.1, forward strand.
CCCCTGCTTAGGCTCACCCTCTACATCCAAGGCCTTTTCCACCCTTTTTTTTTCTTTCTTTCTTTCTTCTCCTCTTTTTTTTACTATTTTGGTTGTGTTTTACATTCCAGTTTTTGTTTCATCTATATTTTTATTTTTACATTCTTTCTAACATATCTGTTAGTTTCCTAGTCTAATTTGATTTTTTACTCTTCATTATTGTTCTCTTTATTTTTGGTTACCCTGCACAGCTTGTGGGGTCTTGGTTCATGAGCAGGGTGTTGGGCTGAAGCTCCTGCAGTGGGAGCTGCAAGTCTGAGCCACTAGACTAACAGAGAACCTCAGACCCCAGGGAATATTCATTGGAGTGAGGTGTCACAGAGGTCCTCATCTTGGCACCAAGACCCAGCTCTACCCAACAGCCTACAAACTCCAGTGTTGGAAGCCTCAGGCCAAACAACCAGTAAAACTGAAACATAATCCCACTCATTAAAAAAAAAAAAAATGAGATGGCAAAAAAATATGTCACAGATGAAGGAGTAAGGTAAAAACCTACAAGACCAAACAAATAAAGAGGAAATAGGCAATCTACCTGAAAAAGAATTCATAGTAATGATAGTAAAGATGATCCAGAACCTTGGAAATAGAATGGAGGCACGGATTGAGAAAATACAAGAAATATTTAACAGAGATCTAGAAGAACTAAAGAACAAACAAACAGAGATGAACAAAACACTAACTGAAATGAACAATACACTAGAAGGAATCAAAAACAGAATAACTGAGGCAGAAGAATGAATAAGTGAGCTGGAAAACAAAATGGTGGAAATAACTGCTGAGGAGCAGAACAAAGAGAAAAGAATGAAAAGAATTGAAGACAGTCTCAGAGACCTCTGGGACAACACTAAACACAACAACATTCAAAAAATAGGGGTCCCAGAAGAAGAAGAGAAAAAGAAAGGGTCTGAGAAAATATTTGAAGAGATTATAGTGGAAAACTTCCCTAACATGGGAAAGGAAATAGTAGTCACCCAAGTCCAAGAAGCACTGAGTATCCCATACAGGATAAACCCTAGGAGAAACACACCAAGACACATATTAAGCAAAGTAACAAAAATTAAATTCAAAGAAAAAATATTAAAAGCAGCAAGGGAAAAACAAAAATAACCTACAAAGGAATCCCCATAAGGATACCTGCTGATTTTTAAGCAGAAACTCTACAGGCCAGCAGGGAGTGGCAGGATATACTTAAAGCGATGTAAGAGAAAACCCTACAACAAGATTACTCTACCCAGCAAGGATCTCATTCAGATTCAACAGAGAAATCAAAAGTTTTTCACACAAGTAAAAGCTAAGACAATTCAGCACCACCAAACCAGCTTCACAACAAATGCTAAAGAAACTTCTCTAGGTGGGAAACAAAAGAGAAGAAAAAGACCCACAAAAACAAACACAAAACAATTAAGAAAACGGTAATAGGAATATACATATCAATAATAACCTTGAATGTAAATGGATTAAATGTCCCAACCAAAAGACACAGACTGGCTGAATGGATGCAAAAACAAGACCCATATATACGCTGTCTACAAGAGACCCACTTCCGACCTAGGGACACATACAGACTGAAAGTGAAAGGATGGAAAAAGATATTCCATGCAAATGGAAATCAAAAGAAAGCTGGAGTAGCAATACTAATATCATATAAAAAAGACCTAAAATAAAGACTGTTACAAGAAACAAGGAAGGACACAACATAATGATCAATGGATCAATCCAAGAAGATACAACAATTATAAATGTTTATGCACCCAACATAGGAGCACCTCAATACATAAGGCAAATGCTAAAAACCAAGAAAGGGGAAATCGACAGCAACACAATAATATTAGGGGACCTTAACACCCCACTTACACCAATGGACAGGTCATCCAAACAGAACATAAATAAGAAAACACAAGCTTTAAATGACACAACTGATCAGATAGATTTAATTGATATTTATAGAACATTCCACCCAAAAGTGGCAGAATACACTTTCTTCTCAAGTGCACATGGAATATTCTCCAGGACAGATCACATCTTGGGTCACAAATCAAGCCTTGGAAAATTTAAGAAAACTGAAATCATATCAAGCGTCTTTTCTGACCACAACACTATGAGATGAGAAGTCAATTACAGGAAAAAAATCTGTAAAAAAACCACAAATACATGGAGGCTAAACAGGGCACTACTAAATAACTAAAAGAGCATTGAAGAGATCAAAGAAGAAATTTAAAAATACATAGAAACAAATGACAAAGAAAACACAATGATCCAAAACCTATGGGACGAAGCAAAAGCAGTTCTAAGAGGGAAGTTTATAGCAATTCAATCTCACTTCAAGAAATAAGAAAAATCTCAAACAAACAATCTAAGCCTACATGCACCTAGAGCAACTAGAGAAAGAAGAACAAGGAAAACCCAGTCAGTAGACGGAAAGAAATCATAAATATCAGAGCAGAAATAAATGAAATAGAAACGAAGGAAACAATAACAAAGATCAATAAAACTAAAAGCTGGTTCTTTGAGAAGATAAACAAAGTTGATAAACCTTTAACCAGATTCATCAAGAAAAAAAGGGAGAGGATACAAATCAATAAAATTAGAATGAGAAATCACAACTAACACTGCAGAAATACAAAGGATTATAAGAGACTACTACAAACAACTATATGCCAATAAAATGGACAACCATGAAGAAATGGAAAAATTCTTGGAAAGGTACAATTTTCCAAGACTGAACAGGGAAGAATTAGAAAATATAAACAGACCTATCACAAATAACGAAATTGAAACTGTAATTAAAAATCTTCCAACAAACAAAAGTCCAGGACCAGATGGATTCACAGGCAAATTCTATGAAACATTTACAGAAGAGCTAACACCCATCTTTCTCAAATTCTTCCAAAAAATTGTAGAGAGAGGAACACTCCCAAATTCATTCTATGAAGCCACAATCACCCTAATATCGAAACTAGAAAAATATATCACAAAAATAGAAAATTATAAACTAATATCACTGATGAACATAGATGCAAAAATCCTGAACAAAATACTAGCAAACAGAATCCAACAGCATATTGAAAGGATCATACACCATAATAAAGTGAGATTTATACCAGGTATGCAAGGATTCTTCAATATACGCATATCAATCAATGCGATACACCATATTAACAAATTAAGGAATAAAAACCATATGATCATCTCAATAGATGCAGAAAAAGCAAAATTCAGCACCCATTTATGACAAAAACTCACCAGAAAATGGGCATAGAGGGAACCTTCATCAACATAATAAAGGTCACATATGACAAACCACAGCAAACATCATATTTAATGGTGAAAAACTGAAAACATTCCCACTAAGATCAGGAACAACACAAGGATGTCCACTCTCGCCACTCTTATTCAACATAGTTTTGGAGGTCCTAGCCACAGCAATCAGAGAAGAAAAAGAAATAAAAGGAATTTGCATAATTGGAATTTTTATGATTTGTATAATCTGTATACAATTTGTAAAATTGGAAAAGAAGAAAAGCTGTCACTGTTTGCAGATGGCATGATACTATACATAGAAAATCCTAAAGATGGCACCAGAAAACTACTAGAACTAATCAATGAATTTGGTGAGGTTGCAGGATACAAAATTAACACACAGAATCCTCTGGCATTCCTATACACTAACAACAAAAATCAGAAAGAGTAATTAAGGAAACACTCCCATATACCATCACAACAAAAATAATAAAATATCTAGGAACAAACCTACCTAAGGAGGTGTAAGACTTGTAATCAGAAAACTATAAAACACTGATGAAGGAAATCAAAGATGACATAAACAGATGGAGAAATATACCATATCCTTGGATTGGTAGAATTAATATTGTGAAAATGACTATACTACCCAAAGCAATTTACAGATTCAGTGCAAACCCTATTAAACTACCAATGGCATTCTTTTTTTTTTTAATTTATTTATTTATATTTTTTTTGCTGCATCAGGTCTTAGTTGCGGCATGTGAGCTTCTCTCTAGCTGCGGTGCATGGGCTTAATTGCCCTGAGGCATGTGGGATCTTAGTTTCCCGACCGGGGATCAAACCCGCGTCCCCTGCATTGGAAGGCAGATTCTTAACCACTGGACCACCAGGGAAGTCCCCCAATGGCATTCTTCACAGAATTAGAACAAAAACTTTTTACAATTTGTATGGAAACACAAAAGACCCTGAACAGCCAGAGCAGTCTTGAGAAAGAAAAACAGAGCTGGAGGAATCAGGCATCCTGACTTCAGAGTACACTACAAAGCTACTGTAATCAAGACAGTATGGTACCAGCACAAACACAGAAATATAGATCAATGGTACAGCATAGAAAGCCCAAAGATAGACCCATGCACATACAGTCACCTAATTTATGACAAAGGAGGCAAGAACAGACAATGAGAAAAGACAGCCTCTTCAATAAGTGGTGCTGGGAAAACTGGACAGCTACACGCAAAAGAATGAAATCAGAACACTATTTAACACCATACACAAAAATAAGCTCCAAATGGATTAAAGACCTAAATGTGAGACCAGACAGTATAAAACTTAGAGGAAAACATAGGAAAAACACTCTTTGACGTAAACCACAGCAAAATATTTTTTGACCCACTTCCCAGAGTAATAAAAACATAAATAAACAAATGGGACCTAATTAAACTTAAAAGCTTTTGCACAGCAAAGGAAACCATAAACAAGATCAAAAGACAACTCTCAGAATGGGAGAAAATATCTGCAAATGAAACAATGGACAAAGGATTAATCTCCAAAATATACAAACAGTTCATGGAGCTCAAGAGCAAAAAAAAACCTGATTAAAACATGGGCAGAAGACCTAAATAGACATTTCATCAAATAAGACATACAGATGGCCAAGAGGCACATGAAAAGATACTCAGCGTCACTAATTATTAGAGAAAGGCAAATCAAAACTACAATGAGGTATCACCTCACACCAGTCAGAATGGCCATCATCAAAAAATCTGGAAACAATAAATGCTGGAGAGAGTGTAGAGAAAAGGGAACCCTCCTGCACTGTTGGTGGGAATGTAAATTGATAAAACCACTATGGAGAACAGTATGGAGGTTCCTTAAAAAACTACAAATAGAACTACCATATGACCTAGCAATCCCACTACTGGGCATATACCCTGAGAGAACCATAATTCAAAAAGAGACATGCACCAGAATGTTCATTGCAGGACTATTTCCAATAGACCGGACATGGAAGCAACCTAAGTGTCCATCAGCAGATGAATGGATAAAGAAGATGTGGCACATATATACAATGGAGTATTACTCAGCCATAAAAAAGAAATGAAACTGAGTTATTTGTAGTGAGGTGGATGGACCTAGAGGCTGTCATACAGAGTGAAGTATGTCAGAAAAACAAATACCATATGCTAACACATATAAATGGAATCTAAAAAAAAAAAAGTTACGAAGAACCTAGGGGCAGGACAGGACAGGAATAAAAATGCAGATGTAGAGAATAGACTTGAGGACATGTGGAGGGGGAAGGGTAAGCTGGGACAAAGTGAGAGAGTGGCATGGACATATATACACTACCAAATGTAAAACAGATAGCTAGTGGGAAGCAGCTGCATAGCACAGGGAGATCAGCTTGGTGCTTTGTAACCACCAAGAAGGGTGCGATAGGGAGGGAGGCAGGGAGACGCAAGAGGGAGGGGATATGGGGATATACGTATGCATATGGCTGATTCTCTTTATTGTACAACAGAAACTAACACGGTATTGTGAAGCAATTATACTCCAATGAAGATATATAGATAAATAAATTAGATTACACATATGAGGACAATTGGAGTCCCAGGACAATATATAGTAATTAAATTGACAGGCACTCCAAAAGCTTAAGGTTGAACACATCTTGAAAGCCAGCAATTTTCAATAACTTTTTTTTGCTTTTTCAACTTCAACCACCATTCTGTGAAAACGCACAATAAAATGACAAAGAGACAAGTCTCAGTGCCCCTTACCCTGTCTTCCCACTGCCCGCTTCCCCCTTTCTATCCTGGGGAGGGGAGGCCAGGCACATTGGAACAGCATCCTATCCTCCAACACAAGCACAGAGGGAAGGCGGGAAGCTAGCCCTGAGGTAAGGACACTGCTCCTAATTCCACCAGAGATCCCTGTGGGTTAGCAGCAATTCTGGGTCAGAATTCCAGCTCCAGGTCTGTCATATCCTTGAGCATCTTACTAAATCGCTCAGATCCTTGTGTCCTAGCCTGTAAAATGGAAGATACACATCACAGAGTGGGCGATGTAAGGATGACATCGCTACCTGCTACCTGTTCAAAATGTGGTCACAGGCTGCAGCCAGTCCTGTGTGTTATCTGTCCCCCTAAGGGATAAATATGTACAGAAATTGAGAGAAAATGTTACAAAAACCCAAAGAGAGATATGTAATCTAGCTTCAACAGATAAAACATTTCTCCATCAAATTGCTATAAAACTTCTAATTTCAATTTTCTAGTAATTCATACATATTGTATTTTCCAAAAGTATCAGGACATGAGTTGGGGTTTTAAAGAAAGACTGGCCCTTCACTAAGTTTGAGAGCCACTTGGGCAAAGAACTTCCCCAGGCACAAAGGACCGTACTAAGATGCTACAGACTGAATGTTTCTTCTCCCAAAGTTAGTATGTTGAAACTAATGCCCACTGTAATGGTACTTGGAGCTGGAACATTTGAGAGGGGATTAGGTCATGAGGGTGGAGCCCCAATGAATGGGATTAGTTCCCACAAAAGAGACCCTCATCCCTTCGACCACGTGAGGACACAGCAGAAGGACAGCCGCCTATGAACCAGGAAGAGGGTCCTCTCCAGACACTGAATTGCTGGTGTCTTGGTCTTGGACGTCGGGCCTCTAGAGACGTGAGAAACAAATCTCTGTTGTTCATAAGCCACCAAGTCTAGGGTATTGTGTTACAGAAGCCTGAAGAGACTAAGAGACTTGGGAAGCAAGACCAGAATGATGAAGACTCTGACCCCAAGTCTACGCATAAGCCCCCACGCCTTCCCCTACAACCGCAGGGCTTAACGACCGAAGCAGGTCCCAGTGAGGCCGCGGGGTCCCAGCGGCCCTCAGCATCCTATGTGGAGCCTCAGGTTCAATAGTTGAGCCATTTTAAATCACAGATTATTCTCCTAAAATAAGTCAGAAAAAAATTATTGTGAGGAAAGCAACAGAGGTCATGTAGAACAACACATTCAGGAATAATTTAACAGCTTTTTTATCTTAAAGAAAACCAAGTTAAAAGCAGTAATTTGATCATCTTAGGTGATCCATTTTACCTCTGAATAAGTGATATAGGAAAAAGAATTAAAGGATAAAAATAATCTTAAAAGAAACAATTATTACTTACTTCTTCAGAAATATATGTTTATTTTTTTTTAGATTTGATAATTGATTACAATAACAACAAGGTGATAGCCAAGCACCTCCATGAAGTGAAATAAAGGTTGTCTAGATTATTTAAAGGAGCATCTGAGTCTAGCCTGGCAGGAAAATGATAACATCTCCCCTCTTCTCACATGACAGCCCCAAAGCTATCACAACAGAGCAGACACTGAAGCTCGCATCAACTGGAGAAAGAGAATGTAATGAGTGAGAAAAACTTCACTCTTCATAAACCCACCCACTAGTAATTTCAAATATAATCGAGAAATCTCAGGTCACATTGAAAGTCAAGTGCTTTGGGAAGGAAAGATGGGCCCTTAGTTCCCACTCACATGCTTTAGGGCCTAACAGTGAAAAAGCAAAACAGTGTAACACTAATTCACTAAACATGCCTATCAGAAATAGCGGCCAGTGTTAACTCCCATAATTAAAATTAGGGAGAAACCCTTAATGAGTCCTTAATGGAAGACCTGCAAGCAGCAGACTAGCGTCCACATTTCAGATGAGCAGAACAATGAGCGCTCAACACCAAACAGCTGAACACACGGCCACCTGAGTGCTTGGAACATGCACAGACTTGAAAGGAGAATAATGCAAAATAGCTTGTTAATTTTTATATTTTTTATGTGCTCAGATGACGGTATTTTAGATGCTCTGTATTAAATCTGCCATCAACATTCATTTCACCTATTTGTGTATTTTTAACGTGGCTACTAGAACATTTAGAACTGCATTATATTTCTATTGGGCAACACTGATCAAGAAGATCTAACAACTCCAGACATACTGCTAAACTCATTTAGCCTGGACCTAGATTTCTTTTTTTTTTTTTTTTAAGGTCAAAATATAAAAAAGGAAGTTAAGATGACATTTTGTCAAAGGTTCCTTGGCTGTTGAACGAACCTGACTTCTGGGTCAGTAAAAAACAACCTCCCTCAAAAAAAAAAAAAAAAAAAAGCTACATGCCAATTTGTTCCCTATTAGACAGTGTAAGTGTAACAGGTCAGAAGTAAACACAGAGGGACCATGTAACACAGATGCCAGAATCCGAGCTCCCTGAGTGAGTCTGGGAAGATTCTCCTTTCCACCATACACAGGACTCCAGAGAATGTAAAACGACCTATTCAAAATCCTTTCCTTTTAGACTGGATTTGAACTTTCCTACTGACCAGATGTGGTTCACAAGACTTGCTGATTATAAAACCTAACCTAAATGAAGCTATTTAGAGAAATTAATGTCTTTTTTCTTTTTTACTGTTGACAGAAATCATACCTGATCTTTTTGAAGATGTCAATCTCAGCATCAAAATAGTAGAAGGTAAATAATTCACTATAATATCAAGTCTCAGCTACAAGCACTGCCTCCCACTAAGTGGATGCACTTCCACACCCATCACAGAACCTGCCCCTACGGCGTGTTCCGAGGGGTCCACTCTGGAGCAGGGCACACCCCTCGGAGAACACCAGTCTGACCCGATGCTCAGAAGCAGCCTAACACTGGCAACAGTCAGTTCTCTCCCCTCAGACACACTCCTTGGACCCTACATCTTCTATTTCGTCCTCTTTAATGTTTTATCCTTTCCCCAGTATCATTTCATCCATTTCTACTGTCTTTCAGGAAACAGTATCTCTCGGGGTCTTTAGACGTCAGTCCTCCAATTATTTCTCAGGATTCTCCCCCCTAACCACTGCCTGACCTATAAGCAGTCTCTGCAAGCCTTGCTCCTGCTTTATTCTCTACATTCTACCCAGACGTCCACAGACTTTGGAAAGGCCTCATGTTGAGTGTGTGGGCAGCTCACGGTTCTGAGTCCTCTCTGTGTGTTTCACTAACCCCTGGGGGTCCCACCTCGGAGGAGGCCTCCCTTCTCCTTCAAGTCAACAGGGCCCAATTCTAACCCATTCATTCAACAAAACTAAGGACTCTGTGGCAGGTCCCATGCTTAAGAGCTTATGCCGCAAAATCCTCTTCAGCTTTTAACAACAGAACATCTGCATTTCAGCTGGGGATGTGTCTGGCCACTAACACAGCATTTTCCACGGCCTACGTTACACCAAGGTGTAGCCATGCGACCAAGTTACGGGCAACAGAGTGCAGGGAGCAATGAAGCACAGAGGCAGAAAGGAATGTTTTCTCAGGCTCAAAGGCAGAATGAAGGAACTGAGCCATCCTCAGCAGAACTAAACCCTGGGGGTGTTGAGAGAGCAAGTTAGAAAACAAAACCCTGGACAAGCCGGTGGAATGGAAGCACTCGACCTCCCGGGCACTCACCTGTGCAGACTTCCCCTGAAAGAGGGAAACTGACTTTCCACCCTTGTAAGTCACGGTGGAGGCAGTCAGAATGACACTGAAACTCGTACGCCCACCAAGCAAAGGCATCCTGCACACATAGCCAAAGCGATGGGCAAACTCAGCAGCCCTGAGCAGCCGGCTCGGGAAGACCACCCCCGTCACTGGTGTGGACCCGACTCGGTCCCAGATCCGGTCACACATCAAGGTTCCCGTATTTCCTCAGCTTCCCTTCCTCTCTCCCCCAGCCTCTGGGGCAGGTCCTTATCTCCTCCTCGTAGAAAATGCAGGAGGCTTCTGCCCCCAGGATGCCAGGCTGGCCCCAGCCCACATCCTGTAAATGCTGCCCTTTTGTCATTCCTCCTTAACAAACAGTGAATGGCCCCTTACGGTTCAGCTCTGTTCTCCACTGTCAACAGCACTGACCCCGGCTACTACCCAGACAGGAGCTCCCGGCATCAGTCTCAGGGCTGACTTAGGACCCTCTTCCTCCTGTCATCAGGTCAACTGTATTCAAATAACAATTGAGCTGTGATTTTACAACTAAACCCAAGTCAAACACTGAAAAGAATTTATACAACTTGCCTCAGAGTTATGTCAGGACATAGTAGAAAGCTGATGTGAACTCTATTCATTATGTAAGTAACCAAAACCACACATAAGTAAGAATTTAATGAGCCAACCATAGTGTCTGCTGTTAATGCAGTGAAGTATGTATTTTACGTACGTCACGTGGAATGTGACATAAGTAAGCCGATGCCTCAAACACTCCACATTAAATATCCAATAAACAGATAACTTGCAGTTCCTTACAATCTGGTGAAATCATGCACTAAAGACAGAAACTACCTAACTTGCTCGTGGTCTAAATGCATGACGAGGGCTTTGTTGTCTAATTCCTGGCCAGGGAGTGAGCGGGGCTTTCCCCTGACACACTGGCCTGGCCCTGCAGGAAACTGAATATTGGCTTAGAGGGATGTATGGCCAGATCCAACCAGGCAGGCTTCCCTGAGGAGGGAAGAAGAGGACCACTGACTACCGAGATGGAATGTGGGTTCCAGAGCAGAATCCCAGGACATAAACGTTGCTGTTTCTCACCCAAATGTCAGGACAAAAAAAGCAGCCTTGGACCCGTGAATGAGCAAGTGACAGGAAAACACGGGCAGCTATGAAACAGTGAAGCCGAAGCCAACCATAGGTGCAAGATGGAGGGAGCTGCAGGGAGGGGACAATTCCCAGACTCAGGATTTCCAGCACTTTGACCTGCGTGCAGGCAGAAGTCTGTACTTTGCTCCATGTCTTTGCCATAATGAGCAGACATGTAACTGCACACCTTCTTCAGCCAATGGATCTCAATTGTCCTACCTGTAGAATATAGTTAATAGCCCGTATGCAATATTCCCATCATTTCAAACAATCAAATATGTAATGTGAACTATTTTTAAAGTTTAAGACATCTTGCAAACGCAAGGTGCTGGTGTTAATTTGCTAATTTAAAAATGAGCGTTTATATCTTACAATGCTGCAAAAGCACTTGAGCTTATTCCAACAAGAGGAAAACAAGCAATAAGAGAAAGTAATCAGGAACAAACCAAATGAAGTTCAGTGAACTCCACAGCTAAGAGAGGACAACCCCACACGCTGACTCAGTTACAAAACACTGTCTCTCTAAGAACTCTCTGGACACACTGTCGGTCATTCCATAGCTTTGGTTTGGATTCAGTTTTCTTACTTTGGAAAGATATGGTCATTTCTACATTTTCATTCGGTGAGAATCTGGAACCAGGAGCCTTCCCTGTACTGCCTGATACTGTTTCATGACAACAGCAGATACCTTAAATCTTACCTAGTCTACACTCAAAAGTGAAGGATGCTTATATGGGGTTTAGCAGAGCAACAGGTGGTCAGGGTTCTTAGTGCACACACACGGCAGGGAGAGCTGCCCTTCTGACTCACAGCACCTCCTTCTCCGATGAATGTCAAGTCTCAGGGCAGGATGCCCAGCCTCCCGAGCATCGGAACAGCCTCCCAAGGCCCTGCAGGCCACAAGAGGCATGGACGCTCCATGCCCTGCAGTGATTTTCACGGAAATGCGAACTAATTTCTCTTGGATAAACACACATAGAAGCAACACTAGTGGGTTACGTTGTATAGATATTAAACTTTAGGATTTACTACCAAATAGATTTCCATATGTGTTGTCCTTGTTTGCAACTTCAGTAGACTAACTAATGAAATGAACAAATAAAACTTCACGCTTTTCAATAGTATTCATAAAAACATATATGTGATAAAAAAAAATTAAGTATCTCAGAACAAAATCACAAGGTTAAATAAATTACCCAGGAACCTCGAAACTAGTTAGGTGTTTTGGAAAGCATTACACGTCACTGGTGTCCACAGAAACACACACATGAAGGACACGCAAAACTAAGTTAGATATTTACCAAATAAATTATCATTTCTTTACCCATGAGCATTAGCTGAGAATTTAGAAGCAGTGAATATAGAAATACAGTATCAGACAGATTTCAGGTGCCCATAAAACTACTGAATACATTTCTAGTGGATAGCTAAATCATGTCAGCACTACAGTCAGCTGCATAGAAATGTTGATTAAAAGTAATTTTGAATGATCTGTAAGAATACAGCATCCTTAGAAAGTACTATTGGAAAATGTTTACTTCTAGATTAGATTTTTCTAGCCAATTCACTCTGTGTCACTCCTACAATCTGTGGGTAATATGCTCATAGAATACAAACTAAATCAGATCAAAATAATCATCTTTTTTAAAAAATTCATTTAGAAGTCAAATAAAAGCAATTTCAGAGTCAGATGGTATTTGAGATTATGAAGGTTTGCTTCTCCCAGCTCAACGTTACTCTCTTGACTTTTGGGCAGCGAGAAGGCAAAGAGACTCGAGTAGCCTTTGGAATTGTACACGTATAACTCAACTCCGACCTTCTCACAAATCCTAGGCTTATTTCCCAATCTCCTTATCCTACCCAACGGAGCTAAAGTACAAAGTTCAGTGCTTCACAGATAGTATTCAATAAAGAGTCATGGAGTGAATTAATGCCATGTGAAATCTCAGTTATCCTACTGCTCCTATGAAATCCCCTAAATCACTGCACAATGATTCCACCTCAGGGGAAGCCGTAGGTTACAGCCTGTATTTCATTTGTCTATTTCTAAAAATCCAGAGACAGGAAAGATATTGAAAATGCAGAGTGGTACACAAAAGCATAATAACAATACCTCAGGGCAGGAAACTGATAAAGGGCAAGATCCAGATGCAGGAAAGCCCGCGGTCTGTACAAAGGGCTGAGCCAGGGGCGCCAGCAGCCGACATGCACAGCTGAGCCAAGACGGACCGGTGTGGCTCTTATGAACATCCCTGAACATTTGCTAGGCTGGTGACAAGACTCATGCACCAACAGAGGCCACCAGCAGTCACACAAATGGATTAACTCATACGGAAACAGAATGGTTACCCCAGCCCTCAAATCACTTCTTTGTTTTATGAGACAAGACCCAAGATCCAAACCCCAGCCCCTCCCAAGACTGGCCCCATTTGTGTATAAGACGACAGCCCTCCAACCTCAGCTGCTCCTAATGGAAGCAACACTGATTTGCTGGAGACATGGAAAGAAGTGTCACTTTCAACTTTCTAAGGCACTTCCATGAAAAGCTAAGCCCAGAGTAGCAAACAAGAAGAAAACGAAACCCCTGAAAGAAGCCTCTAGAACAGTTTAATATACATATGGCCTTTTCAGAAAGTCTAATAATTAGAAAACACATCACTTTAAGGCTGGTAATGGACCCAGACCATTGTCTTAGTGCATTAGGGCCTGAAGTAGCAGTTAAAGGCCTGGCTAGATCCCCTGAAGATTCTCTAAACAGGATGGATGGTGTCCCTGAGGGAAGGGAAATGTCCATTTTCAGGTAATCACCTGAAGAGAAATCACTCTTCTACCAATGGAACCAAGTGGACATAAAGAACTAAAGCTGTGCAAAAATGGTGTTAACTCTCAACAGAAACTCACACCTAACTTCCACAGTGGCTCACTCGTGGGCTAAATCTGCGTGAGCTCCAGTCATGACCCCACATCCTTTATGCCCATCTCATTACCAGCACAGGCTGATGCTACACCAAAAACAACCTCCCAGGGGAAAAGGGAGGGACCTCACACACGGTATAACAAGCATGAGTAACCTGAAGAATTAAGATATAGACACCTTAAGAAGAGAAAATATGAATAATCAGGAGCTAGTAATGATTAAGGTACCAGCCTTTCAGGTACGATTCCTTCTGCCATCCCATTCTTTCCTTTCTGACATTGTAGAGGGGGTGAAAGCAGAGGTGGGTCCTTATTCTTAGAGAGAACAGCTGACTTCTACCACCTGAAGACAGGAAAACCTTAGGCTCACAGATATAAGATTATGTACTTAACAAATCAATAACTCATCTAAATGAAAAGGCACTTTAAAAAAAAAAGCAAATGAGTACACGAGCCGTTCTACAAATACCTCAACCTACAAGCTCCTCTATCTCAGGCCAGGATGCACAGCTCATGTGCAGAGGGACCCCGGGACAGTAAGGCGTCATTCCTGACTCACTGCATTATCTCAGGCTTTCTCTTCTTCTACCTTTCCTATTTTTGAACTGGAAGCCAATAAACCAGTAACTAAAGTACAGGCAGGAAAGACAATGATTCGAGTTTGTACAACTGCTTTGATAAAACATGACTGGGGAAAAAGGTCAGGAAGTAAAGGAATGAGTAACTCCTTGTTTTCTCAGAAGGACCACGGAGAACACAAGAGTTACCCTCGTCTGATTCAACACGAGTTTCTAATTATAACTTATCCATGGGGAGACTGACACACACATATCTTTTTGGTAATGAGAGAAGGTTTTTACACACTTCCTAAAACAGAAGTCTTGATTATTCTCCAACATCACAATAATGATAAGCATGACATATGTCTCCTTGTGGTAGGAAAGAAACACATGCAAACTCAGACTGGATTTCAGCTCGAAGAGACACAAATTGGCATCTTCACATATAATGCTCAAGTGCACTCACCCTTCCAAGGCCTCTTTCCCTTTCTTCTACAATGGGTTTCCCCTTTTCTGGAAGTTCTCTACACCCCTGGTATCTTCTCCAACAGAAGTTCTGCCCAGTGTGTAAAATGTCTTTGGCCCTCCTCACCTTTTCCTCCTCTTTTCAGGGGTCATCGGGAAGAAGGTTAAGGATCATGGCGAGGGTAGGGGGTTCAATGCCACCTGAGGAGGTTGTTAATGCAAAAAAAATTCAATAATTTGTACGAATTTTTTCTGCCCTTTTTTTTTCTTTGTCACCCTAGAAAGAACAGCTGACACTATGGGCTAAAGCAGGGGTTCCCAACCCCCCAGCGACAGACTGGTACCAGTCTGTGGCCTGTTAGGAACGTGGCTTCACAGCAGGAGGTGAAGGGTGGGTGAGCGAGCGAAGCTTCATCTGTATTTACAGCCGCTCCCCATCGCTCGCATTACCACCTGAGCTCCGCCTCCTGTCAGATCAGCGGCGGCATTAGATTCCCACAGGAGCGCGAACCCTACTGCGCATGCGAGGGATCTAGGTTGCGCATTCCTTATGAGAATCTAATGCCTGGTGATCTGAGGTGGAGCTGAGGCGGTGATGCTAGCGCTGGGGAGCGGCTGCAGATACTGATTATCCTTAGCAGAGAGGTTTGACTGCATAATAAATCAACTGCTTGCAGACTCATATCAAAACCCTATCAGTGAGTGGCAAGTGAAAACAAGCTCAGGGCTCCCACTGATTCTGCATTATGGTGAGCTGTATAATTATTTCATTGTATATTACAGTGTAATAATAATAAAGTGCACAATTAATGTAATGTGCTTGAATCATCCCAAAACCATCCCCCCTTGCCCCGGTCCGTGGAAAATTTGTCTTCCACGAAAACTGGCCCCTGGTGCCAAAAAGGTTGGGGCCCGCTGGGCTAAATGACAGTCTGACTGGGATAAATGAAAAAGAATGGACCTATTATCACAGCTACCAATCAGTTTAAAACCACCTTGTCGAAGAAAAGAATCCAGGGAAGAAATGAATCCATGTACTAGAGCAACCGCATCCCCACCGACATCTCTTTCATCCATTTGAAAGGCTGACTTACATACACCCCAGACCTTAAAGAAACTATGAAATACAGAGACTGTGACCAGCAGCTATCTCAACCGTTGTCAGGAACCTATTTCCAAAGTTCCAGATCATTGGAACGTGCAATTTGAGAAGATCTACCCCTTCCTTCTCGCTCTTTGTATGAAAATACAGAAAGAGGGGTATGTAAAAGTCTGTTTTTACCCCTAATAGTAAGGGAGTCTGGGTCTTACTTCCTCTAAGATTACTTTATTGAATTTTCAGAATAAGTAATATCTTTTCAAATGTAAACTTTTCTGCGAAATTTGGGGTGAGTCTTCATAAAGATATGTTATTCCTTTCAAATGACTTCTGTGTAGTTAAAAAAAAAAACAATAACCTTAGCAAGAGAGAAGGTTTCACAAGCTTTGAGAAGAAAATTTAAAAAGAAGATAGACCCATACTCAGTAGTTTTCTAATAACTTCAGTTTATTAAGTGCCTGTAAAAGCTGAATGAATGAAAAAAGTGTGGGCAATACATAAGCCTCTGAAAATTTACGACAGGTTACATTTTTTTTTTTCGCGGTACGTGGGCCTCTCACTGTTGTGGCCTCTCCCGTTATGGAGCACAGGCTCCGGACGTGCAGGCTCAGCAGCCATGGCTCACGAGCCTAGCCGCTCCGCGGCATGTGGGATCTTCCTGGACTGGGGCACAAACCCGCGTCCCCTGCATCAGCAGGCGGACTCTCAACCACCGCGCCACCAGGGAAGCCCCAGGTTACATTTTTAAAAATGCAATTTCAGTGTAAGTAAACATACAGAAAAGATAAAATTAATATATGGGCAAAACAGCAAGACTGCAGTAAGTTAAGCAAGAAAGATGGTGATAACAATGACAGATTCCATATACATAGTCCTGGGTGGCCCGGTGTAGCTGTGCAACAAGGGGAAATGGGATGGTTCTCAAAACAGGGAGGTGAGATCTGTAACCTCAACAATGGCAAACGTGATTCATGAAGCTGAATCAAGATAAACAGAGAGAAAACTGGAAGCAAACAAAAAATCATTGTTTGGTATGAGTTGTGTGTTAAATACATTTTCTATAATTTTGTGTTTTGGCTGCAATACATGAAATGCTAATTTCACCTCAACATAGAATAGAGGAAAGAGTGCAGATTCTTCAACAACATGAATTGTAAATACAGTTAAGGTAGCCATGCTTATGCCTTAGATACATCAGCAGCTCACATGGCCCTGCTAAAAAGAGGTTTATAAATACATGAAAAAGATTTTGCAAGTAGGCTTCTAATTCCATAGTGTTTTATGATTTCAAACGAGGTAAAAGAATGAGCAAATGGAAGAGACCCAGGAACACAGATGTTCAGATACTCGTGGTAAACACAGGACACGGGTAACGACGTTTCCTGAGAATGTGGGGGAAATGTATGGAATGTGTTACCAGGAAGAAAACATGCAGTGAGCATAAGTGAGATCAGGCAGTGCCCGGGGCTGCTCCGGAGAACAGGGGCCTTGCCTACAAGGAGAAACTCAGAAGGATGATAAAGGCCTGATGCAGATTTGACAAGAGGACTTACTCCAAACCACTGTTTCTGGCCCTTGAAGACGTCTGCTGGATAAATAACACCAAAGGGGATCACCTCACACAGGGCTTTACTCTGTTTAGGTGGAAAATCTCTCAATGAACCAGGTCTTAAATTTGAAAATACAAACCATCAAATCAGTTGAAAACCTACTTATTATTTCAAGTCATCCCTGGAACCACTCCAAGCCCCTCAGCCATTTCTCCAGGTTAAACAGCACAGGGTCTCAAATCTCCAGGCCTTCAAATCTCTATTCAGAAGCTCTGTTTTTTCCTCCAAGTTATATACACTACTCTAATTTCGCCAATAGTATAATTTGCTTTTAAACTGTACATTATACACTAACACCTCCCTTCCTGTTTCATTTTTCGCATCACCAAAACACTGAGAATAAACTAAAATCATGTTGCCATTTGATTATTTTCTTCATGTGCATTTTATAATGATCAGACTTTGAAATTAAAACAAGCTTTAGCCATACTCGGTAGAAAAAATGGGAAATATTTCTTGTCTTTTTAAAAGGGGAAATTTGGTTTGGTCTTATATTTGGCTGCTTTGTATTTTGGGGAAGACTTAATCTGGAATCCAAAAAGCCAGTCTAATGAGTTTCTGTTTTGTTTCTGGAACGTGAGCTCTCTCCATCTACCTGCTTCCTATGCAGCAGTATTCAAAAGCAAGCTGGTATTACTGTAATACGAAAGTTTATACTTAACAGAAGAAGCCAAGTGTGTCTGGGGTTGCCAGGGTAATACTGAAACCTAACTTCAAAACAGCAATAAAATGTTACTTTTTCTTCTCTCGCCACTTAGAGGCTGGAGACTTGCTCAGTTTCTATCAAGCCCTGTGCCCATCTGGGCTTCAACAAGTGTCTCACCTCAAACTCCAGCTTCTAGTTCTGCTTCAAGAACATGCTCATTTCTAGAACAAAGCAGGAGACATTCCATCCTAATATGAAAAACTTTAGTTATAACACTAATTGATTAAAGTACAGAAAACCTTAGTAAAAGGGGCCGCAAGTAAAGCCACCAACATTAGGTAGAAAAGTACTAAAAAGAGATACTTTGTACTATACTTAGAGCTAAGAAGTTATAAAGAATCACCTGCTTATGTTCTATGGAAAATTTTAATGACATTAGAATGAATTCATGTGGAGAAGTACACAAAACACAAAACTATCCATAAAGACAGCCATGCAGATCAACTAAAGAAAAACTTTGCCTACATTCCTCAAAACACAATGATTGTTATGATTATACAGGAAAAAGCGATAAGAAAATGTGCCTGACCTCTGCAAGGCCGTGGCTGACTGCGGCCCAAGCTCAGTCTTCCTTTTGCCCTCCTTCAAGTTCACTGACATCACTCTCAGTATGTTTCCCCATAACTTCTGGGTGGTAAGGTTTATATTAGTTTCCCAAAATATTTTGTAAAACTTGCTATTTTGAAGTCACTTTTCCTACCTTAGTTAAAATTTGTTAATTATGAAAGGATAGGCATTTCATTCACTTCTAATCCTGACACAACCTCATAGAAAACAATTGAATACAACCACCAAACTTAAGTAAACATATGTAAACAATGGTTTACACTGGTACCATAATTGGCAGCAAATTAAGTCCTGCTTATTCTACGGAGGCATCATTAACTAACAGTTTTTGGTCTGAATTCACTCTCTTCATGTGTGTAAAGGGTAAGAGATCACAGGGGCAAGAGCACATGGGACCTCACGCATCACATTCCTGCACATGGCGGGAGCGGGGAGTGAAGGGGGTTAGAGCTGAAGGTGCCAGGATGGCCACTTTTAGTTTATGAACCGAGGTTTAGGCTTAATAACGCAAATCTCCTCTGCTTCACGTGTCTGTTCAGCACACAAGTTAAAAACACAGAGGGCCTTAGATTTTGCTTTCAATCCTCTTTCATACATAAGGACTTGAGGGAAGAAAAATCCTCTGAAGCTTCCACTGGTACAGGTGGTAAACCAGTTTATAATCAAAGTTAAACCAATAGCGGACGTAACCCTCACAAACACTGTCCCGGAATGTCCACGGAAAAGCCAGTGGGCCTCCTAAAGGGGTTTTCATTACGTTCCCAGGGACCATGTTCCTAAAGAGAAAAATCAGTCCATAGCTTTAGCATTTTCGTCAAAAGAAAAAAGACATCAATTTCTCCTTCAGAGGTGAATGGACTCTTGCCTATAAAACAGTTTTGTTCTGTAAGTCAAAAACAAGCTTATACTTTTGACGATACACTTTTGGGGAGGTTACCTTAAAAGATTTTTAAGCTTGAAAAAATTATTATTTACACAGAAAATTACAGTCTGGCATGATTATTCTATGGGTAACTGGAGCTACCTGAAAAATATTTACTTTCTCATAAAATACGATTTTTACTGGTAATTACATGAATAGGAAATTAAGACTCAGAATTCGCACTGAAATCCAGAGCTGCAGCTTCCCCACACCCTCTGCACACTGGTTACTGTCTTTCCTTTGAATTCCAGCCGTCCTAGTACATGTGAAGTGTGTCACATGGTGGTTCTGAGTTTCATTTCTATTCACATCTTTGCCCATCTTTCAGTCAGGCTGTGTTGTCGTCATTTCATTGAGCTGTAAGAGTTCAACACATATTCAGCATATTAACCCCTGATCAGATACGATTTGCAAATACTTTCTCCTATTTTGGGGGTCATCTTTTTTATTTTCTTGATAGTATTGTTTGCAGCACAGATATTGTTCATCTTGATGTTGTCCAACTGGTCTATTTTTTTCTCTTGCCATATGTGCTTTTGGAATCTATCCAAGAAACCACTGCCCAACCCATGGTCATGAAGATTTACTCCTATGTTTTCTTCTGAGTTTTATAGTTTTAGCTCTTATGTTTAAGTTTACGATCCATTTTGAGTTAACTTTTGTTCACAGTAGGAGTTAAGAGGTACAAATTCATTTTTTTGCATGTGGATGTCCAGTTGTCTCAGCACCACTTGTTGAAAAGACTTATCCTTTGCCCTTGAAATGTCTTGGTACCATTGTCAAAAATCAATAAACCATAAACAACACTATTTATTTCTGGGCTCTTAATTCTATTCCATTGACCAATACGTCTATCCATATGCCTGTGCCACACTGTCATAATTACTGTATCTCTGTAATCACTGTGTAATCAGGAAGGATAACTCCTCCAACTTTATTCTTCTATATTGTTTTGAATATTCTGAACCCCTTGCATTTTCATATGAATTTTCAAGATTGGCTTGTCAATTTCTGAGGGGGAAAGGCAGTTGGGATGTTGTCTAGACACCGTGTTGAATCTGTGGAATAATTTGATGGTGTCTTCCATCTATAAATACAGTGTGTCGTCCTGTTTATCTGGATACACCTTAACTTTCTTCAGGGTCTTCTAGTTTTCAGTGTATAAGTCTTAGACTTCTTTTGTTAAATTTATACCCAAGTACTTTATTTTTTGATGCTATTATAAAGGAAATTGTCTTCCTAATTACATTTTTCACAGTGTTAATTGCTAGTCTCTAGAAATAGAATTGATTTTTGTACACTGACTCTATATCTTGTTCAACCTCATTGAATTCTTTTATTATTTCTAATAGTTTTTCAGTGGATTCCTTAGGTTTTTTATATACAAGATCATGTCACCTACAAAGAGAGACATCCCAATCTAGATGCCATTTACATATTTCCTTTTCTTGCCCAACTGCCCTGATGAGAACTTCTAGCACATTGTTAAACAGAATTGGTGAGAATGTATATCCTTGTCCCCTTCCAGATCTCAGGGAAAACATTCAGTCTTCCATGTGAGCTGTGGGTTTTTCACAGACGCTCTCTATCAGGTTGAGGAAGTTCCCTTCTATGCCCAGCTTCCTTCATGTTTCGATCATGAAAGGCTGTAGGATTTTGTCAAATGCTCTTTCTGCATCTATTGAGATGTTCACAGGGCTTTGAGCCTTTGTTTTGTGTATTACAGTAATTGATTTTCATAGATGAAACCTTGTATTCCTAGCATAAATCCCATTGGCCATGGTGTATAATCCTTTATACGTTTTGCTGGATTCAATTTGGTAGCATTTAGCGAGAATTTCTGTCTATATTTGTATAGGATATTGGCCTGTACCCTCTTATTTCTTATGATGAGTTTGCCTGGTTTTGATAGCAAAGTGGTCTCACAGAATGAGATGGGATGTGTTCCCTCCTATTTCAGTTTTTGAGATTGTGAATGACCAGTGGTAATTCTTCTTCGAATGTCTGATATAATTCACCAGTGAAGACATATGGGACTGGGTTTTTCTTTGTGGGTAGTTTTCTTGGTGTTGTTTTGTTTGTCTTTTACTGATTAAGTCTCTACTTTCTATTCAGATTTTCTATTTCTTCCTGAGTCAGTTTTTCTAAGAATTTGTCCATTTCATCTAAGTTAACTAATGTGTTGTCATATGATTGTTCATAGTACACCATTATCCTTTTTTATTTGTATAAGGTCAGTAGTGGTGTCTTTTCTTTTATTCCTGATTTTAGTAATTTGAATCTTCCTATTTTTCATGGTCTAGCTAAAGGTTTGTCAATTTTTGTATCTTCTCAGAGATTCAACTTTCAGTTACATTTACTTTCTCTATTATTTTTCTATTATTTATTTCATTTATTTCCACTCTAGTGTTTACTCTTTCCTTCTTTCTACTTGCTTAGGGCTTACTTTGCTCTTCTTTTTTAGTTTTTTTAAGGTGGAAGGTAAGATTGATTTCAGATATTTTTTTCTTTTTTAATAAGATATTTACCACTATAAATTTCTCTGAGCACTGATCTACTTGCATAGTACTAAATATATTTAATATATTGTTATATATAAAATATGTATATATTTATATACAATATAAAATTTAATTTGTGATTTCACCTATATTCATTTCAAAGTATTTTCTAATTTTTCTTGTGATTTCTTTTTTGAATCATTTGTTATTCAAGGGTTTAATATTTACAGATCTGAAAATTCCCCAAATTTTTTACTGATTTCTAATTTAATTCCCTTGTGATCAGAAACCACACTTTGTTTTTCAATAGTTTTATATTTATTAAGGCTTTGATCTCCTCAAATTTATTAAGGCTTGTTTTTTTGTGTGTCCATCCTGGAGAACGTTCTACAAATGCTTGAGCAGTGTGTGTGTTCTGCTGATTCTACAGATGCTGAGTGGAATGTTCCATGTCTCTTAGATCTAGTTTGTTTATACTCTTGTCCAAGTCTTCTATTTCCTTGTTTATCTTCTGCTTAACTTTCTATCCATTATTGAAAGTGGGCTATTGTACACAGCCCACTTACATACATACATAGTATTCATTTCTCCCTTAAATTCTGTCAGTTTTTACTTCATGTATTTTGGGACACTGTTGTTAGATGCCTACATGTTTAGAAATCTTCCTGGTAGATTGACACTTTCATTATTATGGAAAGTCCCACTTTACCTCTGCTAACATTTCTTTTAAGTCTATGTTGTGTGATATCAGTATAGCAACTCCAGCTCTTTTATGGTTGTTTAAAGTTGTTCTTTTTACTTCCAACCTATTTGTATCTTTGAATCTGAAGTATGTCTCTTATAATACAATATATGCTTAGATTTCTTTTTATCCAATCTGATAATGTCTGCCTTTTGAGTGGATTATTTAATACATTCACAGTTAAAGTTATTAACCATATGGTTGAATTTATATCTGCTATTTTTCATTTTGTTTTCTGTATATCTCATGTCTTTTTTGTTCCTCTGTTCTTCCTTTATTGCCTTATTTTGTGATGGATGGATACATGGATTAAGTGGATATTTAATTCCTTTAGTGATTTCATTTTATACAGTATTTGAGTCTTCTTAGTGGTTGCTCTAAGTCTTACAATATTTATCTTAATTTACCAGAATCTACTTCATATTTATACCGACTTGATTCCAGAAACATAGAAACTTCACTCCTCTATACATACATTCACTCACCACCTGTTTATGTTATTACTGTTACACATACTATCTGTGATTTATATAGGGTACAAATTGTTATCATCAATTTATGTAATTATATGTCTTTTAAAGAAGTTGAGAGAGGGAAGGAGAGAGATATATTCATATAGCTTGTTATATTCACCTTCTTATTTACCATTTATTGTTCTCACTGTTTTCTGTAGATTCGCACGCCACATGGTGTCACTTCCTGACTGTAACACAACTTTTGTTTCTACTAGTTTCCTTTGTTCTCAAATATATTTAATTTCTGGGTGTCACAGGCTCAACAACATACAAATTGTTTTATGCAGTTGTTTTTAAGTCAGTCAGAAGAATCAAGGAGAAGAAATACACAAAATACACAGTATTTTGTGTAGATGAAAATTATGTTTACCAGCAGTGGGGTGTGTGTGTGTGCGCGTGCACGCATGTCTGATGTAATTTACCTTCAGACTGAAGAACACCCTTTTAGTATTAGAAGGCAGGTCTGGTAGCAAGAAATTCTCACAGTTTTTGTTTATCTGAGAATGCCTTTATTTCACCTTCATTTATGAACCTTGTTTTGCTAGATGTAAGATCTTGGTTGGTCGCTTTCATTTCAGCATTTGAATATGTCATCCCACTGCCTTCTGGTCTCCGCTAGTTCTGGTAAGTCTGCTGCTAACATTGCTGCAGTTTCCTTGTATGTGATGAGTTGTTTCTCTCTCACTGCTTTCAAGACTTTTTCCTTTACCCTTGGCCTTCCACATTTTGACTAAGGTATAACTAAGATCTCTTTGTATTTGCCTACTTGAAGTTCACGAAACTTAGATGCGTATATTAGTGTTTTCATCAAATTTGGGAACTTTTCACCCATTACAACTTCTAATAATTTTCTGCACCTTTTTCTCTCTCCTCTCCTTCTGATACTCACATTTCATGTACATTGGCCACTCAATGGTATCCCACATTTTTCTGAGGTTTCAACTTCCTTTTTTTCTGTTTTTCAGACTACATAGTCTCTATTGATTTATCTTCAAGTTTGCTGATAGTTTTTTTCCGCCACCCGCCACAAACCAATTGTTCAACCACTTAGTGCTTTTCTTGTTTCATTTTGGTTATTGTACTTTTCAACTCTAGATTTTTTAAATAATTTATTTTTACTGATATTCTCAATTTGATGAGACATTATCATCATACCTTCCTTTATTTCTTAGAAACTGTTTTCTTCAGTTCTTTGGAGACATTTAGAATGGTGCTTTGAAGTCTATTTCTGTTAAGTACAACACATGGGCCCCTTTGAACAAAGTTTTTGTTGCCTGTTCATTTGCTTCCCTGTATATGGGTCACGTTTTTTTGCTTCCTTGTATGTCTCATCTACTGTTGTTGAAAACTGGACATTTCAGATAACATAACAGCAGCTCTGGGTACGGACTTTCCCTTCTAGGCCCCAGAGCTTATTGTGTTTGTGTTTGCTTGTTCATTTGCTCAGTGACGTGGTCAAACCCGCTCAGGGAAGTCTGTTCCTGCTGCAGTGTGCTACCTGACCTTCCTGCACACACACTGCCCCACGTTTTTATCTAAAGTGAAAGCTAAAGAGTGTGCTTCTGCTCCTTTAACCACTTAAAGCTTTACCCTTAACCACTCTGTGGGTGAGATAACAGGGCACGCCTTAGAGCAGGGATCCCTAAACCCCCGTACCGGTCCGTGGCCCACCAGGAAATGGGCCACACAGCAGGAGGTGAGCGGCGGGAGAGCAAGCGAGGCTTCATCTGTATTCACAGCCACTCCCCATAGCTTGCATTACCACCTGAGCTCTGCCTCCTGTCAGATCAGCAGTGGCATTAGATTTTCACAGGAGTGCGAACCCTACTGTGAACTGTGCATGCGAGGGATCTAGGTTGTGTGCTCCTTATGAGAATCTAATGCCTGATGGATGATCTGAGGTAGAGCTGAGGCGGTGATGCTAGCACTGGGGAGCGGCTGCAAATACAGATTATCATTAGCAGAGAGGTTTGACTGCACAGAGACCATAATAAATCAATTGCTTGCAGATTCATATCAAAACCCTATCAGTGAGTGGCAAGTAACAATTAAGCTGCATCTGGTGACAGGCTTCATAGTGGCAAGTGAGTTGATGTACTTCAATTGTACAGCTGCATCTGGTGGAAGGCTTGAAGTCAGAATCCGACACTTATTTTAGTCCGCGTGTGTCCCGCCCATTATTTTATTTACCACTTCCGGCCGTGCCTGTTTCCTGCACTGTGCACTTGCTCGGTCATAGTTTTCGTAAGCCCACCAGCTAACCCTAGCCGGAATGAGTAAAAAATAAACATCACTGGAGAGCTTCTTTGAAAAGGGGGAAAGACTCAATGATGAGACAGCAGAAGACTCTAAGACTGCCAATGAAAAGAAAATATCAAGAGTCATACTTAAATTATGGGTTCATTGCAACAGGTGATTCACATTCTCCAAGCCCACTTTGTATAATATGTGGTGACCGGCTATCCAACGAAGCCATGAAACCTTCAAAATGGCTTCGCCACATGGAGACCAAGCACACTGCATTAAAAGACAAGCCTTCGGATTTTTTCAAAAGAAAAAAAAACGTGAACACAAAGAACAGAAGCGATTATTGAAGGTCACCACTTCATCAAATGTATCTGCGCTGACAGCATCATTCTTAGTGGCTAACTGCATTGTTAAAGCTAAGAAGCCCTTTACTACTGGAGAAGAGTTGATCCTGCCTCCTGCTAAGGACATTTGCATGAGCTTTTAGGAGACGCTTCAGCTCGAATTGTGGCACACGTTCCCCTTTCGGCTAGCACCATAAGTAGATGAATTGATGAATGAGCAGAGGATATTAAGGCACAATTGTTAGAGAGGATTAGTGAGTCTCCATGGTACGCCATCCAGGTTGACGAGTCTACAGATGTTGGCAACAAGGCAACAATGTTTGTTTTTGTGCAACATGCTTTTCAGGTGGATGTGCCTGAGGATATATTATATGTGCACTTTTGTTGCCAACCAACACCAGAGCTGCAGAACTATTCCCAGTCTTTGAATGATTACATATCAGGGAAACTGAATTGGTCATTTTGTGTTGGTATATGCATGGATGGAGTGGCTGCCATGACTGGACAGCTTTCTGGTTTCACTACTCTGGTCAAAGAGGTTGCTTCTGAATGTGAGTCTATGCACTGTGTCATCCATAGAGAAATGCTGGCTAGCTGAAAAATGTCACCTGTTAACAATGTTTTGCAGGATGTGATTAAAATTATCAACCACGTTAAAGTACATGCCCTTAACTCACGTCTGTTCATGAAGCTTTGTGAGGAGATGGACGCAGAGCACACACGTCTTCTCTTATACACAGAAGTGAGATGGCTTTCCAAAGGTAGATCACTGAACAGAGTTTTTGAGTTACGAGAGCTGCTCCAGAGATTTCTTACAGAAAAACAGTCACCACTGGCAGCACATTTCAGTGACACAGAATGGGTGGCAAAACTTGCTTACTTGTGTGACATATTCAACCAGCTCAACGAACCCAATCTGTCATTTCAGGGGAGAAAGACAACTGTAGTCAAGTCGGCAGATAAAGTGGCTGCATTCAAAGCCAAACTGGAATTATGGGGGTGACGAGTGAACACTGGGATTTTTGACATGTTTCAAACATTAGCAGAGATTTTGAAAGAAACTGAGTCAGGGCCTTCTTTCTCCTGGCTGGTGCATGATCACCTATCTCAGCTTTCAAAAGAGTTTGAGCATCACTTCCCAACCACAAAGACCCCCGAACTGGGAAGGAATGGATCCATGACCCATCTGTGAATAAGCCAGGTGAAATCGACTTTGTCTGTGCTAGAAGAGGATCAACTGCTCGAGATCGCAAATGACGGTGCCCTCAAAAGTATGTTTGAGACAACTTCAAATCTCCATACGTTCTGGATTAAAGTCAAGGTGGAATACCCTGAGATTGCCACAAAAGCACTGAAAAGCCTGCTTCCGTTTCCAACATTCTGTCTTTGTGAAGCATGGTTTTCTGCAGTGACAGCAACCAAAACGAGTTTATGGAGTACAGTGGACATAAGGAACACACCTTGGGTATCACTGTCTCCCATCCCTCTCAGATGGGACCATCTAGTTGCAGGAAAACAAGCTCAGGGCTCCCACTGATTCTGCACAATGGTGAGTTGTATAATTATTCTATTATATATTACAATGTAATAATAATAGAAATAAAGTACACAATAAATGTAATGTTCTTGAGTCATCCCCAAACCATACCCCCACCCCGGTCCATGGAAAAGCTGTCTTCCACGAAACTGGTCCATGGTGCCAAAAAGGTTGGGGCCTGCTGCCTTAGAGGGAATTTACAGAATTTTTTTCTACATTGACCCAAGAACTAATAACTTGGATCCTCTCTAATTGCTCCTGAAAAGTTGCAGTCTTGGGCATGCACACAGACTTCAGGTTGCCAGACATGACGGACTTTATTTTTAAGCCTGGATTAGGAGTTGTCCCCAGGTCAATATTTGCACAAAGGTGTGTTTAAGACACTTGTGCAATGAAGATTCCACTCAGTTCTGATGAGTCTGATGAGGTTTAGGGACACTGTCCCGGTGCCCATGCCCTGTCCTGATGGCTCCTGAGTGGGGGCAACGTGCACGGCCTTCCTGACATCCAGGGCTGACTGTGATCCGTGGACGGCCCTTCTCAGCTATTTCCCTAGTTCTCCGTGGTTGCCTGGAACAGAGCTTCTGGAACAGGGGACTGATGAGAGTAGAGATGCCAGTTTCCTACCCTCCCAAGGAAGGGCCACAGCCACAGACAAGAGCCTGTCCAGGCTGCACACACCAAAGGCTAGAACAGAGCATCTCGGGGCTCAGACACTGTGGGTCTCACTGTCCTAACCAAGTTTCAGGAGGTCTTCTTGAGTGGGTGTTTCTCCATTTCCTCTGTGCCCTGAGGACAATTTCCAGAGACTTTAAATGAGTATTTTTGTTATAATTCTCACCAGTTAAATTGTTGTTTTGCTGGGAAGAAGACCTGTCAAGCTGCTGGTCTGTCAGTCTAGAAGGCCCATCTCCAAAGAAATTTTTAACGTGATATTTCAGATGGAGTTTCAAGTTTAGTAATTTTAAAAATTCACTTATTAACAAAACCAAAAAATAAGCAGAAATGTTAGAAATCTTCCATTATGAACATCGTTTTGAAAAAGAAACATACATTTACTTGTATTTTGGTTTAAATAAAAC
This sequence comes from Phocoena phocoena, assembly GCF_963924675.1. Lineage (NCBI taxonomy): Eukaryota > Metazoa > Chordata > Mammalia > Artiodactyla > Phocoenidae > Phocoena > Phocoena phocoena. Next base: position 83,786,791 of record NC_089234.1, read on the forward strand.
AGGTTTGGGACTTCCCTGGTGGCTCAGTGGTTAAGAATCTGCCTGCCAATGCAGGGAACAGGGTTCGAGCCCTGGTCTGGGAAGATCCCACATGCCGTAGAACAACTAAGCCGTAGAACAACTAAGCCCGTGCGCCACAACTACTGAGCCTGCGCTCTAGAGCCTGTGAGCAACAACTACTGACCCCACGTGCCACGACTACTGAAGCCCATGCACCTAGAGCCCGTGCTGTGCAACAAGAGAAGCCACCACAGCGAGAAGCCCGTGCAACACAACTAAGAGTATCCCCCCGCTCACCGCAACTAGAGAAAGCCTGCACGCAGCAATGAAGACCCAACACAGCCATAAATAAATAAATAAATGGTTTTTTTTTTTAAAAAACAGAGATATAAATAAGAACATTAATTTTTCTTCTAAGTCTTAAATTTGTGCCCCCAAATAACTGGGAACATTTTTCAGCTTAGGTCACAGGAGGTACAGTGGGAACAACCAGTCTACTGTCAGCAGCATCACCTCCCACGGGCAAAGGCGGGAGCTATCAAAATGGTAACTGTGTAAGTCAAACGAGAAATAAAATTCTCCTTTGCTCTCGGATAGTCCAGAATCCTGCCGCTGTCCATGGTATAGAAACGTACATTCCACTATGTAGCACCAAGACATCAAAATTAACTTCAGGTCTAATTTACCTAAATTCAATTCTCACTCTTATGTCTAATGAGAAAAACCTAAAGACTTTTGCTGAAAGATGAGAAGGACACACATTCAGTGAAGGGAAATATCCGTCAACAGCCCACGTCCGCATCCCTGAAACCATCAGACAGGAGCTCCCCGTACACAGAAGCCTGCTGCTCTACTGGCTGATTTTCTAGGGTTTTAAACAAGATGCAGGGAAATCTCTGCTTGCGGTGCTACTTTCAAAATGCATCCCTTATTCCTCTGTACATGTCTGAATGAAATACATTCTTCAAGGCCCACTTCAAGCCTCATCTCCTCCAACAGCCTCGCCCTAAGTCCAGCTTACTCGCTCCATTGCAGTCCTGGTCATGAGCAGCACCCAATGTGACCGGAGTGGCTAGTGCTGGCTCTCCCTGGCATGGCTGCTGCTTTTCTTTGCTGCGCTCCCGGCTGAAATGGAGAAACCCTGTTCCCATCAGATCAAGAAAGGGATGCAACAGTGAACGTAATTTGTGCCCCCCTTCCCTCCAGTTTTCCGGGTTCTCCACACTAGCAATACTGAGAAAACACTCTCCCTTCATCTGACCAAAAATCTTTCCTCACTTTTGCAAGGATGAGTTTTAGTTTCCATAGATAATCATAAAAGGTAATGAATCTCAAGTATATTTTCCAAGCAACCCTTTTTTCAATGTCTATGGATCATAATAAATAAAACACCCCAGCCATTAAAAATTAATACCCTTTTCTAATATACCTAGTCCAACAAAATCTTAATATCATCACAGTATGCAAATATGAAGTCCAAAAGAATTAAACTTCAGCATCATGATTAAATTTTTGCAATTCCAAAGTACAATGAATCAGATATAATTTTCCCAATACATCCAGCAAGGTCAAGGATCATTAGCCTAATTATATTTCCTTTTTATTATGTCATTAGGCTTTTTGATTATTTGTTTTGTAGCCATTTACTTACAAGTATAAAAATAATATTTTGACCAAAAGAAAACTTTTTAAAAAGAAGTTATTATTGTTACATTCTTTGAATTGACTGGGTATGCTCTACAAATAATTAGAGAAAAAGCATCTCCACAAAAAGTAATGAATCATTCAACATCTAAAACAAACCTGGGATCCACAAAACGTATGTTCTTCTAACTATAGCCTTGTATATTGATGTGGTTTTCTACATAAATACACTTTTAAGGCTTGCAATAGAAATGTATTCTATTATTGATAAAAACAAACATCCTGTTAAAAATTACAAAGTACCAAATGTTTATGATGTATTCCCCAAAACAGATCTAAATTGTCTTATTATAAGATATTTGGTATTTCAGACATTATTTTAGGTCTACGAGACAAATAGAACCATCCAATCAAAACACACCTTGCCAGCTACGACAGGAAAACTTAACACCAATACGGACAACTAGACTTATACCTCTCAATGATCATTCAGGCCATCAGCCTGTAAACGCTGAAATATCAACTGATTATGATAAAACATATTTTTTAATGTAAAGATAAATATTTGCACTTAGTACAAGTCAAGCAGAGATTCACAGGTTAAATACATACCCTTGTTTTATTTTCTGACCAACCAATCTTACGATAGTACTTGAAGTACAGCTCACACGTTTTCCCAGCGCCCCAACATAGTAGGAAAAATCGTTTTAATGGCAACTACTATTTCACCTAAGAATATTTGGAGGCGTTACATTACACACTCCCACACAGGAACATTTAAGTAAAGAATGCTTCTTTTCCCATTGTTATTATGAAGTTTTACAAAATACAAAAAAGGCTTTTTAGAAGTTAGGTCAGAAAGCACAGTGGCAAGATCGAACAAAATGCCAAATGTCTTTTATTAACTCCCCTAATAATAAGTAGCAGATTTAACTATCTATTTTTCTAATCATATTTCCAGAAGCTGAAGCCAAACAAATATTTGACTATCATGAATTCCTTTTCTCCCCCATTCTTTGGGCAGAGCATTTTAATCTGATAAATAGAACAGAAGAAACCCAGGAAGAAATTCATTTGTTGCATTAAATGGTTATATAAAGGGCAATTATGTATTTAAAAAGCAAAACAGATTCTTTGGGGCTTCCCTGGTGGCACAGTGGTTGAGAGTCCGCCTGCCGATACAGAGGACACGGGTTCGTGCCCCGGTTCGGGAGGATCCCACGTGCCGCGGAGCGGCTGGGCCCGTGAGCCATGGCTGCTGAGCCTGCGCGTCCGGAGCCTGTGCTCCGCAACGGGAGAAGCCACAGCGGTGAGAGGCCCGCGTACCAAAAAACAAAACAAAAAAAACCAGATTCTTTTCATTCACTCTTGTTAAGTTCTATGTGCAAATTTATATTGTGGGAAGCACGTTCCTTTACACACCTTTTAAGGATTATTAGACATTTCTGACTTAAGGCATATTTTACAGAGACGTCCCTTTTGGTGGAATCAAAACTATCTCCACTCAACATTTGGTGGGTTTAACCACAGTGGCTGTACCTCCACCTACCATTTATTTGCCACACAAGCAAAAGGCCCTCATTTTTACTGCTTACAAAAGCTTATGTGTCTAAGGCTCACATCATTCTGATAAATTTTACTTAATTGGGCAAATGTCATATTTGGTGGTATCATAGTTTATGTACTTATCAAAATCTGTTAGAATACAAGAAAGGCTTTAAAAGTATCTCCACACACAATTTTATAAACGTAACTAGTCATTTAAATATGGAACACATATGAAAATCAGTACAAATTCAGATTCTTTTCAAAAAGGATCTATTCTAGTCTTCTTATAAATCCCATCCCATACTTGCCCTCATCTATAACATTTCACATCCACACCTATGGCTAATGATGAGGAACACAGGCTCTGCAGCCGGAAGGCTGGGTCTGCACCCGAGCTCTGCCCCTCACTGCGCTGGAAGCGTGAGATCATGCCTGCATCTCAGCTTTGTGTGCTGTGCACCAGGGATACGGGGTCTCCCTCACAGGATTAGGGGGTGGGATGAGCCAGCTTGGGACTGTGCAGACAAGGACCACGCACCTGCAGGCTCCGTGGCGGCCGGGGCTGCTGCCATGATCCCCGCTGGTACTAGTACTACTGCTGAAGCTGCTGCTGCTACTGCTGTTTCCCAAAGTATCTCTGCTCGGACCTCATCTGACACTGGATTAACTAGAAACCTCTTTGTCAGGGAATTCCTACTGTCAAGATCATTCCAGTGTAAATTCTCCCACTTCCCTGCTCATAAGCTTGGGTTAATTTAATCTTTCCTTGGATATGAAGATCCTGAGGTGACTTAGGGTCACTCTCAACATTAACAGGCACTGAACTCGCCTGTGAGACGCAGGACATGGGTCACCACGCACTCGCTCTGGGACGTTCCTTAAAAATTGGCAAGTGCGTGTGTGTGTGTCATGTTTCAAAGAGGGACCTCATCTTCCTCTTGATTCCGTGGGCGACAGGGTTGTTGTTTCACCGAGTGAGCAGCTCGATATTTAATTCTGACCTATAAGCATCACGCTCATTTGCTAAAGGAGAAGTACATGAAATCATAGTCTGATAAAACTATACCTTCTCAGCGAATCTCCTCATGCTTTCATAACCTCACAAAGAAGACCGGTGTGCTAAGACGTAGGCACACAACTTAAATACAGGTTCCATGAAAAAATAAGGAAAGCTCTGTGTTGGGTTCCCTGGAGGACAAAGGGCTGAGAGACACCAGACATGCCTCACTGCAGCCACCCCAGAGTCCAGAAAGCAGCCCCTTCTCTTTATGCCACAGAGCAAGCTGTCCAGGTGTGGGACCTCTGTGGTCACACAGAAGACATATCTCCCAAGAGAGCTACTAAAGGCCAGTGCATCCAGCTGCAGACTTACTTTCAAGAAGAGGACAGATCACAGAAATATTATCTAGCTCTTTTAAAGTATTTGGGGAAACCAGAGCTCTTAGCTTCCACCGTGTGTGAGAAGAGTGGCTAGAAAAACCTCCATAAACACAGGCTACAGCATCAACAGCAACCAGTCTCACTCGAAATCAGTGTCTACATATAACAAGGGCAACCACAGCATCAACGGCTATCAGTCTCACCGGAAATCAGGGTCCACCTATACAAGGGCAACTACAGGTCAGTGGTTTGGACTGTGCAGGTCCGCTGACACATAGAGTCTTTTCAGTAGTAAATACTGTAGCACTACATGAGCTGAGGGTGGTTTTGTCCATGGATGTGGAACCTCGGATATGGTGGAACCCCGAATACGAAAGGCTGATTATAATTTGTAGAGATCTTGGATTGCGCAAAAGTTGGTGCCCCAAGTCCGTGTTGCTCAGGGCTCAGTGTGCTTGCATGCATATGGAAAATACGTTTTCCTTAAACGAAATTTTACATGTCTCAAGTAGTTGGAATGGGTAATTTTTTCTTCCAAATACAACAGAGTTAAATAAAACTGGCTTTCTTCAGCCATCTAACACTTTGTAGCAGATTTTTCTCTTACCAACATACTGGAAAAATTACTTTATCTCTCCCAAAACAAACCTGAATAGCAGAACTGAGTACAAGACCCTGGCCAAGGATATGCTGACAAGCTCATCAGGAGTCAGGATGGAGACTGGTCCACAAACCCTCTTTAAGCTGCAGGTCAATAGCTGTGTCACCACCAACGGGTGCAAATGACAGCACTGGCAAAGGCTCGTACCCACAGTTTACTGATGGGCTCACGACAGGGTGAGGCCACTGTGCAGACATGACGCTGCACATGATGGCTGTGTGGAAGGGGGCCATCTCATGCCAGCTACCTGAATCTGAAGTCTTCATGATTTGTACAGAAATCTTATTTCAGTAGGCTTAAAAACTGAATACTACGTCAAAAAAATCATGAAATCGTATACTTGCAGGTAACATGTGGCAGCTTCCTCATCTCTGTTCATTTAACAGAAAAAAAGTGGTGACAGGAGATATGGAGGGCGTGCTTGGCATTCTGGAGAATTTCATCCCTAGACTAGTGACGTCTGCATCAACCCTGCCCTTCATCACGTGATAACCCCGCTGCCTAGCTCTACCCGGCCTCTGCGCTCCCTGCCCATATTCCCCACCCAGACAGCTTTTCCATTTCTGATACGGTCCATGGGAAGAGGTGTGATGACTCAGCCTACATGTACTATATGCAAACATGCCGTTTAGAACATTCACCTCTGCCAGAAAAACGTGGTTTTCCATTTACCTTTATTCCATTGACAAAGCCACCTTGGCAATATTGCTTATTTTGAGATGAGTTATTTTCTGGCTTTTAATCACTACTGGGTATAGCCACTGATATGTATAAAGCCCTCCTCCTCTAGCCAGCTGCCTTATTTGTTAAACAAATATTTATTCAGTGCCTTTTCTGATCTAAAGTCACCAGTAACCAGCTGTGTCATCATAAGTGGTTCTGAAAAATGCAACTGCATCACATTTGGGTTTGCATCATCATCAGATTAATAGAGATGCCTGTGGTGAGGCTGCCCCCAGCTCAGCTAGAGGTTCCGTTCAAACCCACCCCTCCTGGCTGGATTCCGCAGCACCCATCTGGGGGCAGCTGTCTGCTTCGAAATAAATATGGATGGAAATATCTCTGGGTCAGACTTCTAGCTACAACTTCCAGGTCAGTAGCAAAAGTTCACAGAATCACATCACCCCTTAGTTGCCACTCGCCTGGGGAAGCTGTGCCAGCTTCAGGCCTCATTTCTCTCTATTTGTTTCACCCAAAAAGACGGAGCTGCCCACCATCCCCTGCTTCAGGGTGAAGGATGGGCACCAACAGCATTACCTTCCTTCTGCGTTCATTGTTCTAAGACTTTACTACACTTTCCTGAATGGCTGCCTTGAGAAATTTACAAAATCATTTCACAATCAAGGTCACTGGCTGGATCAGTGGAAAAACATTGCATGAAAATGTTTTCCTCCAAATGCACTTTTCCTTATCTTTGGGACTCAGGTGTCACAGGATAGATCAAAAGTGCTGACGCAGAATGGAGATGTTGGAACTGGATACAAGAGTCTCTTCCCTGTGTCAAGTGCAAGGTGACTGTTTAGCTGGGTTCTGCAGGGCATCCACTCAGGTATTACAATAGCAACAAAATACCAAACACATGACTGGTTACTAAGGACTGGATTTCTTGCTTGCTTTCATTTGCTCACTCTTACCTTTCTTTCCATCCATACTAGCACTAATATGGATTTCAACCAAGTGACAGTTTGTTTCTAGACAACTAATTCTGGAAACAAACAATCGGTGAAATTTTGGAAATATGTATCATGAAGCTACAAATAAAGTAGTCAGAGCATGATCACTTGGTGGAGATGATTATTTGTTGTTCTATCTGGGAAAGTCTTACTTCATGTTCTAAAATGCTAACCTCTGCTACCTGCTTACAGACTGTGGAGGGTACACAGCCCAGAAAACAATGTGAATGTTTTTCTCTAATGAAAGTTCACACTTGTGCCCAAAACATTGTCCAACTTCAGAAAACACATGAGTACTCACTTGTTTAGCCTTGGTCTTTGTGATGGTGTCAGAAATGGGTTTCTTCCTTTCCTTTACAGTAGTTTTAGAAAATAATTCCTCAAATTCATGACAATCTATAGATGGCTCTTCAATTTTTTCCCAAATAAGTGAAGCACTGGAGTCTCTAAAGTTAAGCAAAAGACCCATGAGAGAGCCATCAAACGAAACTGCAGGACATTACAGTGAGCAGTGACACATGGGGACAGAGAGGACAGAGGCATCAGAGGAGCAGGGATAGGACGGCAGGCAGCAGAGGACGGAGGGAGATCGGGGGGAAGATGCTCTTTTCTGTACAATCACCATTTGCTTAATCAACGTGATGAGAAACAGCATCGATACAGAATGAGACATTTGCCTGGAAAGAATCATTTCCAGGAATTCTCAGTCATCAAGTCGCCATATAAAAACATAAAAGGAGAGCCCCTCTCTGTACGGCTCTCAAGGCAGGAAATGTCTGATATCTCACAAACCCAACCTGACCCATCAGCTTGGGTTATTTGTGGGTTGAAAATAAATCACTTCATGCCCACAGAGGCACCTTCGTCTCCCCACCACTGCCCGTCACTGCATGTCACCTGACTCTTCAGTGACTGTGGAGTCATGTAGTGCCACCTAAAAAGGGGAGATCCATTCAAAAAAAGCAAGACGAAAAGAACTTCATATACTGCATATGGATAAAATGAGTTTGGGGCACATTTGGAAATGATGTCTCGGCACATAGAAGTGACCCAGCAAATTACCCAGAGAATGAGCTGCAAAGTCAGAAGTAGTCAAAATAGATAGGTTCCTCTCCCACTATGATTCAGTGAAGAGAAAATTAATATAAGAAATGAAAATGAACCTGGTAAATACCCTATTCTAAATCTGTGCCACATCACATACACACATACACACACACACACACACACACACACACACAAATTCAGAGTCACGAGAACTTGGGACAAGGAAGTCCAGTGAAATTTAAAGGGCATGTTTTTTCTCCCACTGGCGCATTCCACAGCCATGTCCTAGTACCGTCCCAGGGGTCGGGGAACCAGGTTATGGACCATCCATGGATAAGTAATACACCAGCAGCATACCTGCTGGGAGGCATTCTTTTACAAATATCATATATTTTATAAAAATCATATAAGTTTGTGATTTTATGACCTCACAGTGTTGCATATCATCTACAGAAGTGCCATGAAATGCTCAGAACTAAGTCATTTCACACATGGGGTGTGGATGTGTGTATTTTTGTGTAGCACATTTCTGAATAGTAAAACAAGACCATGCCTTCAAAAGGATGAAGAAAACATCCTCAAGAGTCAGTCTGTCTATGGATTTGATTTACTTTTATGAGCTATTTATCAGAGTGAGGTTCTGCAATGAGGAAACAGAGCATGTATGCTAAGAAAAGTATATCCCTCTATCTATAAAAGTCTATCAAAAACTATATAGACAGAAATGTGTTTATTGATTCACGTCATTTGTTTTATTCCTTTGATACTTCTGGAGAAAAGTCTAAAATTGCTTCACTAAATATTGATGTAATCGTCTACAGGCAAGTTTTACTTTTATTTATTTTATTTTTACTCATTTTTCTCCAGAGTTTTAAAGGAAAATGCTTCCCTCGTATTGACAATACTAAGCAAAGATGAGCCCCTGTTCACGTTACCTTTTACTGTGCAGTTGAATTCTCGTCCAATACAGAGGCTTCATCGGCCGACAAGGTTCTATTGGCTGCTTCCTGCTGCCTTTGTCCTGGTTCAACCCGAACCCAAACAAGCCAGCTGGCAACGGTGGAGGAAGAAATCCACACGCCTGCAGTGTTGGTGAAGTGCTACTCCCAGCTTGTGGCAGGAGAGCAAGGCCGGATCCAGGAAGCAGAGGGGGTGGGGGCGGTGGGGGGAAACCTGTTCCAGGAGGAGGAGGAGGGGGAGGGGCTAGAGGAGGCGGAACCCTCACACCTGGCAAAGGAGGACGGGGGGCAGGAGGAATTCCTTCACTGGGAAGAGGGGGCATGGGAGGAATTCCCACGCTGGGAAGAGGGGGGGCTGGAGGAATTCCCACACTGGGAAGAGGGGGGGCGGGAGGAATTCCCACATCGGGAAGAGGGGGGGCGGGAGGAATTCCCACACCAGGAAGAGGGGGAGCAGGAGGAATTCCTTCACTGGGAAGAGGGGGGGCGGGAGGAATTCCCACACCGGGAAGAGGGGGGGCGGGAGGAATTCCCTCACTGGTTAGAGAGGGGGCGGGAGGAATTCCCACACTGGGAAGAGGGGGGGCGGGAGGAATTCCCACACTGGGAAGAGGGGGGGCGGGAGGAATTCCCACACCAGGAAGAGGGGGAGCAGGAGGAATTCCTTCACTGGGAAGAGGGGGGGCGGGAGGAATTCCCACCCCGGGAAGAGGGGGGGCGGGAGGAATTCCCACACCGGGAAGAGGGGGGGCGGGAGGAATTCCCACCCCGGGAAGAGGGGGGACGGGAGGAATTCCCACACCGGGAAGAGGGGGAGCGGGAGGAATTCCTTCACTGGGAAGAGGCGGGGCGGGAGGAATTCCCACACCGGGAAGAGGAGGGGCGGGAGGAATTCCCTCACTGGTTAGAGAGGGGGCGGGAGGAATTCCCATACCGGGAAGAGGGGGGGTGGGAGGAATTCCTTCACTGGGAAGAGGGGGGATGGGAGGAATTCCTTCACTGGGAAGAGGGGGGGCAGGAGGAATTCCCACCCCGGGAAGAGGGGGGGCGGGAGGAATTCCCACACCGGGAAGAGGGGGGGCGGGAGGAATTCCCACCCTGGGAAGAGGGGGGGCAGGAGGAATTCCCACACCGGGAAGAGGGGGGGCGGGAGGAATTCCTACTGTGGGAAGAGGGGGGGCGGAAGGAATTCCCTCACCAGGCAAAGGTAGGGGAGGGGGTGGCAGCATCTCTGGACCAGGCGGAGGAGGAGGTGAGGGACATGGTGGGCTGGGAAGTGCAGGCTCAGGCACGACATGGGGTGGGGTCCGTGGAGGAGCCACGGTGCCCAGACCAGGCATCTGGTGGGAGAACTTGGGAGACAGAGGCAGTGCAGTAGGGATGTCATGGCTGTTTTCAGAGGAGGGGAAAGCAGAGTGCTCGTGGCTGGTTTCAAACTCCGCATGAAAATAAGGATGGGAAGGCTGGGAGCTCGCCTGTCCTTGACCGTCAGACCAGGGCAGTGACGTGGGTGGTGGAGCCTGGAGGGATGGATGTGCATCGAGCTGAACTGCTATTCGCCTTGGAGACACAACCAAAGAAATCTCTGCGCAGAACTTGTTCTGAGGTCCGGGAGGTGAGGACAGCCCGGCTGAGTCTCCACTCGTGGCCTCAGGCAGGGCACCCATGACAGGATGTGTCAGTGTCCCACCCTCCTCTGTCGGGGACGTCTGGATGGACTTTGCCTGTAAAATCCTTTGATGCCCTACTTCCTTTTCTCCCAAACTGAGAGCTCGCAGACACGTGTCTCCAGAGGTGGCCGCCTCCAGGTCTGCGGCCGGGTACTGCTTCTCTAGCTCAGCTATTTTGGTCCTCAGATCCTCAATGGTCTGCTCCAGCTGCTGAATGACAGTGGCCTGACCCTCAGATTTCATGTCACAAACTTCCTGAGGGGCAACAGAGACATCACAGTTAAATATAAAATAAGGAATACTCAAAATACCAAAAACTGGTCTTACAAAATTAAGCAAAATGTATTTGTTTGTTATAATACTTCTAAACACTCCCTCCATGGAAAGACACTATTACTACTTCCACTGGTCCCTGCTTTTCCATCCTCGGATTTCAAATTAGTTTACACACGTGACCATGAAGTCCGAAGGCCCCTGTCTAATCTTCGAATGAAATCATGGAAGACCGACAGACCGCTGAGAAGAGGGAAGAAGAGACTGAGTGACAGACCCACATAATGCCACCATAGGCTACTCTCTTCCTGCCCAGTAACATCTGCTACTAGGACGTTCCCTAAAGACATTTTAAATCCTGAGTTTTACAGTTAATCACAACCTTTAAAAGGTAATCTCTAAGAGGTGGAGAAGTGTCCCAGAGAAAGCTACAATATGTGAGCAGGGATTGCAAGCTTGGGAGCCTGAACCAAGATGGCGGAGAAGAAGGACATTCCCTCTTTTGAGAACACCAGAATCACAACTAGCTGCTGGAAAATCATTGACGAGAAGACACTGGAACTCACCAAAAAAGATACCCCACATGCAAAGACAAAGGAGAAGCTGCAATGAGATCGTAGGAGGGTTGCAATCACAATAAAATCAAATCCCATAACTACTGGGTGGGTGACTCACAGACTGGAGAACACTTATACCACAGAAGTCCACCCACTGGAATGAAGATTCTGAGCCCCACGTCAGGCTTCCCAAGCTGGGGGTCCGGCAACGGGAGGAGGAATTCCTAGAGAATCAGACTTTGAAGGCTTGTGGGATTTGATTGCAGGACTTTGACAGGACTGGGGGAAACAGAGACTCCACTCTTGGAGGGCACACACAAAGTACTCTGTGCTTCAGAACCCAGGGGAAGGAGCAGTGACCCCATAGAAGATTGAACCAGACCTACCTGCTGGTGTTGGAGGATCTCCTGTGGAGATGGGTGGTGGCTGTGGCTTAACGTGGGGATGGGGACACTGGCAGCAGAAGTTCTGGGAAGTACTCCTTGGCGTGAGCCCTCCCAGTCTGCCATTAGCCCCAAGAAAGAGCCCAGGTAGGTTCCAATGTTGGGTTGCCTCAGGCCAAACAACCAACAGGGAGGGAACCCAGCCCCACCCATCAGCATACAAGTGGATTAAAGTTTTACTGAGCTCTGCCCACCACAGCAACACCCATCTCAACCCACCACCAGTCCCTCCCATCAGGAAACCTGCACAAGCCTCTTAGAGAGCCTCATCCACGAGAGAACAGACAGCAGAAGCAAGAAGAACTACAATCCTGCAGCCTGTGGAACAAAAACCACATTCACAGAAAGACAGACAAGATGAAAAGGCAGAGGACTATGTACCAGATGAAGGAACAAGATAAAACCCCCGAAATACAACTAAATGAAGTGCAGATAGGAAACCTTCCAGAAAAAGAATTCAAAATAATGATAGTGAAGATGCTCCAGGATGTAGGAAAAAGAATGGAGGCAAAGATCGAGAAGATGCAAGAAATGTTTAACAAAGACCTAGAAGAATTAAAGAACAAACAAACAGAGAAAAACAATACATTAACTGAAAGGATAACTACACTAGAAGGAATCAATAGCAGAATAACTGAGGTAGAAGAACAGATAAGTGACCTGGAAGACAGAATGGTGGAATTCACTGCTGCGGAACAGAATAAAGAAAAAGAATGAAAAGAAATGAAGACAGCCTAACAGAACTCTGGGACAACATTAAACACAAAAACATTCGCATTATAGGGGTCCCAGAAGGAGAAGAGAGAGAGAAAGGACCCGAGAAAATATTTGAAGAGATTATAGTCGAAAACTTCCCTAACATGGGTAAGGAAATAGCCACCCAAGTCCAGGAGGTGAAGCGAGTCCCATACAGTGTAAACCCAAGGAGAAACTTGCCGAGACACATAGTAATCAAATTGACAAAAATTAAAGACAAAGAAAAATTATTGGGCTTCCCTGGTGGCACAGTGGTTAAGAATCCGCCTGCCAATGTAAGGGACACGGGTTCGAGCCCTGGTCCGAGAAGATCCCACATGCCGCGGAGCAACTAAGCCCATGCGCCACAACTACTAAGCTTGCGCTCTAGAGCCCACGAGCCACAACTACTGAGCCCACGTGCCTAGAGCCTGTGCTCTGCAACAAAAGAAGCCAGCGCAATGGGAAGCCCACGCACCACAACGGAGAGTAGCCCCAGCTCACTGCAACTAGAGGAAGCCCACATGCAGCAATGAAGACCCAACGCAGCCAAAAATAAATAAATTTTTAAAAAATTATTGAAAGCAGAAAGGGAAAAACAAAAAATAATATATAAGGGAACTCCCATAAGGTTAACAGCTGATTTCTCAGCAGAAACTCTACAAGCCAGATAGGAGTGGTATGATATACTTAAAGTGATGAAAGGGAAGAACCTACAACCAAGATTATGCTACCTGGCAAGGACCTCATTCAGATTCGATGGAGAAATCAAAAGCTTTACAGCCAAGCAAAAGCTAAGAGAATTCACCACCACCAAACCAGCTCTACAACAAATGCTAAAGGAACTTCTCTAAGTGAGAAACACAAGAGAAGAAAAGGGCCTACAAAAACAAACCCAAAACAATTAAGGAAATGGTCATACAAACATACATATCGATAATTACCTTAAATGTGAATGGATTAAATGCTCCAACCAAAAGACACAGGCTTGTGGAATGGATACAAAAAAAAGACCCATATATATGCTGTCTACAAGAGACCCACTTCAGACCTAGGGACACTTACAGCCATAAAGTGAGGGGATGGAAAAAGATATTCCATGCAAATGGAAATCAAAAGAAAGCTGGAGTAGGAATACTCATATAAGATAAAACAGACTTTAAAATACAGAATGTTGGGGGCTTCTGTGGTGATGCAGTGGTTGAGAGTCCACCTGCTGATGCAGGGGATACGGGTTCATGCCCCAGTCCGGGCGGATCCCACATGCCACAGTGCGGCTGGGCCCATGAGCCATGCCCTCTGAGCCTGCACATCCGGAGCCTGTGCTCTGCAACGGGAGAGGCCACAACAGTGAGAGGCCCATGTACCACAAAAAAAAAAAAAAAAAAAAAAAAAAATTACAAGAGAAAAGGAAGAACACTACATAATGATCAAAGGGATCAATCCAAGAAGGAGATATAAGAATTATAAATATACATGCACCCAACATAGGAGCACCTCAATACATAAGGCAAATGCTAACAGCTGTAAAAGAGGAAATCGACAGTAAAACAATAATACTGGGGAACATTAACACCTCACTTACAACAATGGACAGATCATCCAAAATGAAAATAAATAAGGAAACAGAAGTTTTAAATGACACAATAGACCAGATAGATTTATTTGATATTCATAGGACATTCCATCAAAAAACAGCCCATTACACTTTCTTCTCAAGTGCTCATGGGACATTCTCCAGGATAGATCACATCTTGGGTCACAAATCAAGCCTCAGTAAATTTAAGAAAATTGAAATCATATCAAGCATCTTCTCTGACCACAACGCTATGAGATTAGAAATGAATTTCAGGGGAAAAAACATAAAAAGCACAAACACATGGAAGCTACAAAATACATTACTAAATAACCAAGAGATCACTGAAGAAAACAAAGAGGAAGTCAAAAAATACCTAGAGACAAACGACAATGAAAACATGGCGACCCAAAATCTATGGGATGCAGCAAAAGCAGTTCTAAGAAGGAAGTTTATAGCTATACAAGCCTACCTCAAGAAACAAGAAAAATCTAAAATAAATAATTTAACCTTACACCTAAAGGAACTAGAGAAAGAAGAACAAACAAAACCCAAAGTTAGCAGAATGAAAGAAATCATAAAGATCAGAGCAGAAATAAATTAAATAAGAACAAAGGAAACAATAGCAAAGATCAATAAAACTTAAAGTCAGTTCTTTGAGAAGATAAACAAAGTTGATAAACCTTTAACCAGCCTCATCAAGAGTGAGAGGACTCAAATCAATAAAATTAGAATGAAAAAGGGGAACTTACAACAGACACCACAGAAATACAAAGCATCCTAAGAGACTACTACAAGCAATTCTATGCCAATAAAATGGACAACCTGGAAGAAATGGACAAATTCTGAGACTGGTATAACCTTCCAAGACTGAACCAGGAAGAAATAAAAAATATGAACAGACCAATCACACGTAATGAAATTGAAACTCTGATTAAAAATCTTCCCAAAACCAGAAGTCCAGGACCACATGGCTTCAAGGGTGAATTCTATCAAACATTTAGAGAAGAGCTAACACCCATCCTTCTCAAACTCTACCAAAAAACTGCACAGGAACGACACTCCCAAACGCATTCTATGAGGCCACCATCAGCATGATACCAAAACCAGACAAACATAGTACAGAAAAAGAAAATTACAGACCAATATCACTGATGAATATAGATGCAAAAATCCTGAACAAAATACCACCAAACGGAATCCAACAACACATGAAAAGGATCAAACACCATGACCAAGTGGGATTTATCCCAGGGATGCAAGGATTCTTCAATATATGCAAATCAATCAATATGATACACCATATTAACAAACTGAAGAATAAAAACCATATGATCATCTCAGTAGATGCAGGAAACGTTTTTGACAAAAATCAACCCTGATTTATGATAAAAAGTCTCCAGAAAGTGGGCATAGAGGGAACCAACCTCAACATAATAAAGCCCATATAGGACAAACCCACAGCAAACATCATTCTCAATGATGAAAAACTGAAAGCATTTCCTCTAAGTTCAGGAACAACACAAGGATGTCCACTCTCACCACTGTTATTCAACATAGTTTTGGAAGTCCTAGCCTCGGAAATCAGAGAAGAAAAAGAAATAAAAGGAATACAAATTGGAAAAGAAGAAGTAAAACTGTCACTGTTTGCAGATGACATGATACTATACATAGAGAATCCTAAAGATGCCACCAGAAAACTACTAGACCTAATCAATGAATTTGGTAAAGTTGCAGGATACAAAATTAATGCACAGAAATCTCTAGCATTCCTATACACTAATGATGAAAAAACTGAAAGAGAAATTATGGAAACACTCCCATTTACCATTGCAACAAAAAGAATAAAATACCTAGGAATAAACCTACCTAGGGAGACAAAAGACCTGTATTCAGAAAAGCATAAGACACTGATGAAATTAAAGATGATACCAACACATGGAGATATACCATGCTCTTGCATTGGAAGAATCAATATTGTGAAAATGACTATACTACCCAAAGCAATCTACAGATTCAATGCAATCCCCATCAAATTACCAATGGCAATTTTTACAGAACTAAAACAAAGAATCTTCAAATTTGCATAGAGACACAAAAGACCTCGACTAGTCAGAGCAGTCTTGAGGGAAAAAAACGGAGCTGGAGGAATCAGATTCCCTGACTTCAGACTATACTACAAAGCTACAGTAATCAAGACAATATGGTACTGAAACAAAAACAGCAACACAGATGAATGGAACAAGATAGAAAGCCCAGAGGTAAACCCACGCACCTATGGTCAACTAATCTATGACAAAGGAGGCAAGGATATACAATGGAGAAAAGACAGTCTCTTCAATAAGTAGTGCTGGGAAAACTGGACAGCTACATGTAAAAGAATGAAATTAGAACACTCCCTAATACCATATACAAATATAAACTCAAAATGGATTAGAGACCTAAATGCAAGACCAGACACTATAAAACTCTTAGAGGAAAACATAGGAAGTATGCTCTTTGACATAAATCACAGCAACATCTTTTTTGATCCACCTCCTAGACTAATGGAAATAAAACCCAAAATAAACAAATGGGACCTAATGAAACTTAAAAGCTTTTGGACAGCAAAGGAAACCATAAAGAAGACGAAAAGACAACCCTCAGAATGGGAGAAAATATTTGCAAACGAATCATCAGACAAAGGATTAATCTCTAAAATATATAAACAGCTCATGCAGGTCGATTTTGAAAAAAAACAAGCAACCCAATCCAAAAATGGGCAGAAGACCTAAATAGATATTTCTCCAAAGAAGACACACAGATAGCCAAGAAGCACATGAAAAGCTGCTCAACATCACTAATTATTAGAGAAATGTAAATCAAAACTACAATGAGGTATCACCTCACACCAGTTAGAATGGGCTTCATCAGAAAATCTACAAACAACAAATGTGGAGAAAAGTGAGTCCTCTTGCTCTGTTGGTGGGAATGTAAACTGATACAGCCACTATGGAGGTTCCTTAAAAGACTAAAAATAGAATTACCATATGATCCAGCAATCCCACTACTGGGCATATACCCAGAGAAAACCACAATTCAAAAAGACACATGCACCCCAATGTTCACTGCAGCACTATTTCCAATAGCCAGGTCATGGAAGCAACCTAAATGCCCATCGACAGATGAATGGATAAAGAAGACTTGGTACATATATACAATGGAATATTACTCAGCCATAAAAAGGAACGAAATTGGGTCATTTGTTGAGATGTGGATGGATCTAGAGACTGTCATACAGAGTGAAGTAAGTCAGAACGAGAAAAACAAATATCGTATATTAACACATATATACGGAACCTAGAAAAATGATACAGATGAACCAGTTTTCAGGGCAGAAATTGAGACACAAATGTAGAGAACAAACGTATGGACACCAAGGGGGGAAAGCTGTGGGGAGGGTGGGAGTGGGGATGTGATGAATTGGGTGCTTGGGGTTGACATGTATACACTGATGTGTATAAAATTGATGACTAATAAGAAGCTGCTGTTTAAAAAAATAAAAAAGAATTCCATAACCTTCCAATATTAAATCTCCCTTCCTTGGAGATAATAATGGTGCCTTATCTCTGATGGTTGTGAGGAATGAGATAAAGCCTATAAGTTACTTAGCACAGTGGGTAGTGTATTATGAACACCCAATAAATGTTAGCTATTATTATAAAAAAAAGAAAAAAAAAAACTAAGGGAATCTGAATCAAGTATGGACCTTAGGTAATAAAAAGGTATTGATATTGGTTCAATGACAAAGGCACTTCCTAATATGTTAATAATAATTTTTTTAAAAAAGATAATCTCTAAAAGGGTCTCCAATAAGATAATGGGAAATATTTCTGATATCCATATGTGCATATTCATATACCTTAAGTGCATGTATACAACTTACATCACATTACTACAATTCAAATATTTTATCCAAGGCATTTCAGAAAGGGATGCCTTTTGTCACCACAATTTATGAAGATGGCTGAGAGCAACTGTGCCCCCGTGTGGGTCACCCTCACATCCACACAGTGTCTTCCTCTCCCAAGGGGACACTGTCAGGAAAAAGTATTTTGGTTATAGAAAAGGAGGAAGCCCTCTGGGTAAAGTGATTACCAATAACAGACGAGTAAGAAGAAAAGACAAGAGAGAGGAATGGGTAGAGAAAAAGGAGAAAAGCAGGGACAGGAGGTAGGAGAGAAGGGGGACAGACTCCAGCTGACTAAAGCTCAGGATTACACACCTGCTCACACAGGCTCAACTGCTCCCTTAAGGCTGGAATGAGAGGGGAGGGGCAGGGTCTCCATGCTCAGAACTGCTTCTCCAGAGCGCCCAGGGCTTTTCACAGATGACCCCAAGAGAGGCCAACATGAGGAGCCACCATCCACAGCATGGACACCTACTACCTTCCCCTCTCTTCATCTACCAGGGAGGAATAATTAAGAGGTTAACACAAAGATGACACAAACTACTGGATTGGCCCAAAAGTTCGTTTTGGTTTTTCCAGAATTTCATTTTATTTTATAGCTGAGTAATATTCCATTGTATAGATGTACCACATTTTCTTTATCCATTCATCTCTTGATGGAAACTTAGGTTGCTTCCATATCTTGGCAATTATAAATAATGTTGCTATGAACACTGGGCTGCATGTATCTTTTTGAATTAGTGTTTTCTTTTTTTTTTTTTTTTCTTCAGATAAATACCTAGGAGTGAAATTGCTGGGTCACATGATAGGTTTTATTTTTTTGAGAAACCTCCATACTGTTTTCCATAGTGTCTGCACCAATTTACCTTCCCACCAACAGTGTATGTGGGGCCTGTTTTCTCCACATTCTCACCAACATTTGTTATTGTGTTCCTTCTTTTTCTTACATTTTCTTTTTTTATTATTTTTTTTTAAATCTTATTGAAGTATACTTGATTTACAACGTGTTAATTTCTTCTGCACAGCAAAGTGACTCAGTTATATACACATATACATATTCTGTCATTGTGTTCTTTTTGATGACAGCCATTCTGACAGGTGTGAGGTGATATCTCACTGTGGTTTTG
Organism: Phocoena phocoena; assembly: GCF_963924675.1. Classification (NCBI taxonomy): domain Eukaryota; kingdom Metazoa; phylum Chordata; class Mammalia; order Artiodactyla; family Phocoenidae; genus Phocoena; species Phocoena phocoena. The sequence goes on from NC_089234.1 coordinate 83,806,033, forward strand.
ATTTTCATTTCTCTGAGGACTAATGATGTTGAGTATATTTTCATGTGCCTGTTGGCCATCTGTAGGTCATCTTTAGGAAAAAGCTTATTCAGGTCTTTTGCCTATTTTTAAATTGGGGTTTTTGGTTTTTGTTTTTAATATTTATTTATTTATTTAGGCTGCACCGGGTCTTAGTTGCAGCATGCAGGACCTTCATTGTGGCATGTGGGATCTTTAGTTGCAGCATGCATGTGGGATCTAGTTCCCTGACCAGGGATCAATCCTGGGCCCCCTGCACTGTGAGCATAGAGTCTTAGTCACTAGACCACCAGGGAAATGCCAGGGTTTTTGTTTTTTGATGTTGAGTTGTATGAGCTATTTATGTATTCTGTATATTAGCCCCTTATCAGTCACATAATTTGCAAATATTTTCTCCCATTCAGTAGGTTGTCTTTTCATTTTGTCAATGGCTTCCTTTGCCATGCAAAAGCTTTTCAGATTAATTAGCTCTCATCTATTTATGCTGGTTTTTATTTCCTTTGTTTTAGGAGACAGATCCATAAAACTATTGCTATCATTTGTGTCAAAGAGTGTTCTGCCTATCTTTTCTTGTAGGAGTTTTATGGTTTCTGGTGTTACATTGGTATTTTGCCCTTTAATCCATTTTGAGTTTATTTTTGTGTATGGTGTTAGAGAGTATTCTAATTTCATTCTTCTAAATGTAGCTGTCCAGTTTTGCCAGCACCACTTATTGAAGAAACTGTCTTCTCCACTGTATACTCTTGCCTCCTTTGCTGTAGATGAATTTGACAATATAAGCTCAGGTTTATTTCTGGACTCTCTATAATCTGTTCCATAGATCTGTGTGTCTGTTTTTGTATCAGTACCATATTGTTTTGTTTTGTTTGTTTTTGGGTTTTTATAACATCTTTATTGGAGTATATTTGCTTTACAATGGTGTCTTAGTTTCTGCTTTATAACAAAGTGAATCAGCTATACATATGCATATATCCCCATATCTCCACCCTCTTGCATCTCTCTCCCACCCTCCTATCCCACCACTCTAGGTGGTGACAGACCACCAAGCTGATCTCCCTGTGCTATGTGGCTGCTTCCTATTAGCTATTTTACATTTGGTAGTATATATAAGTCCATGCCACTCTCTCACTTCGTCCCAGCTTATCCTTCCCCCGCCTGTGTCCTCAATTTCATTCTCTATGTCTGCATCTTTATTCCTGTCCTGTCCCTAGGTTCTTCAGAACCTTTTTTTTTTTTTAGATCCATATATATGTATTACCATATGGTATCTGTTTTTCTTTTTCTGACTTACTTCACTCTGTATGACAGACTCTAGATCCATCCACCTCATTACAAATAACTCAATTTCATTTCTTTTTATGGCTAATAGTCCATTGTATATATGTGCCACATCTTCTTTACCCATTCTTCTGTTGATGGACACTTAGGTTGCTTCCATGTCCTGGCTATTGTAAATAGAGCTGCAATGAACATTGTGAGTACCATCTTGTTTTGATTACTGTAACTTTGCAGTATAGTGTGACATCAGGGAGCCTGATTCATCTAGTTGTGTTCTTCTTTGTCAAAATTGTTTTGCCTATTTGGAGTCTTGTGCTTCCATGAAAGTTTTAAAATTATTTGTTCTAGTTCTGTGATAAACACCCTTGATATTTTGATAGGGATTGCATTGAATCTGTGGATTGCCTTGGGTACTATGGTCATTTTAAAAACATTAATCCTTCCAGTTCATGAACACAGTGTATCTTTCCATCTGTCTGTGTCGTCCTCAATTTCATTCACCAGTGGCTTATAGTTTTCCAAGTACAGACTAGGCATTTTATTCTTTTTAATTTGATGGTAAATGGGATTGTTTCCTCAGTTTCTCTTTCTGATAGTTTGTTGAGGTGTATAGAAAGGTGACAGATTTGTTTATATTAATTTTATATCCTTCAACTTTACCAAATTTATTGATGAGCTCTAGTAGTTTTCCAGTGATGTCTTTAGAATCTTCTATGTATGGTATCATATCATTTGCAAACAGTGAGAGTTTTACTTCTTCCTTTCCAATCTGGATTCCTTTTATTTCTTTTTATTGTCTGATTGCTGTGGCTAGGACTTCCAGTAGTATGTTGAATAAAAGTGGTGAGAGTGGGCATCCTTGTCTTGTCCCTGATCTTAGAGGAAATACTTTTAGCTTTTCATCACTGAGTATGTTGTTAGCTGTGGGTTTCTCACATAAGGCTTTTATTTTATTGAGGTATGTTCCTTTATACCCACTTTCTGGAGAGTTTGAGTCATATATGGATGTTGAACATTGTCAAAACCTTTTTCTACATCTATTGAGACAATCATATGGTTTTATTCTTCAATTTGTTAATGTGATATATCACATTGACTGATTTGAGGACACTGAACCATCCTTGCATCCCTGGAATAAATCCCACTTGATCATGGTGTATGATCCTTTTGATGTACTGTTGGATTCAGTTTGCTAATATTTTGAGGAGGACTTTTGCATCCATGTTCATCGGTGATATTGGCTTGTAATGTTCTTTTTTTGTGATATCTTTGTCTGGTTTTGGTATCAGGGTTATGCTGGCCTCACAGAATGAGTTCAGAAGCATTGCTTCCTCTACAATTTTTTTGGACTATTTTGAAAAGGTTAGGTGTTAACTCTTCTGTGAATCTTTGGTAGAATCCACCTGTGAAGCCATCTGGTCTTTTGTTTGTTGGAAGTTGGTTTTTTGATTTTGTTTTTTAATTACTGATGCAATTTCATTCTTGGTAATTTGTCTGTTCATATCTTCTATTTCTCCCCAGTTCCAACTTGACGGATTGTACCTTTCTAAGAATTTGTCCATTTCTTTTATGTTGTCCATTTTATTGGTGTATAGTTGCTTTTAGTAGTCTCTTACGGTCCTCTGTATTTCTGAGGTGTCAGTTGTAAGTTTTCCTTTTTCATTTTGGATTTTATTGATTTGGGCCCTCTCTCTGTTTCTTGATGATTGTGGTCAAACCTTTATCAATTTTTAAAATATCGTTTCAAAGAACCAGCTATTCGTTTCACTGATCTTTTCTATTCCTTTTTTTACTCTCATTTATTTCTGCTCTGATCTTTATGATTTATTTCCTTCAACTAAATTTGGGTTTTGTTTGTTCTTCTTTTTCTAGCTCCTTTAGGTATAAGGTTAGGTGGCTTATCTAAGATTTTTCTTCTTTGATGAAATAAACTTCTATCACTATAAACATCTCTCTTAGAACTGCCTTTATTACTGTGTTACTGTTGATTTCTCCCTTCATGTCTATTAATATTTGCATTATGTACTTAGGTGCTCCTATGTTGGGTGCATATATATTTACAATTCTTATATCTTCTTCTTGGATTGATCCCTTGATCATAACACAATATCTTTCTTTGTCTCTTTTAACAGTCTTTACTGTAAAGTCTATTTTTTCTGATATAAGTATTGGTACCCTGGCTTTCTTTTCAATCCATTTGCATGGAATACATTTTTCCATCCCCTCATTTTCGGTCTATGTCTTCTTAGATCTAAAGTGAGTCTCTTATTGGCAGCATATACACAAATATATATATATTTATATATAAAATATATATATTCATATGTATATATATGATTGCTATAAGTTTATTGATCTCTTAATTTCAAGCATGTTATAAAAACCCTGCATTTGGGACTTTCCTGGTGGTGCAGTGGTTAACAATCCATCTGCCAATGCAGGGGACATGGGTTCAACCCCTGGTCTGGGAAGATCCCACGTACCATGGAGCAACTAAGCCCATGAGCCACAACTACTGAACCCTGTGGGCCTAGGGCCTGTGCTCTGCAACAAGAGAAGCCATTGCAATGAGAAGCCTGCACACCTCAACGAAGAGTAGCCCCCACTCACCACAACTAGAGAAAGCCTGCGTGTAGCAACGAAGACCCAACACAGCCAAAAATAAATAATTTTTAAAAATAAGTAAACAAATAAAAAAAATACAAACCCTGCATTTGTACTCTCCTAGCCTCCTGATTACTGTTTTTGATATATTTTACATTTAATTGTTTTGTGTATCACTTAACTGCTTATTGTGTATATGGATGATTTTACTACTTTTGTCTTCTAATAGTCCTACTAGCTTTTTGTGTGGATGACTTCCTATCTTTACTATATGTTTGCCTTTACTGATGAACTTTTTCCTTTCATAATTTTCATACTTCTGGTTGTCACCTTTTCTTTCTCACTTAGAGGTGGTCTTTTAATATTTGCTGTAAAGATGTTTTGGTGGTGCTGAACTCTTAGCTCTTGCTTGTCTGTGATACTTTTAATCTCTCAATCAAACACCTGAAAGAGAACCTTGATGGGTAGAATATTCTTGGTTGTAGGCTCTTCTCCTTCATCACTTTAAATACATCATGCCCCTGAATCCTGGCCTTCACACTTTCTTCTGAAAATTCAACTGATAGCCTTATGGCAATTCCCTTGTATGTTACTTGTTCCTTTTCCCTTGCTGCTTTTATATTTTCTAATTCTTTGTTTAAAAAAAAAAAACTTTTAATTTTCACTCTGTACATCCATTCTCCTCCCGAGTTCTTTGATCATTTTTACAATCATTACCCTGAACCCTTTCTCAGAAAGATTGCCTATATTCATGTCACTTATTTCTTCTTCTGGGGTTTTATCTTGTTCCTTCTTCTGAAATGCATTCCTCTGTCACCTCATTGTGTCTAAATTGGTATCTGTATTTTTACATATGTGGTAGGTCAGTTACATTTCTTGACCTTGGAGAAGTGGCCCTCTGTAGGAAACACCCTATGCATCCCAGGAGTCCACTCTCCTCTCGTCACCCAAGGGCCAGCTCGTCCCAGGGTAGTGTCTGGCCTGCAGTTGCGTATTCTATCTGCAGGCTGCAGGACCATAGTTTTCTTGCTTCTGGTGTCTGCCCCTTGGTGGGTGAGGCTGGCCTAGAGGTTTGTGCAGGCTTCGTGGTGTGAGGGGCTGGTGCCTGCCCACTGGTGGGTGGAGCTGCGTCTTGATCCTCTGGTGGGCAGGGTCATGCCTAGGGTGTGTCTAGAGGTGGCTGTGTCTCTAGCCTGCCTGCCTATGGGTGGGGATGTGTCCCTCCCCCCGTTTCTTCTTTGGCCAGAGGTGTCCAAGCACTGGCGCCTACAGGCTGTTGGGTGGAACCAGGCTTTAATGACAATATGTCAGCCTCCAGGAGAGCTCGCACAGGTGAATGCTCCCTGACATGTCCACCACCAGTGTCCTTCTCCCCAAAGTGAGCCAGAGACACCCCTGCTTTCCCAGGAGACCCTCCAAGACCAGCAGGTAGGTCTGTCCCAGGCTTCTATGAAATTGTAGCTTTTGCCCTTGTTCCCGGTGTGTGTGAGATTTTGTGTGCACCCTATAAGAGTGAAATCTCTGTTTTCCCCAATCCCATGGAACTCCTGCAACCAAACCCCACTGGGCTTCAAAGCCAAATGCTCTGGGGGCTCCTCTTCCCAGTGTCAGACCCCCACACTGGGGGGCCTGACATGGGGCTCAGAACTCTCACTCCTGTGGGCAACCCTCTGTAATATAATTATTCCCCAGTTTGTGGGTCACCCACCCAGAGAGTGTCAGATTTGATTATATCACAACTCCACCCCTCCTACCAGTTTTGTTGTGCTTCCTTCTTTATGTCTTTTGTTGTAGAGATATTTTCTGGTAGGTTTCAGACTTTTTCAATGATGGTTGTTCTGCAGATTTTTGTGATTTTGGTGTCCTTACAACAGGAGGTGAGCTTAGGGTTCTTTTATTCCACCATCTTGGCCGCTCTCTCAGGATTCACTTACCCCTTTGCTGAGTTTAATATTCTCTCTTTGCCTTTTGTTTTTGCCAATTTAATTACAATATGCCTTGGTGTGTTCCTCTTTGGCTTAGTCCTCTATAGGACTCTGCACTTCCTACACTTGGCAACTCTTTCCTTTTCCTAGGTTAGGGAAGTTTTCAGCTATTATGTCTTCAATTATGTTCTCAGCCTCTTTCTCTTCTCTCTTCTCCTTCTGGGACCCTTACAGTGCAAATATTAGTATGCTTCATATTGTCCCAGAGGTGTCTTAAACTGTCCTCATTTCTTTTCATTCTTTTTCTTTTTTCTGTTCAGCATCAGCAATTTCCACTGCTTGCTGATCCACTCCTCTGTATCATTTACTTTACTATTGATTCCTTCTAGTATATTTTACATTTCACTTATTGTATTCTGCATCTGTTTAGTTGTTCTTTATATTTTCTGACTCTTTGTTGCAAACTTCTAACTTCTCACTCTGTGCATCCATTCTTCTCCCAAGTTCTTTGATCATCTTTACGGTCATTACCTAGAACTCTTTCCTGTGTAGATTTCCTATCTCCACTTCACTCAGTTCTTCTTCTGAGGTTTTATCTTTTCCCTTCATCTGGAACATTTTCGCCTGTCACCTCATTTTTCCTACTTGCTGTTTTTACTTTTATGGGTCTGGTAGGTATGTTTCCCAACCTTAAAGAAGGGGTTTTTTGCAAGAGACAGAATTCCAGCAGCACACTCCCCTCTCATCACCAGAGCCATATGCTCTAGGGGTCCCCCCTATGATGTCTGTCTGGGTCTTTCTGTTGTGGCAGGCTGATTATGTGGGTGATCCAGTAGGCCTGGTGGCTCCCAGTCTATTTAGTTACCTGGTGTGGCTTGTGCAGAGGCTGCTGGCCACTGGTTGGCAGAAGTGGGTCATGAGGCAGCTGACCTCAGAACCCCAGGGAAGCCTGGGGCTAGTGCTGGCTCTCTGATGGGCGGATTCAGGGTCCAGGTGATACCAGGGCTGTTGCCCACCCACTGGTGGGTGAAGTCAGGTCCTAGGACAAGTACCAGCCTACTGCTGGGCAGAACCAGGTCCTGAGGTCTGGTTGCTGGGCCCCAGGGGTCCTAGAGCAGGTGTCAGATCACTGGTGGATGGCGCCAGTTCCTAACAAAGATTTCTGCGGGTCCCGAGTTTTCTTGACACTTGTGTTGCCCTGCTACTGGGAAAGGCCTGCTCTCTAGTGGGATGGCTGGTCCAGACTGCAGCACTGTGGTTTGCTTACAGCTGGTGTCTGCACGCTGGTGGGTGGAACTGTGTCCAGAGGCACCTATGGGCTCAAGGGTTCTTAAGGCAGCCTGTCTGCTGTTGGATGGCGCTGTGTCCATGCCCAGTTAGTTACTTAGCCTGAGGTGTCCCAGCACTGGAGCCAAAATGGCCCTTGCCAGCACCAGTGTCCATGTCCATGTGGTAGAACAAGCTCCCCAAACAGATGCCACCAGCATCTATGTCTGCAGGGTGAACTGCAGGGAGAGGAGGTGAGCTTAGGGCCTTTCTACTCTACCATCTTACACATTCTCTCCCAAACTTCTTTTATTTTTTTAAGTTGAACCATAGTTGATTTACAATGTTGTATTAATTCTGCTGTAGAGCAAAGTGACTCAGTTATACATATATATACATTCTTTTTTATGTTCTTTTCCATTATAGTTTATCACAGGATATTAAATATAGTTCCCTGTGCTGTACAGTTGGTCCTTGTTGTTTATCCATTCTCTATGTAATAGTTTGCATCTGCTGACCCCAACCTCACACTCCATCTCTCCCCAACCCCTGCCTTGGCAACCCCAGGTCTGTTCTCTATGTCTGTGAGTCTGCCAAACTTAATTCTTAAATGCGATTACCTCAGCCAGCTATTTTTCATCATAGGTTTAGGTATAATAAAAGAATGTATAAAACTTAAAAGCCAGGAAGAAGAAGAGGGGGAAGAAGAAAAAAAGGAGGAGAGACTGATCCTAAATCAGATTCTCACTAAAAATTAAAGTTTTAAAGGGAGAGAAAGGGAGAATTCCAGTGGTCAGGACTCCACTCTTCCACTGAAGGGGGCAAGGGTTTAATCCCTGGTCAGGGAACTGTGATCCCACATGTTGCATGGCACAGCCAAAATGAAAAAAAAAAAAAAAAAGAAATTAAAAGAGAAAAGGAAAAAAGTGATCTTTGCAATTCTGTACAGAATCTATGAGTGAATCCTTATAAATGGAGGAAAGATAACAAATCTATTTTAGTCAACACAGTAATATATTTTATATACCACCAATTTTCAGATTATTTATATTTTAAAATATTGCTTCAAACCTCTAAATCGTTACAAGTGGTAGAGTCTGCCACCCACTTTGGCCGAACAGTAAGTCAGCCAAAATTCTTCCATTTCTGTATAATCTTATATGTGGGTGGTGTTGGTTAGTTCTTATAAATTGTTTGAATACTTACATATCACAAAAGACAAGCTGTCATTAAAAATAGTATGTTCACCAAAGTATTTTTCAAAATACAAGATTATCTGATTCCCAGAAAAAGAAACATTACTGTATTAAGCCTAAAACTGTGAAAAAGAAAGCCAAGATACGTCCAAGGAAAGCTTTTCCTGTAAAGTTAATTTGCTCATCTTTGAAACTTTATTATGTTTACTGTGTAAGCAAGATACTTTCAGAGGCTAGAATATAAAACCACTTATTGGTAAGTTAACACCGTCAGAGTTTATTCTATAAATGTTAATATGAGATATGCAATTCATTTTCTACAATATTCAAATTTTCAAGTTCTGCTAAATTCTAAGGCCACGTTACTGGCAAGTTAGCATACCTCTAGACATCTGTAAAATTTGAATTCTACTCTTCACAGAAGCCTACAAATTCTCTGTCTCATGCTCTAAATTCTAAAACATTCTATGGCTTTGGAGAAAGCCAAGGAGATTCCAGATTTATAATAAGACAACACATGCTGTACATAATCTTATAAGAAACCCAGATTTTAAATTGATAATATTATGCACAGAAGTAAAGTGCCATCTATTTCAAGTTTGAAATGGAATTTCAAGAAAGAAGGAAGTATCAGAACATATGGTGACTGGTAAATAACTCACCTTGGGCTCCTTAAAGCAGAACATGTTATGGAAAAGAAGAGTGTCACACAGAGAGCTAAAATAGCATCTCTGCAATCCTTACAATGAAAAAGATAAGAATTACTGAAAATGGAATATTTCTGAACTGGAATGGAAATGACAAGTGTCTTCCAACCCCTTCATTGCACAGATGAGAAATATGGGGTGCGAGGGTGGGGGGAGTTCAGTTAGAAATCATCATTGGCAGTGTAACTTCTGATGTCTACAGCACTGATTGATCATCTCATTGATGGGAAGGTACAGTCACCATCATTAGTGAATAACCAGAGTGGAAGTAATAAACAACATGTCTGGGAAAGGGGTCAGAAAAAAATGGAAATAAACAACCTTTTTGGTTCCCTCACATCTTCTGAATGCTCTCTCTCGTTACCTGAGTTGCAGCAAGGTCCTGCACTAACTCTAAAGCAAAATCTTCCTCAACTCTCCCAATTAGTGCAAGGAAGAAAAACAGTCTCATTGCAGTTTCCCTTCAGTGATGATCCATGGATAAATGTCTCACCTTCTAACCACCCTCTGCACCAACACACAACTAGCCTCTAAGGTCATTAAACTTCTAAAGAACAGAGCTCACAGCAAGTCTGGTGGAGTGGCTCAGGGGTGTATGCACGTGCCTGCAAATGAAGGGAAAACCCTGCAAGCAGTGATCTGAGCGCTGCAAATAAATTCTAGCTGGTTGTCAGGTTTGCAAATACAGAACCTATAAATAATGAGGATCAATGCTACACCAAGACAGCAACTTTGGAAGCCAGAGTACTGCCCAAACATAGCAACAATAATGACAAGGCAACAGCTAACATTTGAAGTACCCTACTATGTGCCAGGAGCTCTTCTAAGCACTTTATAAAAATCAGTGCATTTAAATCTCACAAAACCCTATGAGACCAGAGTTATCATTATCCCCATTTTGTAGAAGAGGAAATTAAGGCATGGAGAACATAATACGTTGCTAAGGTTCCTCAGGTAACAGTGGGGTAGCTGGGAGTTGTGCCCAGGAAAACTGGTCCAAAGCCAATCCTCAGTCACCATGGGGTGAACAGAAGCAGGATTTCTGACTCCCCAACCAGCACCTCTGCTCTAGTAAGTGTGGTCCCTGATATATTTCTTCATTCATCAAACATTTTCTGATCTGCCCAAAAATGTCAGGTGCTATGTTAGATATTGGAGGGACAAGTAGAATAGGGGGAGTCTTAGCTTTAAGGAGGTCAGCTGTCTATAAGACATGTGTAACACAATAATTATGGGAAAGCAAGGTAAGTATAAGGTCCCAGAGCAGAGGTATCAAAAGGGGTCTCTAGATTGAGGCCTCCCTGGGGACGTGTCTAAGAGGGAGTGAAGTTTGACATGAGTTTAGACTAAGATATAGGAATTCAGTGAATTAAAAGGTGGCAGTAGGAGTGAGAAGGAAAAGATATCAAACACAGTTATGAAGGATGCTAATGCCTAGAAAACAAGGGTTTCATTTTAAGGCTGTAAGAAACCAGACATGTAGGAAATAGTGGGTGATGAGGCTAAAAGCAGAGGATGGCAAGGGAAAGCCTTGCATGTCACCTAGGGGTCTGAATCTTCTCTCAAAAGCCATGAGCAGACAGCAGACATGAGTACATTTGGCTCCTAGAAGGACAGCTCTGGAGGGCAGATCAGAAGGGACTGAGACTGAGGTGACTAGACCAGCTGGGAGACCACTGCAGGGACCCAACAGTGCTGCAGCGAGCCCGGAGGGATTGAGGGTGCGACCCCTCACGTCACCAGGACTCCCACGCCTGCCATATCCTCCCATTGTGATGCATGTTCATTTCTACATCTGGATCTTCAATCTCTCCTCCATCTGAAATGCTCTCTCTCCTCCCTTCCTCTGTCCAAAAATGATCACTTTGAGGACATGCTCTAAATTTCTCCCTTCCTAAGAAGCTGTCTTTAATTATAAGTTCTCAAAAATGTTCCCATTTTTTAAATTCTGTAATACAACATACACTAAATACCTTGGCCAAATCACATTACAGCTTGCAGATCATTTCATATATATGGAAGGGCCCAAGACCATAAAATTCTTTTGTATTTCCTTCAATACCTACCACAACTACCTTGCACACGACATGTCAGCACACGTCCAAGAAGCATCCTTTATAAGCTATGAACTTTTACCAGCTCAGCTATCCCTTTAGAGCAGGTGTCCCCAACCCCCAGGATGTGGACCAGTACCAGTCTGCGGTGTGTTAGGAACCGGGTCATACGGCAGGAGGTGAGCGGTTGGAGAACGAGCAAAGCTTCATCTGCCGCTCCCCATTGCTCCCCATCACTCACATTACTGCCTAAACACCACCACCCCGTCCGTGGAAAAACTGTATTCCACGAAACCAGTCCCTGGTGCCAAAAAAGGTTGGGTACCGCTGCTTTAGAGCAGCTGCTTGAACTGTTTGCCCTTCTCCACAGGTCATCAACTATGTTGCCCAGCACAAAGGGATTTTACACCCGCTAAAGCTCAGTAGAACAAAGACACAACTTGATTTCACCTGCAAGTCCTACTGCCCCAGAGAAAAGCAAAAACAATGTGTGACCTCTAATGCTTTTCTGACATTCTCACCACAAACTGTAACTGCTTTCCAGATGCCTGCTGGTTTTCACTCTTAAAACTGACAAACCAATTTATCTTTTTTCCTTATTTCTAAAATTAAAATGTCTATTTTTTGTCCTCTCAGCTAGGTGGAGTTTCCATAAAATGAAAATGTATTTTCCAGAAAATCCCCGTCTTCCCCATAATGCATCATGGTAAACACCTTGCTAAAATGTCACAATTTTCAAACTCGGTGCCTCCACAGGCGCTTCACTGTGTCTCGCCTCTTCCAGACTAGGACCCCGTCCCTGCGCCAATGTGTTTTTCATGGCACATAAGAAGGTTCAGAGTCTGAGGCAAACTTCAAGGAATACTAACCCATAATTTTGGACTGCAACCACGTCTTTCCTCATCCCCTTTAATCCGTCTTTTTCTTACTTTGGTATATATATATATATTTTTTTTTTTTTTTAAGTTAACAGGTATTATTATTTATTCCTTCTACACATATCAACCTAGGCACTAGGTATAAAAAAGAAGACATAGAGATTTAGTCCCTTCCTTCTTTTTTTCTTTTTTAACATCTTTATTAGAGTATAATTGCTCCACAATGGTGTGTAAGTTTCTGTTTTATAACAAAGCAAATCAGCTATACATATACACATATCCCCATAACTCCTTCCTCTTGCGTCTCCCTCCCACCATCCCTATGGCACCCCTCTAGGTGGTTACAAAGCATGGAGCTGGTCTGCCTGTGCGATGCAGCTGCTTCCCACTACCTATTTTACATTTGGTAGTATATATAAGTCCATGCCACTCTCTCATTTTGTCCTAGCTTACCCTTCCAGTTCCCCGTCAAGTCCATTCTCTACATCTGCGTCTTTATGCCTGTTCTGCCCCTAGGTTCTTCAGAACCATTTTTTTTTTAGATTCCATATATGTGTTCATGTACACTATTTATTTTTCTCTTTCTGACTTACTTCACTCTGTGTGACAGTCTCTAAGTCCAAGCACCTCACAACAAATAACTCAAAGTCGTTTCTTTTCATGGCTGAGTAATATTCCATTGTATATAGGTGCCACACCTTCTTTATCCATTCATCTCTCAATGGACACTTAGGTTGCTTCCATGTCCTGGCTATTGTAAAAAGAGCTGCAATGAACATTGTGGTACATGACTCTTTTTGAAATATGGTTTTCGCAGGGTATATGCCAGGTAGTGGAATCGCTGGGTCACATGGTAGTTCTATTTTTAATTTTTTAAGGAACCTCCATACTGTTCTCCATAGCAGTTGTATCAATTTACATTACCACCAACAGTGCAAGAGGGTTCCTTTTTCTCCATACCCTCTCCAGCATTTGTTTGTAGATTCTTTGATGATGGCCATTCTGACTGCTGTGAGGTGATACCTCACTGTAGTTTTGATTTGCATTTCTGTAATGATTAGTGATGTTGAGCTTTCTTTCATGTGTTTGTTGGCAACCTGTATATCTTCTTTGGAGAAACGTCTATTTAGGTCTTCTGCCCATTTTTGGATTGAGTTGTTTGTTTTTTTCATATTGAGCTGCATGAGCTGCTTGTAAAATTTGGAGATTAACCCTTTGTCAGTTGCTTAATTTGCAAATATTTTCTCCCATTCTGAGGGTTGTCTTTTCATTTACAGTTTCCTTTGCTGTGCAAAAGCTTCTAAATTTCATTAGATCTCAGTTGTTTAATTTTTGGTTTTATTTCCATTTCTCTAGGAGGTGGGTCAAAAAGGATCTTACTGTGATTTATGTCATAGAGTGTTCTGCCTATGTTTTCTCCTAAGAGTTTTATAGTGTCTGGCCTTACATTTAGGTCTTTAATCCATTTTGAGTTTATTTTTGTGTACAGTGTTAGGGACTGATGTAATTTCATTCTTTTCCATGTAGCTGTCCAGTTTTCCCAGCACCACTTATTGAAGAGGCTGTCTTTTCTCCATTGTACATTCTTGCCTCTTTTATCAAAAATAAGGTGACCATATGAGAGTGGGTTAATCTCTGGGCTTTCTATCCTGTTCCATTGATCTATATTTCTGTTTTTGTGCCAGTACCATACTGTCTTGATTACTATAGCTTTGTAGTATACCCTGAAGTCTGGGAGTCTGATTCCTCCAGTTCCGTTTTTCTTTCTCAAGGTTGCTTTGGCTATTCGGGGTCTTTTCTGTTTCCATACTAGAGTGAAATGCTTTAGTTCAAGTTCTGTGAAAAATGTCACTGATAGTTTGATAGGGATTGCATTGAATCTGTAGATTGCTTTGGGTAGTAGAGTCATTTTCACAATGTTGATTCTTCCAATCCAAAAGCATGGTATATATCTCCATCTGTTTGTATCATCTTTAATTTCTTTCATCAGTATCTTATACTTTTCAACATACAGGTCTTTTGTCTCCTTGGGTAGGTTTATTCCTAGGTATTTCATTCTTTTTGTTGTAATGGGAGTGTTTCCTTAATTTCCTTCAGATTTTTCATCATTAGTGTATAGGAATGCAAGAGATTTGTGTGCATTAATTTTGTATCCTGCTACTTTACCAAATTCATTGCTTAGCTCTAGTGGTTCTCTGGTAGCGTCTTTAGCATTCTCTATGTATAGTGTCATGTTTTCTGCAAACAGTGTCAGCTTTACTTCTTCTCTTCCATTTTGGATTCCTTTTATTTCTTTTTCTTCTGTGATTGCTGTGGGTAAAACTTCCAAAACTATATTGAATAACAGTGGTGAGAGTGGACAACCTTGTCTTGTTCGTGATGTTAGAGGAAATGGTTTCAGTTCTTCACTACTGAGAATGATGGTGGCTGTGGGTCTGTCATATATGGCCTTTATTATGTTGCAGTAAGTTACCTCTATGCCTACTTTCTGCAGGGTTTTTATCATAAATGGGTGTTGAATTTTGTCAAAAGCTTTCTCTGGATCTATTGAGATGATCATAAGGATTTTCTCCTTCAATTTGTTAATATGGTGTATCACATTGATTGATTTGTTTATATTGAACAATCCTTGCATTCTTGGGATAAACCACATTTGATCATGGTGTATGATCCTTTTCTGTTTGCTAGTATTTTGTTTTGGATATTTGCATCTATGTTCATCAGTGATATTGGCCTGTAGTTTTCTTTCTTTGTGACACTTTATCTGGTTTTGGTATCAGGGTGATGGTGGCCTTGTAGAATGAGTTTGGGAGTGTCCCTCCCTCTGCTATATTTTGGAAGAATTTAAGAAGGACAGGTGTTAGCTCTACTCTAAATGTTTGATACAATTCACCTGTGAAGCCATCTGCTCCTGGGCTTTTGTTTTTTGGAAGATTTTTAATCACCGTTTCAATTTCAGTGCTTGTGATTGGTCTGTTTATATTTTCTATTTCTTCCTGGTTTGGTCTTAGAAGGTTGTGCTTTTCTAAGAATTTGTCCATTTCTTCCAGGTTGTCCATTTTGTTGACATATAGTTGCTTGTAGTAATCTCTCATGATTTTTTTTATTTCTGCAGTGTCAGTTGTTACTTCTCCTTTTTCATTTCTAATTCTATTGATTTGAGTCTTCTCCCTTTTTTCCTTGATGAGTCTGGCTAATGGTTTATCAATCTTGTTTATCTTCTCAAAAACCACCTTTTAGTTTTATTGATCTTTGCTATTGTTTTGCTTCATTTCTTTTTCATTTATTTCAGATCTGATCCTTATGATTTCTTTCCTTCTGCTAACTTTGGGGTTTTTTGTTCTTCGTTCTCTAATTGCTTTGGGTATAAGTTTAGGTTCTTTATTTGAGATGTTTCTTGTTTCTTGTGGGAGGATTGTATTGCCATAATTTCCCTCTTAGAACTGCATTTGCTGCATCCCATAGGTTTTGGGTCGTCGTGTTTTCATTGTCATTTGTTTCTAGGTATTTTTTGACTGCTTTGATTTCTTCAGTGATCTCTTGGTTATTAAGTAGTGTAGATTTTAGCCTCCATGTGTGTGTATTTTTTACAGATATTTCCTGTAACTGATATCTAGCCTCATAGCATTGTGCTCAGAAAACATACTTGATATGCTTTCAATTTTCTTAAATTTACCAAGGCTTGATTTGTGACCCAAGATATGATCTATCATGGAGAATGTTCCATGAGCACTTGAGAAGAATGTGTATTCTGTTGGTTTTGGATGGAATGTCCTATAAATATTAATTAAGTCCATCTTGTTTAATGCATCATTTAAAGCTTGTGTTTCCTTATTTACTTTCATTTTGGATGATCTGTCCATTGGTGAAAGTGGAGTGTTAAAGTCCCATACTATGACTGTGTTACTGTCGGTTTCCCCTTTTATGGCTATTAGCACTTGCCTTATGTATTGAGGTGCTCCTATGATGGGTGCATAAATATTCACAATTGTTATATCTTCTTCTTGGATTGATCCCTTGATCATTATGTAGTGTCCTTCTTTGTTGTAATAGGCTTTAAGTCTATTTTATATGATATGAAAATTGCTACTCCTGCTTTCTTTGAATTTCCATTTGCATGGAATATCTTTTTCCATCCCCTCACTTTCAGTCTGTATGTGTCCCTAGTTCTGAAGTGTGTCTCTTGTAGACAGCAAATGTACGGGTCTTGTTTTTCTATCCATTTAGCCAGTCTATGTCTTTTGGTTGGAGCATTCAATCTATTTACATTTAAGGCCGTTATCGATATGTGTTCCTATTACCATTTTCTTAATCGTTTTGGGTTTGCTATTGTAGGTCTTTTCCTTCTCTTGTGTTTCCTGCTAAGGAAGTTCCTTTAGCATTTGCTGCAAAGCTGCTTTGGTGGTGTTGAAATCTCTTAGCTTTTGCTTCTCTGTAAAGGTTTTATTTTCTCTGTTGAATTTGAATGAGATCCTTGCTTGGCAGAGAAATCTTGGTTGTAGGTTTTTCCTCATCACTTTAAATATGTCCTGCCACTCCCTTCTGGCTTGCAGAGTTTCTGCTGAAAGATCAGCTGTTAACCTTATGGGATTCCCTTGTAGGTTATTTGTTGGGTTTCCCTTGCTGCTTTAAATATTTTTTCTTTGTATTTTTGATACTTTGATTAATATGTGTCTTTGTGTGTGTCTCCTTGGATTTATCCTGTGGGACTCTCTGCGCTTAATGGACTTGACTATTTCTTTTCCCATATCAGTGAAGATTTCAACTATAATCCCTTCAAATATATTCTCAATCCCTTTCTTTTTCTCTTCTTCTCCTGGGACCCCTATACTTCAAATGTTGGTGCACTTAATATTGTCCCAGAGGTCTCTGAGACTGTCCTCAATTCTTTTCCGTCTTTTTTCTTTATTCTGTTCTCCAGTAGTTATTTCCACTATTTTATCTTCCAGGACACTTATCTGTTCTTCTACCCCAGGTATTCTGGTATTGATTCCTTCTAGAGAATATTTATTTATTGTGTTGTCCATCAGTGTTTATTTGCTCTTTAGTTCTTCTAGGTCTTTCTTATACATTTCTTGTATTTTCTCCATTCTATTTCTAACATTTTGGATCATCTTTACTATCATTACTTTGAATTCTTTTTCAGGTATACTGCCTATTTCCTCTTCATTTGTTAGGTCTGGTGGGTTTTTACCTTGCTCCTTCATCTGCTGTTTGTTTCTTTGTCTTCTAATTTTGCTTAACTTACTGTGTTTGGGGTCTCCTTTTTTGCAGGCTGCAGGTTCGTAGTTCCCGTTGTTTTTGGTATCTGCCCCAGTGGCTAAGGTTGTTTCAGTGGGTTTTGTAGGCTTCCTGATGGAGGGAACTAGTGCCTGTGTTCTGGTGGATGAGGCTGGATCTTGTCTTTCTCGTGGGCAGGACCACATCTGGTGGTGTGTTTCGGAGTGTCTGTGAACTTACTATGATTTTAAGCAGTCTCTCCGCTAGTTGGTGGGGTTGTGTTCCTGTTTGGCTAGTTGTTTGCCATAGGGTGTCCAGCACTGTAGCTTGCTGGTCCTTGAGTGGAGCTGGGTCTTAGCATTGAGATGGAGATCTCTGGGAGATTTTTCATCTTTCGATATTACGTGGAACCAGGAGGTCTCTGGTGGACCAATGTCCTGAATTCAGCTCTCCCACCTCAGAGGCACAGACCTGATACTCGGCTGGAACACCAAGACCCTGTCAGCCACACAGCACAGAAGAAAAGGGAGACAATAAGAAAGTAAAAGAAAAATAAATAAAGTTATTAAAATAAAAAGTATAAAAAATTAAAAAGTAATAAAAAGAAAGAATAGAACTAAACCAAAAAAACAAATCCACCAATGATAACAATTGCTAAAAACTATACTTAAAAAAAAAAAAAAAAAAGACAGAACCCTAGGACATATGGTAAAAGCAAAGCTATACATACAAAATCACACAAATAAGCATACACATACACACTCACAAAAAGAGAAAAAGGAACAAAATATATATATCATTGCTCCCAAAGTCCACCACCTCAATTTTGGGATAATTTGTTGTCTATTCAGGTATTCCACAGATGCAGGGTACACCAAGTTGATTGTGGATATTTAATGCACTGCTCCTGAGGCTGCTGGGAGAGATTTCCCTTTCTCTTCTTTGTTCACACAGCTCCTGGGGTTCGGCTTTGGATTTGGCCCCATCTCTGTTTGTAGGCCGCCTGAAGGCATCTGTTCTTCACTCAGACAGGACGAGGTTAAACTAGTAGCTGATTAGGTAGCTCTGACTCACTCAGACAGGGGAGAGGAAGAGGTACAGAATGCGGGGCAAGCCAGGAGCAGCAGAGGTCAGCGGGACCCCTATAATTGCACCAGCCTGAGGCATGCCGTGTGTTCTCCCAGGGAAGTGGCCCTTGATCATGGGACCCTGGCAGTGGTGGACTGTACAGGCTCCTGGGAAGGGAGGTGTGGATAGTGACCTGTGCTTGCACGCTGGATCCTTGATGGCTGCAGCAGCAGCCTTAGTGTCTCATGCTCATCTCCCACGTCCATCTCTGGAGCTCGTTTAGGGGGTGCTCTGAATCCCCTCTCCTCGTGCACCCCAAAACAAAGGTCTCTTCCCTCTTAGGCAGGTCCCAACTTTTTCCCAGACACCCTCCCAGCTAGCTGTGGCACACTAGCTCCCTTCAAGCTGTGTTCATGCAGCCAACCCCAGTCCTCTCCCTGGGGTCTTACCTCCGAAGCCGGAGCCTCAGCTCCCAGCCACCACCTGGCCCAGCAGGTGAGCAGACCAGCCTCTCAGGCTGGTGAGTTCTGGTCGGCACCAATCCTCTGTGTGGGAATCTCTCCGCTTTGCCCTCTGCATCCCTGTTGCTGTGCTCTCCTCTGTGGCTCCAAAGCTTCCCCCCCGCAACCCCCCGTCTCCACCAGTGAAGGGGCTTCCTAGTGTGTGGAAACTTTTCCTACTTAACAGCTCCCTCCCACTGGTGCAGGTCCCGTCCCTATTCTTTTGTCTCTGTTTTTTCTTTTTTCTTTTGCCCTACCCAGGTAAGTGGGGAGTTTCTTGCCTTTTGGGAGGTCTGCGGTCTTCTGCCAGCATTCAGTAGGTGTTCTGTAGGAGTTGTTCCACATGTAGATATATTTCTAATGTATTTGGGGAGGGGAAGGCAATCTCCATGTCTCACTCCTCCACCATCTTGAAGCTGCCTCTCTCTGGTCTATGTTTTAGTTGCTCACTCATCTTGGAAATTGTGTGTGCTGGATTTATAATTAACATGTGAATGAATGTCACTTTTTGCCTTAAGAATTCAGTAGGAACATATGATTTTCCCCTAACCTTTGATATGTCTAATACATTTTCATGCAATTCAAGTGCCTGTTTCTGTGTCTC
The DNA here is from genome assembly GCF_963924675.1 of Phocoena phocoena. Lineage (NCBI taxonomy): Eukaryota > Metazoa > Chordata > Mammalia > Artiodactyla > Phocoenidae > Phocoena > Phocoena phocoena. The sequence continues at coordinate 83,825,351 of NC_089234.1, forward strand.
CATCACTATTCCTTCAGAACTACGTTCCCCACACCTTTCTTTTGATCTGACCAATTCTGTTTCACTCTCTGAACTTGCCTCTGTCAAGACACAGGTGAGTAACCCTCAAGTGCCATCAACCAGGCCACCCCACCTTGTTCATACACATTCCATGATTCGCTCCTAAATAAACATGTTTCTGAAACAAACAATAAACTGTAGTGAGTGGTCATTGTATAAAGAGCATTAGAGAAGATACTCTACAAGGAGAACCAACAGAAAAGAATACTCAATTCCTCAATTAAGTTTGTAACCCAATTAGGCACTGAGAGGACTGGGGAGGACTGATCAGAGCAGGATCCTGGGGGAAGAGAATTAAGCCAATTTCAAAGGAGGTTAAAACTGGACTGAAATAGGATTTTGCCACTCACCTCAAATCATACGCATTTTTCTGACTTTTGAGAATTTAGTTGCATACAACATATGTGGTAAGAAAGTTTTGATCTTGGTTAATTTATTTTCATTATCCAACACTTTGTAATAGACGTGGTTGTTTTCAATTAATCCATACCATCAAGTGTAGGAAGACCTAACTTTCAATTGCTTTGATGTACCAATTCCTACCCCAAGCTAGAATTTTCAAAGATCAAATTCTATTCTATTTACCTTTTAACTAGTAGTCCATTTACATCGGAAAGATGTTGAGAATTTTAGGAAAATACTTTGAAGCACACATTTTATATATAATTTCAAAATTATTATTATTAATTTAAAATTATTTATATAATTTAAAAATTAGTTTAAAACTGGGTGGTAACCACTTTAGCTAACATATATTAATATTTAACGTAGGAGTAAATGTTTCTAGAGAATGTAATTGATATTTGGCTATTTATATATTGTAGAATACAAAAGGATTTACAGTTTAAATAGTATTTCAAATGCCAAAGAATAAAAAACAGAATTGAGACAGTTCTGTTTCGCTTTATGAAATAATTCTTTAGATACAGCAGATTTCAGAGCATATTATTTGAAATTAATCAGTAAGTGAGGTCTAAAGAAAGCAGTTTGTTTTACAACTTCCTGATCCCATGAGACCATGGGTGACAACACTCAGGGGTGGCCACACGTCTCCCTCCACAGATGCAGAGGATCCCCGCACCTTCCACTCCTTCCAGCTGAGAAAAGGCTTTACGAATCATGTGTTTTGTGTAGGGATATGGAGCTCTCAGAATTATTAATTACAGGGAGAGAGCAAAAGACAGAACCAATTCCATAAATTCCAGCGTGCTTGGATGGAGAGAACAGGTGCCTGGACGCACACCTAAAGAAAACCGAGAGCACAGGATGCACTTCACCTCTGTGGAGGGCCCCACTCTCTGCGTGCATAGCTTTCATCAGTCACACAGCAAACCCACAGGAAGCCCCCCACTTCCTCTGCAGGGGAAGCTCACAGACAGACTGCTCTCTAGTAACTAAGAAGCAAGGCGCTCTATGTAAAAAACAGAACTGTACTTTTTTTTTAAAGAGCAGTGAAGCACTAAAGTTAGTAAAATCGACACAATTTAGCACAGTTAAACATGTGTCTGTGACCTAATCAGCTTCAATCTATGCCTCTAAAACATATCTTGACATCAGTCTCTTATAAATGGTATAAATACAATAGAATAACTTAAAATAAACTTCTCACCTCATCCATTTGATGATTTTGGCATGAGATGGTAGTAAACAGCTGCAGTTTGATTACAGGTGCAAAAGTCTAATTTTTGTCATAGTGGAGAGAACAGGAGGTATAAAGTCGAACAGACCTACGTTCATACCGTGGCTCTTACCCTTTATCAATTTTTGGTCTGAAGCAAGTTAACTCCTATAAACATCATTTTCTTATCAGTTAAGTATGAATTATAATAGTTACTTTAAAGGGTTATTATAAGAGTCGCATAAGATAATGCAGTAAAAGAACAGGTGCACAGTGCATAGGTAATTAATTCTAGTTTCCTGAATCCCTTTTATGGTGGTTACTTTAGGCTCTTATGAAAGAGACACACATCATCTCAAAAACGAATCAGTCCCTAAGTAAACTTATGATAAAGAGTCACCGATTCCAAGAGTATATGATGTCATTACTGAGGGCTAGGCTTCAACTGCTTCCCAACAATCTTACCACCAAATTAATTTATTATATTTTCTAGCTTCTAGACACTTCACTGGCAACAAGGAAATGAGAAGGTGTGAAATTTAAATCAATCTATTTCCCCCGTGAGTTTCCAAGCTGTAACATCAGGTGTTTTAAAATCACCCAGTTCATCAGGTTTTCCGCTTATTATTGGTTCAGAGCTCATGAAACATAGAAAATCACTATAATTTTACACACATGAATATCTGCCTTGAATTATTCCAGCTGGAATCTTAATACACAAAGTAATGTTGTTGGTGTTTGGTCACCATTGATAGTATAGAATACTTTTTGTCCAGGTTTTCTTTGGTGTTATCAATATAACAGAGAATTCAGTAATATACGTCCTAGAAATAAGAACTAGAAAGATCTAACATATTATCCCAGATCACAGCTTAGTCATGCCAAAAAAAGCGTTGGAAAAATAATAAGAAGATATTTTGAGGGCACTGTTTTTCTTAATTATTTCTCACTTTATTTCTCTTAACCTCTTTTCATTCTTCTTCATTGTATTCACTACTGGCTAATCATGACAGTTAATGAACTACCAGCTCAGTCCACCAGGGCTCTTCAAGTGCCCCAGCCTGATGGAAGTCTCTGCTCTTAAAAAAAAAAAGAAGCTGGGAAAACCTGTTTTATGACATTATCCTTAAGAGCATCTTTACTCTTATGAAAGTAAACAGAATAGCTATATTTCTGAAAAGCACCAGATAATTTATAAAACGAAGTTCTCAACCAATTTATATCCTTATTTATCCTCCAGGAGGAGTAAACTTTCATGTATGATGCAGGGCTGCTTCTTTTAAAAAAGGAAGTCATTTTATACTTGGAAAAGTTCTCAAAAATCAACAGATTCTTTGATTTTACAGAGAACACTATGTCCCAGATAGCCTGAGTATGTTGTCACAAACTGACCAGAAACTGACCTGGGTCTGAAACTCAGGAAGCAGCCGTCTCATTTTCTACTCAGACCCCACTCTAGAAAACACACTTCTTGGTGGTAATTTCTAACACTAAGTTATTTTCAAAGGTAGAGTTAGGAGAATGTATAAATAAATTTTAAAAATGGTTTTATAACCGAAAAAGCAATTGCTAACCACAACTACTATTTCATATAAGTGTTTCCTATTTTTACAGGAAGTGCATTTTGGTGCAAGAAAAAAAGGCATAAAATGTGGCTTCTTTAGTAACAGAATAAGAAAGTTTCTGTGGAAATTAAACAGACACTAACTAATGTTTCATCCACCAAAGCAAGTTAAGAATATTATTTGGTTTTAGAAAAGCCCTGGCACATCTTATAAAAAATCATATCCATGTGACTCTTAGTGCAACCAGGCCCATCTCTATACAACACCTGAGCAGCCGCTGTTTCCTGATGGAGCCAGCACTTGTGGGCCCAGCTCTCCGGCAGGACATGGAACAACATGGATGCTGAGGAGTTTGTGCCCAGTGCCACTTCCAGGCTGATTTCCTTCACAAAGTCTGAATGAAAGAAAACCCCCTCCCACCTGACTGGAGTCCCCTGCAGGCTGAGAAACACGGCCACCTAGCTGGCTGGGCAGATGGAAAGATAAAGCAGAGGCAAATAAGAGGGGAAAGGGAGCTGACATCCTAATTAAATCTTACCTGCTGAGCAGCATCTGAACATTTTTTCGGAGTTTCTAAAACAGCAGATTGAGACTCTGGGTTGAAAAGGAAGAAGACAGGCAATATGTTAAAGAGCAAATTTTCCCATTTCTCTGATCACAAAATGAAACTAACTGTAATATACCTTCAACCATAATAAGCACCAAAACACCCAGGCTACCTTTCATAATAAGCATCCAAACACCCAGGTTATACCTCCGTGTTATGAGGACATGACTGCTTTTGAGTACATGTAACACACAAAATGACACACTCACGTCATTAGGTATTTTTTAAATTAGATTATCTCTACACCCTTCTTTACACATCAGTCATGATTATTTGTCTCAACTCCTAGTTTCTACTTTGTGCCATGAAGTATCTGCCAAGACACTCACTGTTCGTATTATTCACTTAAGTCTGTACAGTGACAGAAGCCAACTCCCCAGTCTGGAAGGGTGGGATCTTGGATGACTTACCTGACTATTGACAACTGACCTTCCACTCTCAGTGAGAGGTAACGAGTGCTCACCAAGAGGCAATGAGTAATTGTCATTTGAGAACCTACGGGACTGAAAATTCTTCATGCTGGAAAACCTAAGGGGTAACCAAGGCCATGTTTTCTTTTGTTTTCTAAGCTAGGGGATACTTTCCTCTAAGCGAAGCTTGCACGGGAGTTACATAAAAACCTAAGAGAGCTTCCAGGAATCCCCAGCGCTCTGTGGATGGGAGTCTGAGAACGATTCCCCTTGCCCATCCTGGGCACCTGTGGTGAGGAACCGAGGCCCCGACACAGTGGCTGGTGGTGAGACAAAGATGAGTCTGTCTCCTGACCTTCACGCTGCCCCCGGCCCCCGACTGGCATGCAGACCAGACACCTGACAGCACACAGCCGTCGCTCTGAGGGATACTTCAGACCTTCCCAATTCAGCAGCATTTTAGTATGTGACATGTATGTGACAATGCATAGAAAAAATAAAAGGCAGTCGTGGTTTAAATCGTACAACATATTGCTAAACTAAATTGAAAGTTCTCATTTCACTTGGATTAAAGCACCGTCTCCACCTGGGCCCACGGACCTCCTTCCACCTGCCCACACCCCAACCTCTCTGGCTCCACACCCACTCACAGGGCTCTGGCCACACTGACCTTCCTGCCACCCTGTAACACACCAGTCCCGCTCTGGCCACAGGATGTCCAATGGGGGCAGGGCGAGAATGTTTGCCCCCGCCCCCACCCGGTCCCGGGAGCACCCCCGTGGCCCCGCCCCCACCCGCTCCCAAGATCACTCTGTGACCCCGCCCCCACCTGCTCCCAGGAGCACCCTGTTCCCTCTCTCTCTCCACAGTGTGGGTTCTCTAAGGAAAGCCTGCAGAATTCACTTGTTTGCCGACTTCACTCTCCCCTCGACTAAGTCAAACGCTGTGAAGAAAGACTTTGTAGATTCTTTCTTAATGAATCCCCAGCATCCACAACAGTGCCCGGTGCACCGCAGATGTTTAAAATATGTGTTGAGTAGTTGTGGGAGGAGATGAAAGGAGAGATCAAAGAATGAAGAAACCATGGAAGCGAAGCAGGAGCCCCAGGAAAGTGGGCGCTGGGCCTGCACCTGAGCTGAGAGAACATCTTTCAGGACAAAATCACAGAGAACAGCATGACATAATCACTCACCAACACGTGTCACTGTGGCAATAGAATATTAACAATGCAGGCCTTTTCCCAAATACCGCATTTCACTAAGTTAATCAAAACGTTTGTCTCTTACACTGACAAATTTCTACTCTGAACACAACACCAGAGTTGGCCAGTTTTGAAGAAAGAGCTTTAACATCAAAGCGAGGACAGTTAATATTAAAGCAAATCCAGACTCTTGAATGCCTTTTGTTTTCTGCTGGTTTTCGTCACCTCCAAATCCTCCCAAACACAAGAGACTTGAGACAAGGTCCTGGGGCTTTGTACAGACTAGAACATTTTCTCTTCCTGCCTTTCTAGGTAGATGGTGCAGGAAGAGCCCACAGGGTCTCCTGGGGTGTCACGAATAGTTCTTTCCCATAGAGACGCACACAGGGTTTCCCAGCTTTTTTCTATAGCCCTAGATCTCGTGACCTGCCCAAAAAAGCAAACTTCTGGCTCTGATGGTAAAAAGAATGTGTAGACCTCACCAGAACAATGAACTAGAAAGACTTATCGAAATTGCAATTTTTTGATCACCTACACCTAAACTTTGAGTTTCTCTCTATCTAATTCAATGGCTACCTGAATTGAGTTCATTCTCCCACCCTCACCTCTTTCACTACACTTACTTCCTTGAATCAGTGTGTCATGACATCTAGGAGAAATTTATACGTCAAAATATTCTCTTCAAAATCATAAGCTGTAGTACAGGAGTTCTAGAGGGTCAAGATGTTAAGGTGAAAGAAATGTATAGAGTAACTATAAAGCAAGGGGAAAATGAATGAGAATAATCAAGAGAAGAAAGAAAAACAAATGTCAAGGAGAAAGAAAATAGGGGAGAATAAAAGTAAGAAAGAGAAAAAAGAAGGAAGGGAAAGAGAAAGTAAAGAGAAGCATGAAAAATCGCAAAAAGCGCTGCCCGTAGAGGGAAACCAGGGCCCGGGCTGTGCCCAGTGAGCTGCTTCTGAGCACCAGCCGAGTCGGGAGCCCGTGGGCAGGCAGGTAAGAAGCCCACTGGGTTCCAGCATCCTCAGAGCGACGACCCCTTGTGTGAACCCCCGGGCCCTCACCCCGACATCCTCCCCACAGGGCCTGGAGCTTTCGGGAGCCCCTCCTCCTCAGCCCCGCGTCAGAAGACAGTCCAGACAGCCCCCTTCATCAACAGGACGGCTGCTTTCAGAGTGACCCAGGGAAGCTCTCAAGGGCACATCTTAACTGCCAACTCTTCCACTCACCTGCCCTAAGGATTAAGAAACTAGACTGGTTTTAAAATATTACTGTGAAGCAAAGTAGGAGAAATAACCTTCCTGACAAAACTTCAAATGTTCCATGTCTTTAAAGTTACCTCACAAACAGTTCTGGACTCCCCACAATTCCAAATATGTTCTAGAAATGATCTCTCTATCATCACAAATAAGCCTATGACTTATAAAACAAAACATATGTGGATGAGTTTTACATTTGTAGAGGGGACAGCAAGAAAAATAAGCAGGACATGACACTCTGGTAAGAAGGGAAAGTAAATCAAATCACCCCTTTAAATATACAAAATATGCTTTCTGAAAAATGAACTAAGAAATCTCTAAAAACTTACATTTTAGTGAGAAATGCACTTATATAAAATAACTAAATTATGCTTCTTTAATTCTATACATCAATTTGATTCAAATCTAGTCAATTTAATTGAAAGAGAATTCATTAAATTTCATTTAAATAGCATGACTTACGATTAGTGGCCTAACAAATGGTAGATGTCTTTACTTCTGGTATACCCTGTCCTTCCACAAATGAAGATGGGGTTATACATGTAATTTTCCTAAAAGGAGTCAACACTATTCTGCATATTTGATTATTTAATAGTCTGGATCTTCCCGTCATTGCCAACAAAGGTTGTCCACACATGGGCGTTAGCTTGCATATATAAGGGGGAAATGCAGGCTGATTAAAATAAAACTTAACATGGAGAATCATTTCCAGGAGACACAGTTGATCTCTTCTAGAGCATTTTATTCCTTGAGAGACGAATGCCATCAAACATCCCCCGGGCCCTTACAGAATCTCTGCTTTACCTCAAGTGAACATGTGTTAAAGCATTGGGACAGACCTGGAAATAGGGTAAGAATGCTGTTATTTGCATTTCATCCCACAGAATCTCCTTTATTAAGAACCAGTAGAAAGACTTCTTTTGGATACTAGAGGACAGCAAAGTTGTCCTTCTGGGACTGTTGCTTTTCATTTCACAGACACACAAGGCATGATACAGACTTGTTTCCACTTCCCTTCTACCTTAAACCCAAGGCATAAATTTCAACTACCTTTAAAAACTGCAAGTCCTTCTGAAATACACTTCAGGATGCTAGTTCACCCTAGCCTCATTTTATTGCCCCATCCTAAATTCCTTTCAGTTTAATCTGTTTTCCTTTGTAATCCTCTTGTACACCTCACATATTCATAAGCTGCTCAGATCATTTTTTTGAAGCCAAGGTGGGTTACCATTCTTTCAGCCAGCATGTAAACAGATATTTTAAGATTTCTACACAAAAAGCTTGTCATGTTTCTAACAGCTCTCCTTCCATATTTTCTTCCAGGATTTTGTGTGTCCAGAACTGCCTTTCTAAAGTAAGTCCTCCATTCACTCTCTTGATCATTCACATTTTTAAAGGAAGATAAGGGCCTTGATTTTCCAAAGACACACCAAGAATGATCAAGTCTCTGTTCACACCCAGACATCTTGACCCTGTTCGTCACACATTCAAAACTAAAGTTAATTCTCTCTTTGTGTAAATCTATCGAATAACTTTTGAAGCTTGGTAGTGAGCCCCTAAAATGGTCCTCAAGCTGTTTCAGCACACCGCATTCCATCAGATACTTGCATTCATATGCTGAGTAGATATTTTATTTATCTTTATCTTTTTCAACAAAAGGTCTTCATTTATTCACTCAAATATTTAAGTATATAATAGGTGTCCAAAGGTCTTGAAATGTCGGGAGTCTACACAGAAGACAGATATGTAAGAGACAGGAAAATTACATATCTAAATAATCCACATGATAGAGATATGAATAAAATGCCACGGGGCTCTAGAAGAAAGAACCACCGTGGCAGGGAGGTGGGTTGTATCAAATAAGTAAAGGAAAATGAAGAGAGTAAAGAGAAAGAGAAAACAAGGTAAGCAAAAAGTTTTCTTCTTATTACTATTTCTGCCACAAACTTCTGGAGCAAGCACATTGCTTCCCAACTTCCCTTCCAGCCTTGTCCTTCCAGGAAACATTCTACAGACTTCAGACAGCCAGGCTCCACTGTGGAGGCAATGTAGACAGGCTGCAGGGAACAGGCTGGGAACCGAAGATTCCCAGGAATCCACAGCCCTTGAGGCTTTACCGCAGCCTCTGCACTCAGACTCACATAGCAGAGGGTCCGTTTCTACATCAATAGGTGAAGGTGGAGAAAAACCCGTTTCACAAAATGGATCATGGAAAAACAAAAGTGAGTTTTCCGAGAAAGGCAGCACCACGAATCTGAATTAGCCAGACATGTGGAGTAGTAACCAGTGTGGAGAAGAGCCAAAAGGGGGAAAAAAAGAAAAACCAAGTAGGCAATTTTTTAAGATGGAACCACAAGTCTTTCTTCTTCAAAAAGAAAAAAAGTCATTGAGCTCTTTAAGTCAAAACTGAAAGGGACCAGATGCTGCAAACAGTGATTTTAGCCGTGACACCCTTGCACCAATCACAGTCAAGTGCACTGGAAATAGTTTATCACTTTTAATAATCACATTATCAAAGACTACAATTCATACTTATTTTTTTTAAAACAGTAGACTCGATGCACAGTTTTTACTACATTATCTACATTCTCACTCTTACAACTGACTGCTTGCCTACGACACGGAAGGTGAATGCCCCAGAATGAGAATGCCCCATAGATTCACAGCAAGAAAAGTTTAGAAGGGCCATTAGACAATTTGGACAAAACAGCTGGTGGGCTGTTGGGTTTAAAACAGATCAATTGGAGAAAAACAAGTCACTACATTAAACTATTTTCTACTTACCTCCATCATCCTCTTCAAGAAGGCATATTTTAAAAGGAAACAAGTTTTTATATTAAAAATTGCTGCTCTGGCATTTTGCAAGCTACATCAAATAATGAAGAAAAAACTAGGTTACAAACTTCCTGACATCAATTCCGACTATCATCTCCTACCAAACTAAAATTCAGATGATCACTAATTAACTTTCCATCTAGTGTTCCTCCAATATACAATAAAATCAGTAACATAAAATGTTTCAGTTAAAATTGAGAGAAGTAGACACACTAGGGAAGAAAAAAATGAAAACATCATCCTAATCAATGATGTAAAACACAAGATATGAACAACTGTTAAAATAACTCATTGAAATTGACTGATTCTACTATATCTACACCTAGTTATTTCCTAACCAGTAAGTAATTTTTAACATAAACAAATAAAATAGTGTATTTAATGGGATCATTATTTTAGTTATATGCTTTTCCTTTTAAAACTAAATTTGCTTTTATGTGCTTGTTTTTTTCATGTGTTATTATGTCAGCACCCCCTCGTCTCGGAAGGTCTACCTTGGCCCTTGATCAACTGTTCTCTGCACCACAGGAAACGCAGAGCCCTACACAGAACACATGTCCTACATTGCATCTCTTGTATGTGGTTCATTTCAGGGAGTATAGTCCACCAAGTAAACACTAAGCAGTGTTTCAAAAGCATCAGACAGTGAAAGGGGGACATGCAGCATTAGGTGTGGGCCCCCATTAAGTGCCTCAGTGCAAAGAAGAAACAGGTAAATGCATCGCTCCAGGACTGGGAGAAAAACAGAGGTTATAAGCACTAGGCCCCTCTGCAGACCTTTGGGCAGGAGCCTAGAATAAAGTCCCTGACAGTATGGGTCATTGTTGGCTTTAAAGGGAGCTCATGAGTTAGATAAACGACCAAATTCCATAAAAACATTGTTACAAAAATAGGATTCTTAATTCAATACAATAAATACAAAGTGCTTTCCTAGCTTCAGGCTACATATAAAGCTGACATTAATCTCATGTTACCTTCAAAAATAACACAAAATATTTTAGGATGACACAAGAGACAAAGAGAAAAAAAACCAAAAGGAGATACTTTTTAGAAAAATATTACAACTGAACACTGAACAATTTTTTTAATTACTTAAAATTTAGATTTAGTAAAACATGTTTCTCTATTTTGCCTCTGTCAGTTATCTCTGAAGGCAAAGAAAAAAACGAAGAAAAGTTCAAAGAAAGCAGTAAGGGAAGAGACAGGGGAAAGAGGTATGGTGGCTACCACCCTTGAAGCCAGTAGGCAGAAAGTTCCTTTCCGAGCTCTCAGCCCATGCGGAGTGTGCAGCTTCCCCCGGGGTGGTGGCCACAGCAGGACCCCGAAGCAGTGGTTCTCGGACTTTATATACACTGCAGTAACTGGACAACCCAGGGTCCCGTTCCCCAGAACTCAGCAGCCTTGAAGATGGGGCATAAGAATTTTCAATTTAACAAGCTTCCCGGTGATTTAGCTTGAGTTATATGCAGATTATAATCTAAGAAATACTTGAAGGGAAACCCAGACTCAATACCCAGTAGGTACTGCACAGTTATTCGATGTTACTTTCAGAATATTCACTCTTCCCGGGGCCCTACCTGTGTCAGCATCCTTGGGCCTGTGTTCTTCATCAGGAGGTTTAGACGGTGGCCAAGCAGCTGGGACTCTCCTGGGAAACTGCCCTTCTATATAATCCAGTGAGTGTGTAGGTTGACTAACTGCAGCCCAGGTGTAAAGTTGATCTTGCTATATTTCAAAAAAATAATAATAAGCTATTTTAATTCAATCATGAAAAAAATGGAGCCTTCTTGATTGATATTTGCAACATCATTTCTATCATAAACATATGTGTGGTGTGCATATATATACATGCAAACATCCATAAAACATTAAACAGCATTTTACACAAGTCAGTGTAGATTCATCACATAAATATTCCTTCTCACAGTCTTTTCATTTTCATAACCATACCTGTTGCAAATTCTATTCTACGATAAGATTTAAGTCTCTGTCTTTGGGGGTAGGAGGCCATGTGGGCCTACATGGAATTACAAGGTCAGAAAATCCACTCAATCACAGAGCCCCCTGATGAGGCATCTTCAATGCACAGGAATACGATGTCCCTTTGAAATCTGTTTAAACACTTGTGGCAAGGTCAGAGAACAGGCAGCGCTGGGCATGAAGGACCATAACAGCTTCCTCACCTTCAAGAGCAGGGAGCCCAGGAAACTGATTATCATGGTTCCAGGTTGGGGACTGTTTGGGAAACAAACTATGAAAAAAAAAAAAAAGGTAAATGAACCTGCCAAGAAAAAAAGAACTGGGCAGGGATCTGGCAAGGAAAGCTCTTCCCAGCTGCAGACCAACAGAATCCAGACAGAATGAGAAGCAGGCTCATAACTACACCTCGTGCCAGGAAGCCAAGTGGGAACCTCACAAAAGACGCCACACCAAGGCCCGTGAACACCTTGCGAAACTGCCCGCTAGGATTTCAGGGTGACAGCTGCTTCAGGACGCAGGCTCGCAATGTGCACAAGGCCTGGGTTCTCTTCGTGACATCTTCCTTCCTTACAGGTATATTTCCCTAAACCTTTTGATCAACATAAAAAGTAAAGCCGAGAGAATAACAAAAAACATGCTGTAACCACCACGCTGAAATTGTGAACTCGACTGAACGGATGGAGAGGCACTGATATTTCTGTAATTTGTTTAACAAGTTAATTTAAGAACTTCATAAAATATTCTTCAGTGTCAACAGTAAAATGCAATGGATAGATCATTTAGTTTAAACTTCACCTTTAGGGACAGTCACTGGCCCTAACTGAGAACTCAGATTCTTGGGTCAGTGATATTGAATTGGAAGGGTCCCAATGCAGACCTGGCCAGCATTTCAGCCAGTCAGCCAGTCACATCTTTCAAGTATTCATACCTTGATTGACACCAGAGGCTTTGCTATTTGGCCTACTGAATATTAAAAGTAGCTTTTCCAGCACTGTTGACAATAGCCAAATCATGGAAACAACCTAAATGTCCATCAATGGAATATTACTCAGCCATAAAAAGCAACGAAATAATGCCATTTGCAGCAACATGGACAGACCTAGAGATTATCATACTAAGTGAAGTAAGTCAGAAAGATAAAGACAAATATCATCTATCACTTATATGTGGAATCTAAATCTAAATGAACTGATCTATGAAACAGAAACAGACTCATAGACAAAGAGAACACACTTGTGATTGCCAAGGGGGAGGGGAGTGGGGGAGGGATGGATTGGGAGTTTGGGGTTGGTAGATGCAAACTATTACATTTAGAATGGATAAACAACAAGGTCCTACTGTATAGCACAGGGAACTATACTGAATATCCTGTGATAAACTATAATGGAAACTAATATTAAAAAAATGTCTATATGTGTATAACTGACTCACATTGCTGTACAGCAGAGATGGGCACAACACTGTAAATCAACAATACTTTAGTAAAAAAAAAAAAAAAGTAGCTTTTCATTGGCAAAATGAGTGGTTTAATTAGCATGATACTAGAAATGAGCTCTCATTGGTAAAATAAAGGAATTCAATGAATATGGACCAGCAGAAACATCAGACATCATTCTTACAAGAACAAGGTAAGACATGGGCAAGGGGCGAGGTCAAGGCTCGATGCCCTGACGGTGCTGCATCCAGCGCTGGTCTAGGAAGCAACTCCCAGGCTGTCGGCAACCACTCGGCACAGAATCCTGTCGCCCTCATGTCCATATCACCTGAACCTTCCATGTAAGGAGCAGTCAAGCACTCGCTGCCAGGGGAGCGAGAGGTATGTTTCCTAAAAGGGGAACTCTGACTTAGCGTCACCATCCTAATAGTAAACCCACTCAGCCTTGGACTTCATCTGCTCCACATAAAAGAGGCAGCACCAGCAGCTAGGGGGACAAATGTTTGCACTCAGGATTTCATCGCTCACTGAAAAATGAAGCTTGCTACAAGCCACTCTGCAAATGCCAGAACAGCCCGGCCAGTCCTTCAGTCTTTCAGCCCCACCCCAGGACTGGAATACATTACAGCTCTGTGATGACAAAACCTCTCCTTCATCGTGTGGCTCCACGAGGAGAGAAGAAGCAAACACAAAGCTCTTGCATGGCTCTTTAACATCTACAGAATCAGATGTCAACTCTTTGGCCTGTCGTTTAAGTTTTTCTATATTCCTCCCATTCATCCTCCCAGATTCATCTCCCTGCATTTCCTAAATCAAGCTCCACTCCACTAGAAGGTCCCACTTAGCCTCCCCACCCATGGAATCTAACCGATGATTAAGTCTAGCTGGGGTATGCCCTCCCCACTCCCAAGACACAGCTCTGACAGGACGCCGGCCACCCCTTATGCTGACAGCTACCAGCACGTGATCCAGATCAGTGACCGAACACGGTCTTGAATGTAGCTCGTCACCCCTCAACTGCCTGAACTCCTTCAGCACGTGAGATGTGTACACAAGTTCTGTAAATCTCCCCAAGCACTTGAGAATATTAAGACAACTCCATAAAAGCCACTTAATGTCTACTGAATTAACGAATTTGTCAGATAAAAGGATAAAACAAAAGAGATGGTTTGTCAACATGAGCAGCGGCTGGAGCCAGGGATCTCATTTTCTTCACTTGCTTATTAACAAGGTACCAGAAGAGTATTTCGTGTGCATCAAATGGAAAACAAAGGTATCAAGTGATCCATTATATCTAAACCTATTCACAACTATACCATATAAAGAAACATATGGAGCAGATAAAACTCCTAGGATATAATCAGTGCTGTACCCCAGACAAATCTCATAACTTTATGAGGCCTCAGTGTTCTCACCAGTAATTCAGGAAAACTGCCTGCTCTTGTCTTTTTCGCAGGACTGGAGTGAGACGGGTGCAAACACTATGTGGAAAGAGCTATGAAAACCACATGGTGTGATTCAAGTATAAGCACCATGACTACTACTTGTTTTGATTTTTTTAATCTATGTTTCATTAGAATAATCACACATTTCCTGTATTTTAAAAAGTCCTTTTAGAGGAATTAAATATTGTCATCAAATGTACACAACACCATGTGGTTGTTGAACCAGCCCGAAATCTTTGCTATATTTTGAGAATCTAGGTGAGCAAAGTGTAGTCGGCAAAGTTCCCTTGGCATTTGTGCTGATTGTCACTAAGTTTTGAATTCAATTAACAACCGCCCTGTGGCATTTCCTCAACCATCCACCCATGTCTTTTTCTCTGTTGTATTTCTGTTTAACATTTCAGACATGAATGTGTTATTTTCCCAAGTAGAACATGCAAGCTTCCTGCCACCAGTCACCAACCACATCCTATACCCCTTGTTTTCCGCCGGTTTTATTCTGTATACATGACAGACACACAATGAGTATTAAGGAATTGGAAGAGTCAAGATCAATAAAAGTGTCTTTTAACAAATTACACCATAGTTTTATATGAGTTAAAACAGGAACACTTTTCCCTGACACTACTCCACCGCCTTAAATTCTTAAAGTCTGTTTTTATTTTTGTTGAACTGGATCATTTCTTCCTATTAAAGAAAACAAATACATGCTTTCAACCTGAGGCAGATCAGAATATTTAAAATCACAACCTGAAAGTGGCATAAACAGGCCACAACTTAGTGATCCTAAAAAAGAAAAGTTTCTTTTAGCAGATATTTCCCCATCTTTTAACTGGCCTATAAATAATAACCCCCCAAATAATTCAGTGCTGCAATTCACAAATAGTTTATTTTAGAGGGCCCACTAGAAAATTGTAACAACTGAAGTGAGGCATTCTAAGAGTGCTTTGTTGAAACTGCTGTAGTCAAGATGAGGATTTGGTTGTCACCTTACGATAATATTTAGTAACGTTTCTGTTAACCGTGCCTTCGCTCTGTGCATGGGGGAGGATCTAGATTACTCCCTGAGAGGCATGGCCGCCCTTCCTATGACACTCCTAGGACGTGTCAGTGCGTGGCCATGGGCTGCCCTGCATGTGGGAACAATCCTAGTCTGGGCTGTTCACCTCCTCAGGTCTCAGCACTGCCTCAGCTCCACTGTCTGTCTTTCAAGGCCAAAGGGTGTCTATTTGAGTGGTAAATACAGTCCGTGTATCCCAGACATCCCAGCAAGTGCATTCTCCTAACAAACATGGAAAGTTTGACTGAGGGCAACAAAAGTAGAAAATTGCCACGAAGTACGGCACACGACCATTTCTTTACATGCACGCTCTTCATCCCTGGAGTACAGAGAAAAATCTGTGTCAGGCCAGCAGACGGCTCTCAGCCTGCACCTGGTCACACTAGCCTCAAGAACTGCTCCAGCCAGCTGAGCCTGGGCGTGACCACTAAGAACAATACAGCAGGCCCTCAGAGAGTACACGGAGGGTGTGTCCATCCCCTTCCATAGCACTCTCAGGAGAAGGGTTCTGAGGATCAAAGGTCTCATCTTGGAACTTTACAGCTTCATTTGAGGAATTAAATACCTGGATGGTACTGAGTTTATTTGTGCTTTGTTAATGCCATGGACGCGATGTGCTTTTTGTTCTGGCTATTGGAAAATCTGAAATAGGTATATGGCCCGCATGCCACGTGTCTTCCAGTTCCAGAATGTATGCTTCTGATTAGCCTCATTCCTACCTCCATTTATGTTCCCCCCCGCAGCTTAGTTTTGTCTTTTTTTTTTCTTTTGTGCACTCATGGCTGAATTTTACTATTTTACCATATCTTACTTTTCTTACTAATCATTGTAAATACTATTTGGAATAAGGTGGTGATGAACACATTATTAATGTTAGGGAATTGATGGAAAATCCATTTATCTACTTTAACTCATTTGAACATTTTATGACTGGAAAGATAAAACAGTAGATGCACTGAGAGTAGCCTGAACTGTACTCACAGTATTTTGGTTTGCATTGATCATTTAATCGTTAAAAAACAACAGCAAACTATATAGAGTCGTTTTGAAATAGGGGAGATAAAAAACAATAAATAATCAGTACTATACACAACAGCACCCACTGGGTGTAATATTTGCTAATCCTTCTTTTAATATGTTCTACAGCTGTAATCATACTGCACATGATTTCATACTAACATAGTGTAGACTTTTTAAACTACTGCATCATTTTCAAACTGATAATATACATTTTTGCCACAATCGTGACACAGTTAATATTATACTGTAGCCATTTAATCAGCTCTTGACAGAACACGTGAATGTGACTTCCCAAAGCACCCCTGGTTCATAATTAAATAAGAAATTACAACCCTGGAAGAGGACACTGACCCTTGAACAATGTGGGTTTGAATTGAGAGGGTGCACTTACACGGGGTTATAAATACTGCCATGCTCCACAGTCTGTGTCTGATTGAATCTGCAGATGGACAGGAACCACAGATATGGGGCCGGGAAGATCCCACATGCCACAGAGCAGCTGGGCCCGTGAGCCATGGCCGCTGAGCCTGCGCGTCTGGAGCCTGTCCTCCGCAACGGGAGAGGCCACAACAGGGAGAGGCCACACATTGAGAGGCCCGCGTACCGCAAAAAAAAAAAAAAAAAAGAAGAAGACCTAAATAGACATTTCTCCAAAGAAGACATACAGAAGGCCAATGGGCACATGAAAAGATGCTCAACATCACTAATCACTAGAGAAATGCAAATCAAAACTACAATGAGATACCACCTCACACCAGTCAGAATGGCCATCATCAGAAAGTCTGCAAATAACAAAGGCTGGAGAAGGTGTGGAGAAAAGGGAAACCTCCTGCACTCTTGATGGGAATGTAAGTTGTGCAGCCACTTTGGAGAACAGTATGGAGTTTCCTTAAAAAACTACAAACAGAATTATCATATGATCCTGCAATCCCACTCCTGAACATATATCCGGAGAAAACTCTAATTCAAAAAGATACATGCACTCCTATGTTCAGAGCAGCACTATTTACAACAGCCAAGAAATGGAAGCAACCTAAGTGTCCATCAACAGATGAATGGATAAAGAAGACGTGGTAATATATACAATGGAATATTATTCAGCCATAAAAAGGAATGAAATAATGCTGTTTGCAGCAACATCAGTGAACCTACAGATTATCATACTAAGTGAAGTAAGTCAGAAAGAGAAAGGCAAGTATCATATGATGTCACTTTTATATGGAATCTAAAAAATGATAAAAATGAACTTATTTACAAAACAGAAATGACTCACAGACATAGAAGGCCGACTTACAGTTACTACGCGGTGGGAGAGATAAATTAAATTTTGGGGGTAAACAGATACACAGTGCTGTAATACACAGTACTATATATAAAATAGATAACCAACAAGAACATACTGTATAGCACAGGGAATTAAATTCAATATTCTGTAATAACCTGTAACGTAAAAGAATCTGAAGAAGAATATACACATGTGTGTATATAAAACACTTTGCTGTATACTAGAAATTAACACAACACTGTAAATCAACTATACTTCAATTAAAAATTCATTAATTTTTAAGAAATTAAAATACTGATCCCTTTGGAACCAGCAATTCTACTTAAAGAAGTTTTCCCTAAGGGGAAAATAAATCAGTAACGTGTAAAAAATATTCATATACTAGTATATATTTATTTCAGTGTTATTTATGTTTAAGAAAGAGAGAAAAGCAGAATTTCCAAAAGTAGCACTATGAATTGAAAATTATGGTATGTAAGAGTAAGCAAGAGTTGTTAAAATCCTATCCCATCAAATGCCCTGTAACATTTTCTTCATGATGTATGTTGACACGTGAAAGCGACTGGCTATAAATTGTATGTGCATTATAAAAATAATAACCAGTGTAATGACAGAAGAGGTCATTAGAACCAGCCCTTCTGCTGGAGACTAAAAACATGACAGTTTGTGTGTGTGTGTGCACGCACACGCACACACACATACACACATTTATACACCTCTCAGTAGAATAAATATAAATGTAAATAAAGGGGAGGGGAGTATTAAATTAAGGAAGAATTGAAAAGCAAGAATCCAGGGGAGGACAAACACCTAGGGAGCAGACACTCCCTGAGGGCTTCTGTGAGAACTTGACTGCAGGTTATCAAGGAAAGGATTGGAAGTTAGTGTCTCTGCAGAGGTTGCTCTTAGTGACACCCTTGCTTTAGGTTAGGATCCAAAACACCATCACACTAGGAATAAAGGTAAACTAGAAGGAGACAGTCCTCTCAGGGCTGAAATTCAACTTTAAATTTTCTAAATCCCTGAATGTAACTCCAGGTGAGCCTGGAGTGCTAGTGTCCCAGGTCCCTGGCAAAATCCAACACAAATCCTATCTCAAAAAAGATAATGTCAATTTAGGTATCTGCACAGCATAAAATAAAAAATAACTATAAACATGGAGACACAAATCAAAAATAAAAGAAAATTAATAAACAGAAAAAGACACACAAGTGCATCAGATATTATCAGACACATACTGTTAAATAATTATGTTGAGTCTCAAGAAGATAAAAGACAAAATGCAGAATTTCAGTACAAAACCGTGAACAATAAAAAAAAGAAATTCTAGAACTGATATATAAAATAACCAAAATTAAACTATACAACAGATGTATTTGATGATAAATTAGAAACAGTTGAATAGGGAATTAGTGCATTTGAAGAGACACCAAAAGAAACGATCTAGAATGTAACAGAGTCAAGAGGATGGCTGATACTGCAGAGAATAAGAGACAAGGGACACAGTGAAAAACTATAACATATGTGTAAATAGACTGACAGAAAAAATGGAAAACAGAGAAAGAATAACATTGAAGCATAATTTGAAGAGAGGTTCTGGCTGATGACATTGTAAAATGAGAGAAGGGGACTTCCCTGGTGGCTCAGTGGTTAAGAATCCGCCTGCCAACGCAGGGGACACGGGATCAAGCCCTGTTCAGGAAGATCCCATACGCTGTGGAGCAACTAAGCCCATGTGCCTCAACTACAGAGCCTGCGCCCTAAAGCCTGTGAGCCACAACTACCAAGCCTGTGTGCTGCAACTACTGAAGCCCACGTGCCTAGAGCCCATGCCCCACAACAAGAGAAGCCATTGCAATGAGAAGCCTTCACACTGCAATGAAGAGTAGCCCCCCTCGCCGCAACTAGAGAAACCCTGCACACAGCAACAAAGACCCAAAGCAGCCAAAATTAAATAAATAAATAAATAGTTTCTAAAAATGAGAGAAGGCATTCAAGTCACTGATTTAAGAAACCCTATGAAGCCTAAGAGAATAAATGTAAGACAACCACACATAGGTGCATATAGCACAACTTTTGGATGAAACGGTAAAAATAAAATTTTAAAAGCAGCCACAAAAAAAAAACAGATTAATGACAAAAAGCAGTAAATGGACTATTTTTTTAAGGAGTCAGTATCATTGGAAGCTATAAGATTCTAGTCTTTTTAAAATTCTGGTCTTTTTAAAATGCTGTAACAGGGGATCAGTCAAGGTAGCAGAGAAAGAGGATGTGGAGCTCACCTCCCCTGATGAACACATCAAAGACACATCTACATGTGGAATAAATCTCACTGAAAACTAACTGGAAACTGGCAGAAGGACTGCTGTACAACCAAGGCTGTAAAAAAGACACATGGGGCTTCCCTGGTAGCGCAGTGGTTGAGAGTCCGTCTGTCTGCCGATGCAGGGGACATGGGTTCGTGCCCCGGTCCGGGAAGATCCCACATGCCGTGGAGCGGCTGGGCCCGTGAGCCGTGGCCGCTGAGCCTGCGCGCCCGGAGCCTGTGCTCCGCAGCGGGAGAGGCCACAACAGTGAGAGGCCCGCGTACCGCAAAAAAAAAGAAAAAAAAGATACACATGCAATCGTATAGGAAGAGAAGGAGAGCAACTGGGCTGGGACCTGTGCCTGGGAGGGGACTCGGGAGAAGGGAGATTATATGAGCAGAAATCCTCCCTGGGGGTGAGCAGCTTAAGCCACAGATTGGGGGCCCCAGTCCTGGTGCCTGATGCGGGGAAGGTGAGCTCCCCTGGCTGGTTGGAGGACGGCCAGGATGATAACAGGAGGGCTGAGGGAAGCCTGGACTCCACTTGTGAGGTACACGAGCACTGGAAGTGCACCCCCAAGGCAGAGAGGTCTGTCTAGTGGCTGCTGGTTTTCCCTTGACCATCCTGCCAAGCTCCCCAGCCCCAGCTGAAGGAACACTCCAGCCCCACTCAATCCACATAACACTGTAGGGCTGGATCTGGGGTAGGCATGACTGTGGAAAGGATGCTAACATGGGACACAGAGGGACCCCGGTCCCAGGACAGAGTCCGGGTGGGGCAGCAGTGACCACTGTTGCAGCTTACTCAAGCAGAGCCTCAGAAGCAGCCCAGATTCTGATGGCGGCCGCTTCATCACACCTCGCCCCCTAACACACTCTGAGAGTCCACACTAGCCCAGCCGCCCTGCGACGTGGCTCCGGACCACTTTTGGGGCGGCAGAGGCTGGGGGCGGGGATCGGCTGTGAGGGGAAAGGGGACTTGCTCCCAAGGCAGCGTCTGAGCGGAGTGGGCACACAAATACAGGTTCCTGCACAGGCAGCACATTGCAAACAGCTAGGAGCCAAAGGCCTGCACGGGCCCCACTTGCTTCAGCACACCCCACTCTGGGGCAAGGGTCCTGGCGCTGGGAGAGGGAAAAACACAGACTTAAAGGAAACAGCAGCTCGGGGCCAACATTCAGGGGGTCTGCTCTGGCCACGTGGAATCAGACCCTGCACCCAATAGGGTGGTGACGGCCACTGAGCAGAGAGGAAGTCCTGGCATACACCCGGCTTCAGCTCTAGCACCTCCATTTCCAGCCCCATCCCCTACACCAAGGTAAGAGCTGCCAGCACACCCTGAGGAAAGACCTGGCTTGCATCCATGTCAAATCCAGCTCTCCCTCCAAAGGCATGGGGCACACGGAATCTGTACAGGGATATTCCCACATGGGAACATCCCTTTAAGATGACAACAGGTAACTGTTTTACCTAAATTCATAGAGGCAGAGAAAGTTAAGCAAAATAAAAAGGCAGAGGAACTGCTCTCAACTGAATGAGCAAGAGAAACCCCTGAAAAAATAAATAATGAAACAGAAATAAACAATTTATCAGGTAAAATATTCAAAGCATTGATAATACAAATGTTAACTGAATTAGGGAAAAGAATAGATCAACACAATGAAAACTTTAACAAGGAGCTAGAAAACATCAAAGAGACCCAATCAGAAATAAAGAATTCAACAGATGAAATTTAAAAAAAAAACACTAGAAGAAAAGCAAATTTAAAAAAATGAAAACAGTTTAAGAGATTTCTGGGATAACAATAAGAATACCAATATTCACATTATATGGGTTCCAGAAGGAGGAAAGAGAGAAAAGGAGATTAAAAAATGTGTTTGAGAGCTTCCACGGTGGCGCAGTGGTTGAGAGTCCGCCTGCCGATGCAGGGGACACGGGTTCGTGCCCCGGTCCGGGAAGATCCCACATGCCGCAGAGCGGCTGGGCCCATAAGCCATGACTGCTGAGCCTGCATGTCCGGAGCCTGTGCTCCGCAACGGAAGAGGCCACAGCGGTGAGAGTCCCACGTACCACAAATAAATAAATAAATAATGTGTTTGAGGAAATTATGCTGAAAACTTCCCAAATCTGAACAAGGAAACAGATGTCCAGGTACAGGAAGCACAGAGGGTCCCAAACACAATGAACCCAAACAGACCCACAATAAGACATATCATAATTAAAACAGCAAAAATTAAAGAGAGAATTCTAAAGGCAACAAAAGAAAAACAGAAACACGTACAAGGAAACCCTGTAAGACTATCAGCTGATTTCTCTGCAGAAATGTTGCAGGCCAGAAAGGAGTGGCATGATGCATTTAAAGTGCTAAAAGGGAAAAACCTGGAACCTAGGATACTCTACCTAGCAAGATTATCATGAAGGAGAGAGAAAGAATTACTCAGACAAGCAAAAACTAAGAGTTCATCAATATTAAACCTACTCTAAAATAAAGATACTGTCTTATCTAAGTAGAAAAGAAGGAACAATCTATAGGAAAGGGAAACTCTAACTAGGAGAGGCAAATATATAGTTAAGAACTGAGGATCAACCACTTAAAGCAAGTACAAAAATTTAAAGAAAAATGCAGGGGACGTGGGTTCGAGCCCTGGTCCAGGAAGATCCCACATGCCATAGAGCAGCTAAGCCTGTGCACCACAACTGCTGAGCCCGCGCTCTAGAGCCCACAAGCCACAACTACTGAAGCCCATGCACCTAAAGCCTGTGCTCCACAACAAAGAGAAGCCACTACAATGAGCAGCCCACCCACCGCAATGAAGAGTAGCCCCAACTCACCACAACTCGAGAAAGCCTGCACACAACAATGAAGACCCAATGCAGCCAAAAATAAATAAATAAATTTATCTTTTAAAAAAGACAGGGCTTCCCTGGTGGCACAGTGGTTGAGAGTACGCCTGCCAATGCAGGGGACACGGGTTCGTGCCCTGGTCCAGGAAGATCCCACATGCCGCGGAGCGGCTGGGCCCATGAGCCATGGGCACTAAGCCTGCATGTCCGGAGCCTGTGCTCTGCAACAGGAGAGGCCACAACAGTGAGAGGTCCGCGTACCGCAAAAAAAAAAATAGACAAAAGGTTGAAATATCAATAAGTTAAATATCCATCTCAAGAATTTAGAAGGGAAAAACTCCCAGCAATATAGTCCAAAGACAGAAGGAAGGAAATAGATAAAAGTACTAATAAAATAACCCCAAAAGAAGTGCTCTAAAAAAAGCTAATAAAATTGAAAACCTCTGACAAGTATTATCAAGGAAAACTATAATTAACCACTGTCAGAAATGAAAAAAAACCCGATTCCTACAGAGAGTAAAAACTGTTAAGTAAATATTAAAAAAACTTTATATCAAACATTTAAAAATATTAGATGAAATGAATAAATTCTTTTTAAAAATGCAACTTACCAAAATTGAGAAACAAAATACAATAATATGAATCGGCCCATAACTGAAATTAAACTAAAACTTTTAAAACTGTTTCATAAGGAACGTTTCAGATTCAGGTGGCTAGAAGGACAAATTCTGCGTATACCCTTGAGGAAGAAATAACATCAATCTTACACAAATTCTTTCAAAGAACAGAAAAAGAGAGAACACTCCCCAACTTATTAGACCAACAAAACAGAAGTAGCAAAATCTAAAACGACATTATGAGAAAGGAAAATTACAGACCAAGCACCTTCCTGAACATGGATGAAAAAAATCTAAAACATAATAATAGCAAGCAGAATTCAGTTTGGAACATTAAAAGAATGATATATCACAATCTGGGTTGATTCCAGGAAAATAAGGTAGGCTTAACATTTAAAATTAAATCCATGTAATATTCCATATTCATAAAATAAAGGAGAAAAAAGTATTCTCAGTAGAAACAATAAGAAAAGCATTTGATAAAAGGTATTGTTCATTTATGACAGAAACTCTCAGGAAACTAGGAATAGTCATCCTGTGTTCCAGGATGTAAGTCCTGGAACTATTTATGTAAGTCCCGTTCATGAAATAGTGCAGGATTTGCATATAACCTATGCACATCCTCCCATATACATAAATCACCTCTAGATTACTTACAATACTTGATACAATATAAATGCTATGTAAGTAGCTGTAAATACAATTTAAATGCCATGTAAATGTTTGCTAGCATTCAGCAAATTCAAGTTTTGCTTTTTGTAATCTTCCAGAATTTTTTTCCAAGTATTGGTTTTTTTGCTTGTTTTTTTTTTTGTTGTTGTTGTTGTTTTGGTTTTTTTTTTTGCGGTACGCGGGCCTCTCACTGTTGTGGCCTCTCCCGCCGTGGAGCACAGGCTCCGGACGTGCAGGCTCAGTGGCCACAGCCCACGGGCCCAGCCGCTCTGCGGCACGTGGGATCCTACCGGACCGGGGCACAAACCCGCACCCCCCGCATCGTCAGGCGGACTCCCAACCACTGCGCCACCAGGGACACCCCCAAGTATTGCTATTTTTGATCCACGTATTCAACCAACTGTGGATGCAGAACCCACAGATATGGAGAGCTGACTGTAGAAGACAACTTGCTTATCTGAGAAAAAGGAGAAATGTTGGTCCTTGTAAATTGGGAAATGAGGAAACAATGTCACTATCACCACTCTTATTTAACAATTATTCCTATTCAGTCTACAAGTTGTTGAACAAACAAGACAAACAAATAAGAGATTGGGGAAGAAATAAAACTGCCATTATTCATGATGACATGATTGTATACATAAAAATTTTTTAAAGCACAGGTAAACTACTAGAAATAATAAATTTTGCATGGTTGCTGAATACAAAATCAACATACAAAAATCACTTGTTTTCTCCATCCACAAACACACAAATAAACCGTTAAAGGCGCTTTTAAACATACTTTCATGATACTGGCATAGAAACAGACACACAGACCAACAGAACGGAATAGAGAGCCCAGAATTAAACCTCCACATATACAGTCAACTCACATTTTCATAAGGACGCTAGGAACATGCAGTGGAGAAATGATAGTCTCTTCAACAAATGTTGCTGGGAAAACTGGATAAACACATGTAGAAGATAAAACTGCATCCCTATCTTATGCCACTCAGAAAAATTAACTCAAAAATGAATCAGAGGAGAACACCTACTGAACGCTGGCAGAAGACCTCAGACCTCCCAAAAGGCAAGAAAACCCCCACGTACTTGGGTAGGGCAAAAGAAAAAAATAAACAGAGACAAAAGGATAGGGACGGTTCCTGCACCAGCGGGAGGGAGCTGTGAAGGAGGAAAAGCGTCCACACACTAGGAAGCCCCTTCGCGGGCGGAGACTGCGGGTGGCGGAGGGTGGGGAGCTTCGGAGCCGCGAAGGAAAGCACAGCAACAGGGGTGCAGAGGGCAAAGCGGAGAGATTCCAGCAGGGAGGATCGGTGCCGACCAGCACTCACCAGCCGAGAGGCTGGTCTGCTCACCCGGGCGGGCGGGGCTGGGAGCTGAGGCTCGGGCTTCAGTCGGAGCGCCGGGAGAGGACTGGGGTTGGCGGTTGGCGGCGTGAACACAGCCTGTAGGGCGTTAGTGCACCGCGGCTAGCCGGGAGGGAGTCCGGGTAAAAGTCTGGACCTGCCGAAGAGGCAAGAGACTTTTTCCTCCCTCTTTATTTCCTGGTGCGCGAGGAGAGGGGATTAAGAACGCTGCTTAAAGGAGCTCCAGAGACAGGCGCGAGCTGCGGCTAAAAGTGCTGACACCAGAGACAGACATGAGACGCTAAGGCCGCTGCTGCCGCCACCAAGAAGCCTGTGTGCGAACACAGGTCACTATCCACACCCACCTCCCGGGGAGCCTGTGCAGCCCGCCACTGCCAGGGTCCCGGGATCCAGGGACAACTCCCCTGGGAGAACGCACGGCGCGCCTCAGGATGGCGCGACGTCACTCCGGCCTCTGCCGCCGCAGGCTCGCCCTGCACTCCGTGACCCTCCCTACCCCCCGGCCTGAATGAGCCAGAGCCTCCGAATCAGCGGCTCCTTTAACCCCATCCTGTCTGAGCAAAGAACAGAAGCCCTCCAGCGACCTACATGCACAGGCAGGGCCAAATCCAAAGCTGAGCCCCTGGGAGCTGTGAGAACAAAGAAGAGAAAGGGAAATCTCTCCCAGCAGCCTCAGAAGCAGCGGATTAAAGCTCCACAATCAACTTGATGAACCTTGCATCTGTAGAATACATGAATAGACAACAAATCATCCCAAATTAAGGAGCCCTGTGGATGAAAGGCTCTTGGTGCTGCAGCCAGGAGTTAGTGCTGTGCCTCTGAGGTGGGAGAGCCAACTTCAGGACACTGGTCCACAAGAGGCCTCCCAGCTGCACATAATATCAAACGGCGAAATTCTCCCAGAGATCTCCATCTCAAAGCCAGCACCCAGCTTCACTCAACGACCAGCAAGCTACAGTGCTGGACATCCTATGCCAAACAACTAGCAAGACAGGAACACAACCCCACCCATTAGCAGAGAGGCCACCTAAAATCATAATAAGTCCACAGACACCCCAAAACACACCACCAGACGTGGACCTGCCCACCAGAAAGACAAGATCCAGCCTCATCCACCAGAACACAGGCACTAGTACCCTCCACCAGGAAGCCTACACAACCCACTGAACCAACCTTAGCCACTGGGGACAGACACTAAAAACAACACGAACTACGAACCTTCAGCCTGCAAAACAGAGACCCCAAACACAGTAAGATAAGCAAAATGAAAAGACAGAAAACACACAGCTGATGAAGGAGCAAGATAAAAACCCACCAGACCTAACAAATGAAGAGGAAATAGGCAGTCTACCTGAAAAAGAATTCAGAATAATGAGAGTAAAGATGATCCAAAATCTTGGAAATAGAATAGACAAAATGCAAGAAACATTTAACAAGGATCTAGAAGAACTAAAGATGAAACAAACAATGATGAACAACACAATAAATGAAATGAAAAATACTCTAGATGGGATCAATAGCAGAATAACTGAGGCAGAAGAACGGATAAGTGACCTGGAAGATAAAATAGTAGAAATAACTACTGCAGAGCAGAATAAAGAAAAAAGAATGAAAAGAACTGAGGACAATCTTAGAGACCTCTGGGACAACATTAAACACAACAACATTCGAATTATAGGGGTTCCAGAAGAAGAAGAGATAAAGAAAGGGACTGAGAAAATATTTGAAGAGATTATAGTGGAAAACTTCCCTAATATGGGAAAGGAAATAGTTAATCAAGTCCAGGAAGCACAGAGAGTCCCATACAGGATAAATCCAAGGAGAAATACGTCAATACACATATTAATCAAACTGTCAAAAATTAAATACAAAGAAAGCATATTAAAAGCAGCAAGGGAAAAACAACAAATAACACACAAGGGAATCCCCATAAGGTTAACAGCTGATCTTTCAGCAGAAACTCTGCAAGCCAGAAGGGAGTGGCAGGACATATTGAAAGTGATGAAGGAGAAAAACCTGCAACCAATATTACTCTACCCAGCAAGGATCTCATTCAGATTTCATGGAGAAACTAAAACCTTTACAGACAAGCAAAAGCTGAGAGAGGTCAGCACCACCAAACCAGCTCTACAACAACTGCTAAAGGAACTTCTCTAGGCAAGAAACACAAGAGAAGGAAAAGACCTACAATAACGAACCCAGAACAATTAAGAAAATGGGAATGGGAACATACATATCAATAATTACCTTAAATGTAAATGGACTAAATGCTCCCACCAAAAGACACAGATTGGCTGAATGGATACAAAAACAAGACGCATATATTTGCTGTCTACAAGAGACCCACTTCAGACCTAGAGACACATACAGACTGAAAGTAAGGGGATGGAAAAAGGTATTTCATGCAAATGGAAACCAAAAGAAAGCTGGAGTAGCAATTCTCATACCAGACAAAATAGACTTTAAAATAAAGACTATTAGAAGAGACAAACAAGGACACTACATAATGATCAAGGGATCGATCCAAGAAGAAGATATAACAATTGTAAATATTTATGCACCCAACATAGGAGCACCTCAATACAAAAGGCAAATACTAACAGCCATAAAAGGGGAAATCGACAGTAACACATTCATAGTAGGGGACTTTAACACCCCACTTTCACAAATGGAAAGATCATCCAAAATGAAAATAAATAAGGAAAGCACAAGCTTTGAATGATACATTAAACAAGATGGACTTAATTGATATTTATAGGACGTTCCATCCAAAAACAACAATACACACTTTTCTCAAGTGCTCATGGAACATTCACCAGGATAGATCATATCTTGGGTCACAAATCAAGTCTTGGTAAATTTAAGAAAATTGAAATTGTATCAAGTATCTTTTCCGACCACAACGCTATGAGACTAGATATCAATTACAGGAAAAGATCTGTAAAAAATACAAACACATGGAGGCTAAACAATACACTACTTAATAACGAAGTGATCACTGAAGAAATCAAAGAGGAAATCAAAAAATACCTAGAAACAAATGACAATGGAGACACAATGACTCCAAATCTATGGGATGCAGCAAAAGCACTTCTAAGAGGGAAGTTTATAGCAATACAATCCTACCTTAAGAAACAGGAAACATCTCGAATAAACAACCTAACCTTGCACCTAAAGCAATTAGAGAAAGAAGAACAAAAAAACCCCCAAAGTTAGCAGAAGAAAAGAAATCATAAAAATCAGATCAGAAATAAATGAAAAAGAAATGAAGGAAACGATAGCAAAGATCAATAAAACTAAAAGCTGGTTCTTTGAAAGGATACACAAAATTGATAAACCATTAGCTAGACTCATCAAGAAAAAAAGGGAGAAGACTGAAATCAATAGAATTAGAAATGAAAAACGAGAAATAACAACTGACACTGCAGAAATACAAAAGATCATGAGAGATTACGACAAGCAACTCTATGCCAATAAAATGGACAACCTGGAAGAAATGGACAAATTCTTAGAAATGCACAACCTGCCAGGACTGAATCAGGAAGAAATAGAAAATATGAACAGACCAATCACAAGCACTGAAATTGAAACTGTGATTAAAAATCTTCCAACAAGCAAAAGCCCAGGACCACATGGCTTCACAGGCGAATTCTATCAAACATTTAGAGAAGAGCTATCACCTATCCTTCTCAAACTCTTCCAAAATATAGCAGAGGGAGGAACACTCCCCAACTCATTCTATGAGGCCACCATCACCCTGATACCAAAACCAGACAAGGATGTCACAAAGAAAGAAAACTACAGGCCAATATCACTGATGAACATAGATGCAAAAATCCTCAACAAAATACTAGCAAACAGAATCCAACAGCACATTAAACGGATCATACACCATGATCAAGTGGGGTTTATTCCAGGAACGCAAGGATTCTTCAATATACGCAAATCAATCAACGTGATACACCGTATTAACAAACTGAAGGAGAAAATCCATATGATCATCTCAATAGATGCACAGAAAGCTTTTGACAAAATTCAACACCCATTTATGATAAAAACCCTGCAGAAAGTAGGCATAGAGGGAACTTTCCTCAACATAATAAAGGCCATATATGACAAACCCACAGCCAACATCGTCCTCAATGGTGAAAAACTGAAAGCATTTCCACTAAGATCAGGAACAAGACAAGGTTGCCCACCCTCACCACTCTTATTCTACATAGTTTTGGAAGTTTTAGCCACAGCAATCAGAGAAGAAAAGGAAGTAAAATGAATCCAAATCGGAAAAGAAGAAGTAAAGCTGTCACTATTTGCAGATGACATGATACTATACATAGAGAATCCTAAAGATGCTACCAGAAAACTACTAGAGCTAATCAATGAATTTGGTAAAGTAGCAGGATACAAAATTAATGCACAGAAATCTCTGGCATTCCTATACACTAAGGATGAAAAATCTGAAAGTGAAATCAAGAAAACACTCCCATTTACTATTGCAACAAAAAGAATAAAATATCTAGGAATAAACCTACCTAAGGAGACAAAAGACCTGTATGCAGAAAATTATAAGACACTGATGAAAGAAATTAAAGATGATACAGATAGATGGAGAGATATACCATGTTCTTGGATTGGAAGAATCAACATTGTGAAAATGACTCTACTACCCAAAGCAATCTACAGATTCAATGCAATCCCTATCAAACTACCACTGGCATTTTTCACAGAACTAGAACAAAAAATTTCACAATTTGTATGGAAACACAAAAGACCCCAAATAGCCAAAGCAATCTTGAGAATGAAAAACGGAGCTGGAGGAATCAGGCTTCCTGACTTCAGACTATACTACAAAGCTACAGTAATCAAGACAGTATGGTACTGGCACAAAAACAGAAAGATAGATCAATGGAACAGGATAGAAAGCCCAGAGATAAACCCACTCACATATGGTCACCTTATCTTTGATAAAGGAGGCAGGAATGTACAGTGGAGAAAGGACAGCCTCTTCAATAAGTGGTACTGGGAAAACTGGACAGGTACAGGTAAAAGTATGAGATTAGATCACTCCCTAACACCATACACAAAAATAAGCTCAAAATGGATTAAAGACCTAAATGTAAGGCCAGAAACTATCAAACTCTTAGAGGAAAACATAGGCAGGACACTCTATGACATAAATCACAGCAAGGTCCTTTTTGACCCACCTCCTAGGGAAATGGAAATAAAAACAAAAATAAACAAATGGGACCTAATGAAACTTAAAAGTTTTTGTTCAGCAAAGGAAACCATAAACAAGACCAAAAGACAACCCTTAGAATGGGAGAAAATATTTGCAAATGAAGCAACTGACAAAGGATTAATCTCCAAAATTTATAAGCAGCTCATGCAGCTTAATAACAAAAAAACAAACAACCCAATCCAAAAATGGGCAGAAGACCTAAATAGACATTTCTCCTAAGAAGATATACAGACTGCCAACAAACACATGAAAGAATGCTCAACATCACTAATCATTAGAGAAATGCAAATCAAAACTACAATGAGATATCATCTCACACCAGTCAGAATGGCCATCATCAAAAATCTAGAAACAATAAATGCTGGAGAGGGTGTGGAGAAAAGGGAACCCTCTTACACTGTTGGTGGGAATGTAAATTGATACAGCCACTGTGGAGAACAGTATGGAGGTTCCTTAAAAAACTACAAATAGAACTACCATATGACCCAGCAATCCCACTACTGGGCATATACCCTGAGAAAACTAGAATTCAAAAAGTTGTCATGTACCAAAATGTTCATTGCAGCTCTATTTACAATAGCCCGGAGATGGAAACAACCTAAGTGTCCATCATCGGATGAATGGATAAAGAAGATGTGGCACATATATACAATGGAATATTACTCAACCATAAAAAGAAACGAAATTGAGCTATTCGTAATGAGGTGGATAGACCTAGAGTCTGTCATACAGTGTGAAGTAAGTCAGAAAGAGAGAGACAAATACCGTATGCTAACACATATATATTCAATTTAAGGAAAAGAAAAATGTCATGAAAAACCTAGGGGTGAAACAGGAATAAAAACACAGACTTACTAGAGAATGGACTTGAGGATATGGGAAGGGGGAAAGGTAAACTGTGACAAAACGAGAGAGAGGCATGGACATATATACACTACCAAACGTAAGGTAGATAGCTAGTGGGAAGCAGCCGCATAGCACAGGGAGATCAGCTCGGTGCTTTGTGACCGCCTGGAGGGGTGCGATAGGGAAGGTGGGAGGGAGGGAGATGCAAGCGGGAAGAGATATGGGAACATATGTATATATATACTGATTCATTTTCTTGTGAAGCTGAAACTAACATACCATTGTAAAGTAATTATACTCCAATAAAGATGTTAAAAAAAATGAATCAGAGGAGATATGGGGATAGATACATATGTATAGCTGATTCACTTTGTTATAAAGCAGAAACTAACACATCATTGTAAAGCAATTATACTCCAATAAAGATGTTTTTAAAAAATGAATCAAAGACTTAAACATTAAGACCTGAAACTATAAAACTCCTAGAAGAAAACATAGGGAGGAAGCTCCTCAATATTGGTCTTGGCAATGATTCTATAGATATGACACCAAAAGCAAAAACAGGGTTTCCCTGGTGGTGCAGTGGTTGAGAGTCCGCCTGCTGATGCAGGGGACACGGGTTCGTGCCCCAGTCCAGGAGGATCCCACATGCCGCAGAGCAGCTGGGCCCGTGAGCCATGGTCGCTGAGCCTGTGCATCAAGAGCCTGTGCTCCGCAACGGGAGAGGCCACACAAACAAAAGATGAAAAAAATTCAACCAGTGGGACTACAGATACAATCAACAAAATGAAAAGGCAACATACAGAATGGGAGAAAAATTTTGCAAATCATCAGATAAGGGGTTAATATCCAAAATTTATAAAGAACTCATACAACTTAATAAAAAAAAAAACCAAACAATCCAATTTTTTAAATGGGCACAAGAGCTAAATACACGTTTTCCCAAAGAAGACATCCAAATGGCCAAAGGTACATGAGAAGGTGTTCAACATCACTTATCATAAGGGAAATGCAACTCAAAACCACAATGAGATAGCACCTCACACCTGTAAGAATGGTGATCATCAAGACCAACAAGAGAGAAGTGATAGTTATCATATGATATTTGTCTTTCTCTGTCTAACTTCACTCAGTATGACAATCTCTAGGCCCATCCATGTTGCTGCAAATGGCATTATTTCATTCTTTTTTATGGCTCAGTAATATTCAATTGTATATATGTACCACATCTCCTTTATCCATTCCTCTGTTGATGGACACATTTACAAAACAGAAATAGAGTCACAGATGTAAAAAACAAACTTATGGTTACCAGGGGGAAAGGGAGGGAGGGATACATAGGGAGACTGGGATTGACATATACACACTACTATATATAAAAATAGATAACTAATAAGGACCTACTGTATAGAACAGGGAACCCTTGTCAATACTCTGTAATAACCTATATGGGAAAAATCTTAAAAAGAGTAGATATATATGTGTATAACTGATTCACTTCGCTGTACAGCAGATACTAACACAACACTGTAAATCAACTATACTCCAATAAAATTTTTTTTAATTAGAAAACATTAAAGAAGAGATAAGTGTTGGAGACTCTGTGGAGAAAAGGGAACCCTCCTGCACTGCTGGTGGGAATGTAAATTGGTGCAGCCACTATGGAGAACAGTATGGAGGTTCCTCAAAAAAAAAAAAAAAAAAATTAAAAATAGAGCTACCATATGATCCAGCAATTCCACTTTTGGATATTTATTAGAAGAAAGTGAAAACACTGATTCAAAAAGATATATGTACTCCCATATTCACTGCAGCATTTTTTATCACAGTCAAGATATGGAAACAACCTAAATGTCCATCAACAGATGAATAGATAAAGAAGATGTGACTATTTATACAATGGAATATTCAGCCATTTAAAAAAAAAGAATAAAATCTTGCCATTTAAGAAAATACTGATGGACCATTATGCTAAGGAAATAAGTCAGACAGAGAAGGACAAATACCATATTATCTCACTTATATGTGGAATTTAAAAAAAAAAAAAAAAAAAACAAGCTCATAGATACAGAGAACAGATGGGTAGGTACCAGAGGTCGGGGGTGAAGGGTGGGAAAAATGGGTGAAGGTGGTCAAAAGGTACAAACTTCCAGTTATACAATTAGTGACTGTAGTTAACAGATCTTAAAAGTTCTCACCACAAGAAAAAAAGAAATCTGTAACTATGTATGCTGACAGACTTATTGTGGTGATCATTTCACAATATATACAAATATCAAAGCATTATGTTGTACACCTGAAACTAATATTATGTATTATATGTCAATTAAAACTCAATTTTAAAAAACTTCCAGGGCTTCCCTGGTGGCGCAGTGGTTGAGAGTCCACCTGCTGATGCAGGGGACACGGGTTCGTGCCCCGGTCCGGGAAGATCCCACATGCCGCAGAGCGGCTGGGCCCGTGAGCCATGGCCGCTGAGCCTGCACGTCCGGAGCCTGTGCTCCGCAACAGGAGAGGCCACAACAGTGAGAGGCCCGCGTACCGCAAACCTTCAGAGAAAATAAAAATGATATAGGTATATATAAACAAATTTATCATGTTTGTGGATTTGAAATCTGTTATTTCACTTTTCTCCAAACTGACAGTTAAATTTAATGAAATTTTAATCAACATCTGAAGTGTGCAAGTGCGTTTTATTGGGATATGATAAACTGATTCTAAAATGTATATTCAAAAGGATCTAAAATGGCCAAGATAATATTTAAAAAATCAAAGTGGAAAGAGCTACTATTCCAGATAGCAAGACATTACAATGCAACAATAATTAAGCACTCTGACATTTGTACAAGGACACACAAATATACAGTGGAATAGAGAGCTACATAGCAGACTCTCACCCACACAGACAGATAATAAAATATGAACTCTACCTCACAAACATACTTTCCAGGATGATTACAGATCTAAGTAGAAAAGACAAAACAACAAAGCTTCTGAAGATAACAGAAGAGGATATCTTGCTGCTTGCAGAGTAGGCAGACTTTTAAACAGAACACCCAACAACAAGCTATAGAGAAAAAGATGGATAATTGAGACTACATTAAAAGTAATCATCAGAAGACACCGTGAAGAAAGCAAAAACTTAATTTACCAAGGGTATGAATCCATAACTAAGAGACACTACAGATACAATCAATCCAAAGAAAAATGAGCAAGACACCTCAAAGGAGACATAAGAAAAAGTTATCAACCACATTAATAATCAGAGAAAAATAAACTAAAACCGCAGTGACATAACGTTACACCTCCATCAGAATGGTTAAAGTCATACAAAAAATAAAAGAGTGACAGTACCAAAGTTGCCAAGAATGTAGAACAATGGGAATTCTCATATACTGCTGATGGAACTGTAAATTGATAGACCCACTTATGAAAACCATTTTGCCATATCTCATAAAGCTGGATACATGCATACCTACTCCTAGGTATATACCCAACAGAAATGTACAAGAATGTTCATAACAGCATTATTTGAAATCACTGCAACAATAAAACGGGTACGTTCATAAACAGCAGAGCAGCTAGGTAAAAGATGAAGTCTTCACCAGTGGGGAACCACACAAAAATGAAAACAAATGACAACTTCACTTAATGTGAGCAAAAGCAGCAGACACAGAAGAATGCGTACTGTAGGATATTTATATCAAAGTTGCAGGAGCAGGTAAAACTAAACCACAGTGTTTCAGGACTGAAACTAGGGTAGTAAAATCATTAAAAGTTGGTTGTGGTTCCCATACAAGCCAACATTAGTTACCTGTGACAGCAAGGAATGGGCGTGAGAGGAGTTTTCTGTGATGCTGTCAATGTTTTATCTACTTATTTATTTTGCACTTCAGTAACTTTATTAAAAGCTAGATCCCTTAGTACGAAAACATAATGATAGTTGGTTAGGTTACCTACACTGATGTATTCAAAATATTGAAATATATCAGCCTTTTGAGAAAGTGAAATGTTTATCCATAAAACATCATTTACAAAAGTGTAAGATACACTGTGGTTCTTCAGTTTATTTTCCAGGGCATATCTACCCATAACTTTATGTCAAAATTGGGTACCGCCATCCTGGATAGACCCAGGCTACACGTTGAACAAAGTAATCCCTAACGCTGTAGATCTCCTTAGATTCACTGACTTACCAGAAAATCCCGACCTCAGGAACCTCATAGTTATAAAGATGCCCACTTACTTTTTACTTTCTTTTGGCACAGTCGGGACAATATAATTTTGTATACTCTCTTCCTTTTAAGCAAAATTGTAAATTAGAAGCAATGACAGTTTGCTTTTTCTTTAATATTTATTTATTTGGCTACGCCACACGGGATCTTCATTGCAGCACGCGGGATCTTTAGCTGCAGCATGCGGGATTTTTAGCTGTGGCATGCGGGATCCAGTTCCCCAACCAGAGGATGAACCAGGGCCCCCTGCACTGGGAGCACAGAGTATTAGCCACTGGACCACGAGGGAAGTCCCAATGACAGTTTTATGAAAACAGTCCTTAGTAAAAACTTCTGGAGTGTTAAATCAGCAAGTTTTTGGAGTGATGCTAACAGTAACTTGAGTTATTAATACAATAGAAGTTAATTTCATCAGTGGGGCTAGATTAAGGCAGTAGATCTTGTATAAAAAATTTTTATCATGGATATAAATATCACCTGTTTTCTAGAAAAAATATTAAAGATAACTTAATATGCCAAAATGACTAGGTCTGTAGTTGTGCTTTATATAAAATGCCCTCAAATTGAAATGTA
Organism: Phocoena phocoena; assembly: GCF_963924675.1. Lineage (NCBI taxonomy): Eukaryota > Metazoa > Chordata > Mammalia > Artiodactyla > Phocoenidae > Phocoena > Phocoena phocoena. The sequence continues at coordinate 83,861,832 of NC_089234.1, forward strand.
ATGCCCCTGTATCAGTAAAGTCCACATCTCTGGATTGTCTACTACTTGCACTACAGTGTCAAGAAACCATTTTCACTGCCTACAATACTGACCCTTGTCATGCCTTAAAAGTGCCTTTGCAAAATGTTGGTTTTGATGTAAACCTCATAATTTAAAATTTGAAGTTACCATTTTTTAACGTTTTTATTGGAGTATAATTGCTTTACAATGGTGTGTTATTTCTGCTTTATAACAAAGTGAATCAGTTATACATATACATATGTTCCCATATCTCTTCCCTCTTGCATCTCCCTCCCTCCCACCCTCCCTATCCCACCCCTACAGGCAGTCACAAAGCACCAAGCTGATCTCCCTGTGCTATGCAGCTACTTCCCACTAGCTCTCTACCTTACGTTTGGTAGTGTATATATGTCCATATATACACTACCACTCTCTCATTTTGTCCCAGGTTACCCTTCCCCTTCCCCATGACCTCAAGTCCATTCTCTAGTAGGTCTGCGTCTTTATTCCCGTCTTGCCTCTATGTTCTTCATAACCATTTTTTTTTTTAGATTCCATATATATGTGTTAGCATACGGTATTTGTTTTTCTCTTTCTGACTTACTTCACTCTGTATGACAGACTCTAGGTCCATCCACCTCACTACAAATAGCTCAATTTTGTTCCTTTTTATGGCTGAGTAATATTCCATTGTATATATGTGCCACATTTTATTTATCCATTCATCTGTCAATAAACACTTAGGTTGCTTCCATGTCCTGGCTATTGTAAATAGAGCTGCAATGAACATTGCAATACATGTCTCTTTTTGAATTCTGGTTTTCTCAGGGTATATGCCCAGTAGTGGGATACCACCTAAATACAATATATTGATCCAATGTAGAATGTTTTATTTCTTGACCTCGGTAGTAATTACATAGGTGATCAATCTGTGTTAAATCTTGAGCCATACATCTGTACTTTTCTATACGTAAACTGTATTTCCCATTATAAAGGCTAAAAAAAAATGTTGAATCACTTTGGCACGTATGTTTAAACAGACCAAATATATGTGGGTCTCTTTCTAGATACCCTGTTCTGTTCCACTGATCTCTGTCTGCATGTCTGTCCTTATGTCTGTACCACACTGTCTTAATAAACGTAGCTTTACCATCAGTCTTGTAATCACGTAGTGTTTGTAAGTCAACCCGCTTTGCTGGTCTTGTCCAGTTCTAGTTCCTCTGCACTTCAATACATATTTTAGAATCAGCTGTTAATGTCTACAAAATGCCTGCTGGGATTTTTACTGGGATTGTGTTGAATTCCTGCATTTTAATGGTGTGGTGGCAGGGCCCCCATCTACTTAGCTCTTTACATATCTTATATATATTCCATTAAATTTATCTCTACAGGGCTTCCCTGGTGGTACAGTGGTTGAGAGTCTGCCTGCCTATGCAGGGGACACGGGTTCGTGCCCCGGTCCGGGAAGATCCCACATGCCATGGAGTGGCTGGGCCCGTGAGCCATGGCCACTGAGCCTGCACGTCGGGAACTTGTGCTCCGCAACGTGAGAGGCCACAACGGTGAGAGGCCCGCGTACCGCAAAAAAAAAAAAAAATTATCTCTGCATATTTCATGTTTCTCATGCTATTTTTAAAAGTACTGTTTTCGCCTCATTATTTTCTAACTGTTTGTTGCTAGTATATGGAAATACAATTGATGTTCATAAGCTCACCTTAGCCTCGTGAACCTTTTAAATTCACATATTAGTGCTAAAGGCTATTTAATACAGTCATTGGAATTTTCTACATAAACAATCATGTCACCTGCACAGACAGTTTTACTTCTCTCTAGTCTCTTTTTAAATAGTTCTTTTTTTTTTAACATCTTTATTGGAGTATATTTGCTTTACAATTGTGTGTTAGTTTCTGCTTTATAACAAAGTGAATCAGCTTTACATATACATATATCCCCATATCCCCTCCCTCTTGCATCTCTCTCTCACCCTCCCAATTCTACCCCTCTAGGTGGTCACAAAGCACCAAGCTGATCTCCCTGTGCTATGTGGCTGCTTCCCACTGTTTATTTTACATTTGGTAATATATATATGTCCATGCCACTCCCTCTCTTTGTCCCAGCTTACCCTTCCCCGTCCCCGTGTCCTCAAGTCCATTCTCTACGTCTGCGTCTTTATTCCTGTCCTGCCCCTAGGTTCTTCAGAACCTTTTCTTTTTTTTTTTTAGATTCCATATATATGTGTTAGCATAGGATATTTGTTTTTCTCTTTCTGACTTACTTCACTCTGTATGACAGACTTTAGGTCCATCCACCTCACTACAAATAACTCAGATTCATTTCTCTTTATGGCTAAATGTAAGGCCAGACACTATCAAACTGTTAGAGGAAAACATAGGCAGAACACTCTATGACATAAATCACAGCAAGATCCTTTTTGACCCACCTCCTAGAGAAATGGAAATAAAAACAAAAATAAACAAATGGGAACTAATGAAACTTAAAAGCTTTTGCACAGCAAAGGAAACCATAAACAAGATGAAAAGGCAACGCTCAGAATGGGAGAAAATATTTGCAAACGCAGCAACTGACAAAGGATTAATCTCCAAAATTTACAAGCAGCTCATGCAGCTCAATATCAAAAAAAACCAAAACAACCCAATCCAAAAATGGGCAGAAGACCTAAATAGACATTTCTCCAAAGAAGATATACAGACTGCCAACAAACACATGAAAGGATGCTCAACATCACTAATCATTACAGAAATGCAAATCAAACCTACAATGAGGCATCACCTCACACCAGTCAGAATGGCCATCATCAAGAAATCTACGAACAATAAATGGTGGAGAGCCATTGTGGAGAAAGGGAACCCTCCTGCAGTGTTGGTGGGAATGTAAATTGATACAGCCACTATAGAAAATAGTACGGAGGTTCCTTAAAAAACTAAAAATAGAACTACCATACGACCCAGCAATCCCACTACTGGGCATATACCCTGAGAAATCCATAATTCAAAAAGAGTCATGTACCACAATGTTCATTGCAGCTCTATTTACAATAACCAGGACATGGAAGCAACCTAAGTGTCCAATGACAGAGGAATAAAGAAGATGTGGCACCTATATACAATGGAGTATTACTCAGTTTGTACCTTTTGACTACCTTCATCCGTTTTGCCCACCACCCCAGCCCTAGCCCTGTCTCTATTCTTTACGCTTTGTATTTCTTCCTCTTGCCTTAGTTCAGTGGCTAGAACCTCCGGGGTAGTGCTGAATAGAAGAGCAGGTGTATAAATGTGATGTAGCATGTGAGCTACTCCTACAGTAAGTGAAGTGAGCACCCTTGTCTGTTCCCATTCTTAGGTCCAAGACATTCAGTCTTTCACTATTAATCTTGCTGTCAGCTGTGGATTCTTCTTAGGTATGACCTATCAGTGTGAAGCTATTCCCTTCTCTTCTAGTTTGCCAAGAGTTTTTTTTGGGGGGGTTGTTTTTTTTTTTTATAAATGGGCATTAAATTTTGTCAAAGGCTTTCTCTGCGTCTATTAAGATGATCATACACTTTTCTCCTTTATGCCTTGACTGATTTTCAAATGTTCAACCAACCCTGCATTCCTCTTTATATACTGCTGGATTAAATTTGTAAATGTTTTGTTAAGGACTCTCCTGTTTATTTTCATCAGGGACACCATCTACAGTTTCCTAGTGACTCTGTCTGCTACTGGCATCAATTTTAGTCTGATAAAGTAAGTAAAATGGTATTCACTTCTCTATTTTTTGAAAGAGGTTATGTAGGACAGGTATTATTTCTTCTTTGAAGGGTTGGGGAAATTCACCATTGAAGCCACCGCAACCCAGGGTTTTCTTTGTTTTGCTAACAAGCTTGTTGTATTGACAAAACAAAATTTTAAAGGAACAGCGAGTGCAAACTTAAAACAATGCTAAAACAGCTGTACATGTGTATACATAAATGGATGCAAATAATTCTTATTCACTGAGATGGTTTGAAAAATTTGTAAGAGCTCAAGAGAAAATAAAAATATCCATATTGCCATGAACTTGGGCGTTTATAAATTTCCTCTCTCAGTGAGCATGTATTATTTGTAACTAGAAACAAAACCAACAAATAGCAGTCAGAGCTCTCAATAAATTAAAAGGGATCTCCTCACACTGTTCTGAGCCTGCAGGGATGATGTAGAGGGGCTTTCTGACTTGGCTATGAGTTTACAGCAAAGTATGCATCACTGTGAAGATTCTATTAGTTGGTTTCACTAGTCTTCCACTTCTCACACAGTCAGGGCAGAGTAACACCTGACTTTTAAGAGGGTGAGAAATACCAATTTGAACTTCACGACCAGAGAAAAAGAGATGTGATGGTTCAGGTTTGTCCAATAGAGAAGACAAAGGAGTTAGAAATAAGGGCCAGGGAAAATTCATGTCAAGCCTGGAAAAATGGAGAGTATCTTCCAAATGACTAGAGGTCATTTAGAAGAGGCTAATCTAATACATTTCTAATGAGGCCACAGCAACTCACAGCAACCACAGCTCAAGTGTATTGAATGGAAGATGGATGTGAAGAGAAATTTCGTAAGGTGTATTTAGAAAACCACATGAAAAGTTGAACAAACAGCCCAACTTCTCAAAATTTCTTGTTGAGTCTCTGACTTCATTGTGCCACAAGAATATTCTCCCAACAGTAACATAGTGCAAATAATTTACATACATTCCCAGAATTAAAGGAAACAAATCAAAGCTATCAAGTTAGGGGGCAACAGTTTTCATAATGATTTTCCTTAAACCTTTTTTGTTGGCTCCAGATAAAATAGTGTGTATAATCTTTTGTAGCACTTGAGCTAATCCCACACCAAGTAAAGACAGGGAACTGGAAATATGTAACTCCTGTTTCTGATTAATTTTACAGAGTATGTGGGTGGTCAGACTCAGTTAGTCCAAACACTTAAGAAATCAGTTGGAAAGAAAACATCACATGAGTTCTCCTTGTTGTCAGCAGTAACACGGTGTGTGGCTGGAGAGTAGAGGGTATTCACATGAGGACAAGAGTAAGACTTGAGATTCCAAAGAATGAATAACAAATATGTTACAGAACATACAAACATGGCATTATGCTCCGATCTTCAGAGATGTCACATCTGAATTTAAACACTTAAATTACAATTCTTCCACCTGTCATTTTCTCATTTTCTCACATAGAGACCTTAAGAGAATCTGGATAAAAGAGGGGCTGCATTTGAGGTTCAGAAGAAAGTTACTTAATAATGAATCAGGCACAGTTACTGGACAGGTGAGCTGCTCAGCTGTGCACTGAGAAGACAGACGAAGCAGGTAGGCGGGACCTTGGAAGACCCTTTTATTATAGTCGGAAGATCAAACTTGGGCAAGGGGAAAGCAGATGGAGTTCTCTAATTTTTTAGAAGTATTTGACCTATATTTAGAAGTCCATTTCTATTTAATTTAATATCTGATCTGCTGTTTGACTATGAAGAAATAAATTCACTCAAACCTAAATGTCTCTTTCCTAATCATATATTAGGGAGGAAACATGTCTCACAGACCTTACTTGCGGCACTAATAAGAATACATTTATGATATAACAGCAATAATGCTATGAACATCACCCAGGGAGATCAACGGACTTACCCAAGGTCATTGCAAATCCAGAAAAAGAAAGTCTTCCTACCTCCAACTAAGCACATAAGCTTTCCTGCAGTACACAGAGCCTATACTCTGAGACCCTGAAAAATGATGTTTTTTAAAAAATCCAAGCTGAATACAACTTGACATTCTGGCTGGATTAAATATGTAACAAAGCTTCTAGTATTACCCAGTGGAAAGACATTAAAAAACTAATGGAAGAGGTAGGATGCTGTAGCAATTAGCAAGACACTTTTAGAGTTTACAACATTAATTTAAACCTTGTTCATAGTCTTAATTTTGAAAATGTTACTTAATCTCCCTGAACCTCACTTTTTCCTGGGTAAAATGAGGATAGTATGAGATATTGTTTGCAAATCACAGTGCTTCAAGCTCTGGTAAATGTTCGATAAATAGTACCAACTGCATGTATTAATAATAGTTAATATTGTAATCATTTACTACTCTCACCTTCAGATGACCCACACAACAAAGCTCTTATTTCTCTCAGTGACTGACACCTCAGGAAAGCACTAACCTAACAATGACCAAGAGAACACCATTTTAGTGAAGCCACGCACGCCCACACATCTCCCACCACTACACACACACTTCAGTTCTCAGAAATAATTAACTGTGAGCAGCTACTTTATTCCAGATACACTGGAACATGCTGTAAAGGGATCTACATTTCTACAGCTTCAGAAGATGGTCTCCCCATAAAGTATTAGCTAACAGCACAGCACTGCAGGGGGAACAAGGACCTGTCAGAGTGAACAAAGCAAACTGTTAGGTAAATCCATAGTTTTATAAAGTCCATAGTTACACACCTTCTATGACCAAAAAAAAAATTTTAACCTTCATTTTCTGTATTTCAGAAGTACAATTAAGAGTAACTTAACTTCAAATTGTAAATTCTGTTCTTCCACTCTTCCTAAAGCTTTCAAAAGCCTTCTCAAGTAGGAAAATAAATTTTTGTGTGTTTCCAGACCTTATTTTTCCTTCTTTCTTCTCGTCTTTCCCACGTATTATTGCTCAGACTATTAACAACTGTGTCTGTTCATCCTCAGTGACACTTACCAACATGCAGATGCTCAAATTCCATCTTCGTGGTCAGAACATTTTGCTTTATCTTTTTGGGAGACAGATCCCGACACAGCTTTTCTATTTTGCATGAGGCCTTTCCACCACAAAAGTGGATTTCTCTTACCATCCCAAGGTCAAACAGCCTGTCAGCTCTGGCCTGCTCTAATTCAGATGTTGGAAGTGTTTTAAAACAAAACAAAACAAAACAAAAAAACCCTCCTTTGAGGCAACTTCATGGCCTGTTTCAGAGACAAGCCTGCCGGGCACCACCTCCCACCCCATCACCATGGAGGGAGCCAGATTCCTGACGCAGCGTGGCCTCCCCAGAATGCCTCTGAAAACACAGCATGCACAACACAGATGAATTAAATAGAAACTCCTCTGCAGACACTTAAGTCTTTTGAGCAAGTAATCAACAAATCTGGTGTCCTAAAATGAAATTTCATAAGCACTGACTGGGTTGGAATTTAAACAAATGCTTTTGATCTGCTTCAAACCAAGCTGAATGCTTCCCTCTGCATGGGCCTTCTTCTCAGTGACAAACATTCATAACAATCCCAAGTTCTAGCCACTACTAAAGGAAGGCATCTAATTAGCTTTGATGTGCCAGCATTCAGTTAAATGATGTAACTAAAGAGTCCTTTGGTAAACTAACAGTGAACTGTGCAAAATTTTTGAGAGTATGAATTATTAAAAATTACTCAAAAATTACATCTTCCATCCAGTCTCCCAAACTAGAAATCTTGGCTTTTGACAACCCTGCACATCCTGAATCCAGTCAGTCGACAAAAACAATCATCTCTAACTCAGACAGGACTCTGGAATTAGACTCTCATTCACCCCAATCGCTTTCGCTCTCGAATCTAGTTTGAACGATTTCAATACTTTCTTCCTTGGTCGCCAGTCTCCTGCATCCACCTCTCAACACATGGTGAGACCTCACCAAAAGCAAAGACAAGCACACCCATCTCTCGCCAGGAAAAACGCTGTAGACCTCCAGTGATTCTGAGATGGAATTCCGGGTCCTGGTCCGGCCTGTGACTATGCCCTCATGGATGGCCCTCTGCCCACCCATCTCCTCTTGTCCATCTCAAGTTCCCCTTTGTTCCTGCTGCCCAGGACAGCTCCCCATTTCCTGGATGTGCCAGGATCCATCAGAGCCTCTGGGGCAGAATGACTTCTTTTCTCAAAGACAGCTCAGGTTTCCCCCTGGCAAACTCCTACTTAACCTTCCAGTGCCACTTTGAATGCCCCCTCTCTATGGAGGGCTTCTCCCCCTTTCCTTCCCCAGGCAGTTCAGTGCATCAGCGTCTGTGTTCCCACGGCATGTTTCGCATCTGTACCAGAATTACCTCTGTGTGAGTGTTGTCTGTGTGCTGCCCTCTCCCCAGCGAGAGCATGAGCTCCCCTAAGACATGAACCACGTACTATTCCTAGGCAGGTATGGATGCTAACATTGACTGAATCCTCTACTGAATGTTAGCTTCATCATGATGTAACACAAAGTACATGAAAGTAAAGCCAGGCAACTCCTGGGTTTAAATCATAAGTCCTAGCACCGTCTTCTTCTAGAAATTTAGCTGTGGAGCCTTGTGCTTCCTCACCTGTAAACTAGTAACACAACCAGCTCATGGAGAGGGAGGGGGGAGGGAGGAGGAACTAAGGAAGATTAAATGAGAAGATACATGAACACTGCCTGGACACGTCCAGGCATGAATACATGTATCAAAGATAACAAAGATAAAACAGCCCTGGCACCCACTCTGTGATGGCACGTGGTCAACAACCTCCCAATATAACCAACTAGTAACAAAGACCCACAGAGGACACAGGAGCTGGCCGATGCCACAGGGTAAGTGACAGCAAAGTCAAGACTCAAGCCCAGTTGGGGATCTAACCATAAGCGCCGAACATTACTTCACTTACCTAAGTACCTGATAATTTATCTGATCCTCATCAAACTTCCTTTTACCTTCCTTTTATGGATGAAAAAACTGAGCCTCAAATAACTTGCTACAAATCATACAGTTACAGGGTAAACAAGCTAGGATTCAATTCCAGTGTGTCTAAATTCAAAACACTTCAGCCAATATCTCATGGGCTATTATCAATATAAAAGGTGCAGACATACTATAAAACAAAAGACTAGCATGAACCTCTGGAACAGCACCTGTGTGGCAGTGATTCAAAATGAAGCCAGATTCCCCCTGGTTAAGGTGACCAGGAAACCTTCCTGGAAGGATTTTTAAAGTATTAAAAAATATAAATTTGACATTAAAAAAATGAAAATTATTATTGGAAACCAAAAAGTATGTCTGGAGAGCATTCAGGAAAAGGGGGAAATCTGCAAATCAGGGACAGAAAATCACAGGGTCCTCGGGGGACCAGGGGAGGGTCAGAGTGGGGAGGGCAAATGTGGGGGAGCACGGATCCTGAAAGGGTGTACACCACATGAGCAAGAAATAAGGCAGACCTGGTCCTGGTGAGAATAAGCCACAACAAGAAGGGTTATGGGATGTACGGGGACTGATCCAGGCAAGGGCCCAGAGCAGAGATACGGTGGGGGCCCTGGGCAGAGAGGCAGACTTCCCAGGAGCTGAGGGGCACAGATGGGGACCACAGGGCCTCAGTGCACAGGTCAAGGTTTTACACATGGAAGAAAGCCACAGTCATGCCCTTGAGAAAGGAGGACCACTTGATGATGTTTTGCAAAGGAGTCTGATTTCACATAAGTTGAATCTGAGATGCCACTGGAACACCGAGATCAAGTCTTTCCTCAGGCAGACAGACCCACAATCAGAGCTGCAGGTGTGACTGGAGCTGGGTGTCTGCATGCAGGCCAGTCCGTGGGCACATGCATGTGTGAAGACAAAGAACGGGGGGAGGGAGGGGAGAGAAATTCAAGGACTTGACTTTCTACATTTTAGCAGCAGGAAGAAGAAAGGAGAAGGAATTGTGCTATGAAGCAAGTGGAGTTTGCAAGAAGCATTGTCTAAAACCACCTCAAATCCTACTAGAAGTTAAGGAAAGTGAATTCTCAAAACTAAGGGAACAGACATCTTTTCATAAATATCTGAAATATGTCGATGGGCCTGGAAATTGGATAGTTAAGGACAAAACGGTGGTAGAAAAGTAGAAGCAAGTTTTCCCGAAGTCTTGCAAAAAGAATTAGTCCATATAAGATGAAATTAAGGAAGGTCACATAAAACTGCAAGCCTCCCAATAAAATGAGAAAGAGTCCCTGCTCAGAACCAGTGGCTGGACGGTTGCTGAGAAGAAGGAAAAACATTTGATCATGGCTACATCTGTGATCATCCTCATTCAGAGACCAGCCACTCTCCAGAGCACAAACACAACTACACAAAACAGAGGCCTTGACAAGCCATTTCCAAAGACCAAGCACTTATAGTAATGTCACAATCAGGATTTAGAATCAACAAATTTATCAATAGGACCCATGTATCCACAAGCTATCCAAGGAAGATAGTTTATTAGCTTCATCTTACTATATATCACTTATTTTCTGAAGTTATTAACAAAGGCAGCCTCCTGTTAGAACTTGTGCATTTGTCTTAAACCATACTTAAGAGATGCTAACATGTTTGTGTCCATAGATTGTACTGATTCTGAAAGAATTTCAGTGGCCTCTGCATGACAGACACAGTCGTCAAGAGGAGGCGTGCCAGAGTTCTACAGACTTAGATGGTGACCATTTCCTGCTAATTGCAATGCCCAGTCTCCCCCTCTCTAAAATAGACATTAATAATAATACCTCCAGGGTGTTATAAGGTGTGTAAGATCAAATGACATGTGTAAAATCGTCAGCAAAGTAACGGCTCCACAAATGTTACTGTTATTTGAAGGTCATGGTAACACAACCATTTTACCAGTGAGGTAACACAACTAGTAACAGAGCCTAGAAACAAAATCAATTTTCATCCCTTAGCTCAGTGCTCTTTAGTTGGATTTTAATTTCCAAGTATTATTAAATGTCTGTGTGATCTTAATTAAAGTCCTGACCCAACAAGATCCTGAGTAGGAGGTGCCTTAATAGTGTTTGCTTGGTCTTTCCTTGTGGAAACTTTGCTCATGCTCAAAGACACCGTTTCTTGCTCGTAGCTAAGGAGAACATGGGTTGGCCTGGTGTCTCGTTTAATCAACGGTAGTTTACTGCTGGGTACAGAAGAGGTTAACCGGTTCCCATGAGTACTCTGTGTTCACTATATCTGATTTGTAGCCCATCATATCTGTAAGCATCCACGATCTTTATATCTTGATATAAGCTCCTTCACAAAGTTTTGTACAAATCTTTACAAGTGAAAGAATATTTCAATACAAGTTAATCCTTTAGCTAAAGAAGATAATGGCTTAGCCAATTCAACTTAATGAAAATTGTTTTCTATAAAAGGGAAAGTGTGTTGTTTTAACCAGAAACTCAACTGGAGGGAGTTACCCCAAGCTTTAACTGAAAAAGTGCTGGGTCGGAAGAGTACAAGAAATCCTATAACTTCATCAACATCAGCATTCAAAATACTGGATTATTTTCTCTAATATGACTGTAACCAGAACTATATCTGTACTTGTTTTCATCTGTTCTTAGAGAAAGAAAACTACAATGACTCTTTTCTTGAGCAGTGTAGAAAGCAGCTTACATTTCTCTCCAATTTAAACAATTCGCTAAATGAAAGAATATTTTACATTTTAAAAATCAAAAGTACTACAATTAACTTTCCAGTGAATATATTCTGTGGTGCTGAAATTTTAAGACGTCTTCCAGCAGCTCTGTAGCCTTGGAAGTTACAGCTGACCCTTGAGCCACAAGGGTTTGAGCTGCACAGGTCCACTTATACTGGGATTTTCTCGATAATCAATACTGCAGCCCGACCAGCTGGCTGAACGGCAGACACGAAGAGCTCACTATAAATTACACGCAGCTTGTCTACTGCTTGGAGGGTAGCCCTCACCCCACTTTGTTCAAGGGTCAACTGTAATCCTGTTCTGGGAATTCCCTTTCCATAATTTGAAATCACCAGAAGAGGGCAGAGCTAAGCATGTGCTACTTGGATTCCCTGGGTATGAAATGAGAAGAAACTTGCAAAATGTTTCAGTCTATTTTTGACTGAAATTTAGCACCTCAGTTGCTATATTTGCTGAGCATAGAGACTTGCCTAGAAGAATTGGCCACCTAATTTCTCTTATACACAAAAAGGGGAGTAAAAGTCAACACTGCAATAGAATAAATGCAGTAGAAATGCTTGGCAGTTAACAGAACAAAGACATGGAAGAATCTAACATTTATAGTACCTTGCTCAATTTATGCATACGCATTTACGTGAAACAATTAAATAGCTTACAAATCAAATCAGAAATAATTTGGTATATGTGATAATGGTAGAGATAAAAATATCTGTAAAAATTAATCTGTAAAAAATAACTTTATCTGTATATGCAGTCCATAACAACTTCTTAATCTAGAATACATACCCTGTAGACAAGATTATTGAAAAGTTTAAAATTTTTTCTCTCTAGGATTGTTGGGTACTTTGATAAACTCACAAATAATTATTCTCAGTCTTAATATTCTCTAACTTCAATGTTCCACAACCCCTTATACTTCAAAAGTAAAATTCAAAGAACATGCTTATAAACATATAAAGGAAGAAAAATCCCTGGGATTAGGCTTGCGGCCACTGTAAATATTGAGTAAGATTAAATTTAATCAACTTTTTTGTTAAAGATAGGGATTTATTCAGAGTTACACTTCCACATCTGAATATTTGCATTTTACATCTCAACATTTTTCAAATAAAAACAATGAAAGAATTAAACAGAGAAAGTTCCCGGAAGAAATTAGAGGTGGCATTAGCTCCACGGAAGAGTCTATCAACCACCTGGAGACCAGCTCCATCTCTCTCATTTGAGCAGTTTCTCAAATGCACGCAGAAAGTGGACCAAGCCTTCAACAGCCATCTGGTGAAGATGTTTGGTCAATAAGCTTAGTGCTCACCAAGCGGACCTCATCAGCTGTGCCCAAACTCTTGACAATTCAAAGGTAGGACCTCCTTGGAGTTAAAGAAAAAAGGCAAAAAGCAGCTTCCACAACAAAGCAGCAACTAATTTTCACAGAACACATTTTCTGGAGCAAGGCTTTCCCAAACCTAGCTGATCAAAACCCCTATTTCCAGAGTCCAACCTCAGGCCTAGCCAATCGGACTTTCCAATAGTGGAGGCCAAACTAGAATTTTAAGAGCTGAAGACCCAACCAGGATCCTTCTGAGGGAGGGCCCTGCAGGCATGAGTGAGGGCTCTGAGGCTGCCTCAGGTCAGAGTGAGCATCTCCAGCAGGTGATGGGATCGCTCGTCTGTGGAGAAGGAGATGAGAGGCAAGAGGGGACACGGAGGCCCAGTAGGAGGCACAAAGGGGATGTGCACCAGAGTGACGACAACAGAATAGCAACAAGGTCAGAGTTTCTAGACAGGTGACCCCTGAACAACACGGGTCTGATTGGCGTGGGTCCACATACACGCAGATTTTGTTCAAGAGGAAACACTTCAGAACCACATGCTCTGCAGAGAGAACCACGGCTGCAGTTGGAGGGCTGCCCGTAAGTTATGGGGGGATGCTCCACTGCGGGGGTTCGGAGGCCCTGACCCCCGTGCTGTTCAAGGGGCAGCAGCATCTCTGAATCAACAGCTTTGGCAACAGATCAGCTACAGGAGGTGAAGAAAAGGCAGGAGACGTGGGGTCAGCTTTCCTGGGTGTGGATTCCACCTCTGCCGCTTACAGAACTGTGTGACTTAGCAAGTAACTCTCTAAGTCTCAGTTTTCACACCAGAAAATGGAAGTAGGGTTAAATACATAAATGTTTAAATTAAAATTAATCAATTTAAGTGATCTATGTTAAACACTAACCACAGGGCTTGGCCCTTAGACTAAATGTTGGCTGCTATTCATCGGTTTTGTTGTTAATGATGCTGTAAAAACACCATTTGCTGAGACCTACTTTGGGCCAGGCACTGTGAAAATAAAGACTTTTTTTGAAAGGGAAAAATAGCTCCCCTTATGACAAATGTGTGCTCCCCAAGACCACTTTCAGTTTCCCCCATAATGCCTGCAGACCTATTTATTTTTTTTGCAAAACAGAGAAATGCTGAAGTATGGAAACAATTTAGTTCTGTTACCAGAATCCTCAAAGCCACAGATCATCTACGGTATGTGTCTCATGGCATCAAGAACAAGATATAAGTCCCAGTTTTCTGACTCTCCTCATTCCTCACACCTGGACTGAGGGAACCAAACAGACCCACTTGGGTTCGCTTAACCTATATTTGCCATGGACCTAAGCACTCCCTCTCACATTTTCCGCCTCACACTAAGGAAAGCATTGCCCACATTTTGGTTTTCATTGCCTATGTCCACAGTGAGTCTGAATTTCCTGCTTTGTGAAGATACCATATACTCAGTATATACTGTACTTCTCTCAAGTACTTTGAAAGTCAGCATATGTAGACCACTGTCTTTCGGTTTTGTAACTGACACCCTGGAACAGGAGTGACGGATGCTCCAACAGGGGCCCCCCAAAGACCCTCATCCTCTTGCTGCACGAATCTCAGAGCCTTTGTTGCAGAGTATTAGTCAAGATCAGCATTCTAAGGTGCATAATGCAGGATTTCTCCTCAGATCTTGCCCTGACTTCCGCTGCCATCTATTTTGAATCTGAAAATCACCTCGTACTGCAGTAAACATTGGTTGCATTTGTAATAGAAGACTGGAAAGGCCTTCTCCACTGCATCCCGTGACCCTCCTCAGGACGCACCTGTCCTCCTTCTCCACCTCCACGTGTCTAGACGAACTCTTCCCCGTCCACGTTCAGTAAATATATAGAAAACATACAACCAATATTTACTACAAAAGGCACTTTCAGATTCAGATTCCACTAATGCCAATCCCTAACCTCAGTTATATTTTGACTTTGCATCAGACGCTTTGTTTTCAGGGATACCCCATTCTCATGCCCCTCACGGGATCAGTTAAGACCTTCAATATGGCCCACCTGGTACCTCGAGAAAATTGGCCTTAGAAAACCACAGGGACGACACCCAGGCGCCTTACTCCTAACCTGCAGGCTCACATGTTGTCTCTGTAGACTCTCAGGCATCAGGGCACGCCAACACGTTTCTGAGCTACACCCATGGCCCATCCCTTCAGTCTCTGAACAAACCTGACCTCCTCCCAGGAGGATGCTTCAACTGAACTGGAGACATCAGTGTTGTCGTATGGAACGTCGTGGGAAAATTCTCGTTTTTAAAGTTCTCCTTTCAGGGCAGTATTTAAAGTACATCTTCGGGAACTCATTTTCCATACAGATTTTTCAGGCTACTAATACTAGCTCCATTCTTCCTAGGCCGTCTTCCATCTTTGAATCCCCAGTATTTACTTACATGGAACCCCAACATCTTTTTCAAACAGTTCTAAATATGTCCAAGATTCCTGCCAGCATGTTCACCTGACCCAGAAGTCACACAATTGCTTTGTTAAAGAAATACTCATTGGACATATATACACTACCAAACGTAAAATAGATAGCTAGTGGGAAGCAGCCTCATAGCATAGGGAGACCAGCTCGGTGCTTTGTGACCACCTAGAGGGGTGGGTTAGGGAGGGTGGGAGGGATGGAGGGAGACGCAAGAGGGACGAGATATGGGTACATATGTATATGTATAACTGATTCACTTTGTTATAAAGCAGAAACTAACACACCACTGTAAAGCAATTATACTCCAATAAAGATGTTAAAAAAGAAAAAAGAAATACTCATTACCCAACCACAGTTAATGAATGCGCTGGGACCATTAACCACCAAGAACATGGGGAAAGTCAGAACCTGTTTCTAGTGGAAGAAGTTTTTCCTTCTCTCACAGAGGCAGGGTGGTGTGCAGGAAAGTGATTGACCCGAGTGTCAAGAGACTGAGATTTCTGGCTCTGCCCAAAGTATTTCAGTCACAGGTAAGTCACTCTCCCTTTCTGAGCTTGAGTGACCTCGTCTGTCAGCTCTTTCCACTACCAATTCCCATCCTCACTCACCTTCAGATGCATCACCCGGCACACAACCAGCCTGAGATCCATGCCCTGCTTGGCTTTTGCCACACCCAGTGCTGGGGCAGAGCCGACATTAACCCACCACCCTGAACCTCCACCGGCCTCCATGGGCACTCCCATCCCTCCCGCGGGCCCTCAGTCCCAATTCTGGGGCATCCAAATGAACCGTTTCCACACCATTTTCAAACATCTGGCCTCACACACCCCTACTCACCCAGTGCAGATGTGGACGCCTCCTAATGCAGAGCGAATGCGGAAGCCGCCAGCACTCCCTCTCACCTTCCCACTGAGCCACCTAGAAAGCGCACCTGCACTGCATGCCCCTTCCCACGGCTGTTTTCACACACAGGTGTTCCTGTCCGTGTCCCAGGCCAACCGCCACCTAAGCTACGCATGCCCTCCCTCTGCTTTCCAGGACTATCAGTTCTCCTTCTCTATCGGATCCCTCCCATCAGCATCTGCACAGGCTCTAAACACTCCCAAACTTTTTTTTAAAAAGGTACTTTCCCTTCCCCACTCCTAACCCACCTGACACAAAGCCGCTGGCTCTCATCACACACATGCGCTGACCCCTCCCATCTCCCCAGCTCATCCAGACCCTCCGTCCAGCCTCAGCCTGCAGAGACCAGGCCAGCGGCCCCTGGACACCACCCAGACTGCTCTCTACATCTGCAAGGTTATTGACGATAACTTTGGCAAATTCAATGACTACATTTCAGTCTTGCCCTTCCTTGACCTCTTAGCAACATTTTATATCACTTAATACTCAATCTGTTTTTTTAATCTTTTTTTCTGCCCCACCTCTGACTGCTCTTTACCTGCCCCGTGCAGTTTTCCCCCGGCCCGTTGCATAAATGTTCATCTGTACATAAGGCCCTGCTTGATTCTCACCCTGCAGGCACTTTTCAGTGCATAACAGCTTTGGGAATCATCTACGAGATGAAGATTCCTCCATCTCTCTCCCCTTAGGCTCTGCCTCCTGACCCCTAGACACACATAACCACTTACTTTTGCGTATCTTTCAGGAGCTTATCCGTAAATTCAGTAAGACCTAAACTGAACTAACTGTTCTCCCGACCTGCTCCTCCTGTACTTCACACAGTAAAGAGCACCACCCTCTCTCCTGTCACCCAAGCCGGAAATCTGGGCACACACCCTCCTTATTCCTGCCCTCTCCCTCACCTTTATACCATCAGCCAAATCCCTGAGGCTCGTCATCTGGACCTTCCAAGGCAGAGCTTCTCAGAGTGTGGTCCCGGACCACCTGCAGCAGCATCACCTGGGAACCCAGCTCAGACCTCCTGACTCAGAATCTCTGGGGTGGGCCCAGCAATTGTGCTCACAGTCCTCCAGGTGATTCAGTGCTTGCTCTCATTGGGAGAACCACTAATCTACCAGTATCATCAGAACTGCCCCTTCTTCATCCCCAGCACCATGTCCATAGCTAAAGGCAGCACCTCCGTTCCCCTGGATTCCCACTTCATCTTCCTCAGAATCTTCCAGCCTCCAAGTCAGACCCACAGAACACCCCTCGGTCCAGACTCCACAAGCACCCAGAAAGGTGTCTCTAAAACACTCCTCTGCTGAGTTTAGGTCTGTGCTTTGTGATTTCAGCATCCATGTTTTGTGCCTGCCCTCCCTCTCACGGGAAGGGCCATGCCTGGCTCTGCTAACAGCTGCTAACTGCTAACAGGGTGGATGGTGGTGGGCAGTGGGGGTGAGGCCTGGGGACCCTCCTGACCCTTTGGAAGCAGTTCCCTGGCTAAGGGCAAGTTGTGGCTCAGGAAGCTGGCTCCTGTGTGTGCCTGGGTGTAGTTAACACGTGGCCCAGAAGCCTTCCATGGAACTGTCAGTCCAGGCAAAGCCAAGAGCAACTGAGCGTGTCTCTGACTTCCTAATGACAGCAGGTTGCTCAGAATTTGAATTTAGTGAAGAGGGTGTAAGTTCTCCGCACTCTGTGTGGTCTGGCCTTGCAGGTAGGGAGCAGTCAGTCTAATTAAAGATTGAGCAGGTCCTCGTGACAGGTGCCAGAGGTTACGATATGGGTTTCTTGGGTCTGATGTAGAGTGTGAATAAATGCTTGCAGCTCTTAGCCCTTTGTTGATCAATGAAGCACTGTTTTATTACTGTTTTTCGTCATATGTCAAGGAGGAACCATAACTCCCCGCAGCTGTATATATAACCCTTTTCTCCTAAAGAGGAGTTGTTCAGTGCTCCTGTATTTTTCATTCTTTTGTCAAAGCAAGAAGTAAATACTTTAGAACAGTGAAATATATAAAGTGAATAAAGTTTAGTGTTCCGCATGGTAAAAAAATAAATAAATAAACAAACAAAACACTCCTTTGCGTAAAACCCTCCAGTGGTTCCCCACCGCTCCCGGGATTGAGTTCCAATTACTAAACCCGTCTTCCAGAAGCCTCCATCAAGGGCTCTGGGTACCACCCAGAATCTTCTCTGCAGATGATCCCCCCCATGCCCGCCCCTCACACTGGACACTGTGGTCCAGCCACAATGACCCCTCGGAACTCAAGTCTTCTGTCCCCACGAAACACTGTGCCATTGCATCTGCCCACCTGGCAGGCCTTGGGACAGTGAGCGACACAGCACAGGGAGAGAAGCTGCATTTTTCATGAAAAAAAAGTCACTATTATGTGACTGGCTGGTGACCACACATGGTTAGAGACGGAGGGAAAAGTCACACTGACACAATACATTTACATTTTACATTTTACCTAAGTATAGACCAGGGGCCAGCAAACTGCAGCTGCTCCCCATATTTGAAAATGAAATCTTGTTAGGAAATAACAGTCACGCTTATTCACTGCACGTTTTCCATGGCGGCTCTCACAGGATGACAGCAGAGCTGGGTACTGTGACAGACGCTGTGAAACAGTTACTAAAGCCTAAGATATCTTCCCTCTGGCCAACTTTAACAAACTGTGCCAACCCCTCATCTAGACAATAAAGTAATACAAAGGAAATAAATCATCTTTAAGATTTCCAAAGGCTAGTAAAACTCTGGAGGAAAAGCCCTCTAAGCTGCTGGTTGGCTGGTGTCTTCTGGGTCCAAGGGCCCTTCAAGTTCTGCACTCCTCCTGGCTCTTGGGATGGGAGAAGGAGTCCACCAAAATGCGAGTCACACCCACACAACTCATTACTATTCAGTGCACATCCAGGAGAAAGACAAGAAAATCACGAAAGAAAAGTTGGGCTGCGTCACCCATTTTAATAAAAGTCCATCTAATAAACTCAAAATGAATTCTGCATCACCCAGTTTGCCAAAGGAGTGATAAAAAGCGCCACTTGAGAAAGCAAAACAGGCATCCAGAATAACATGCCCCTTAAATGAGCAGAAACAAACCACAGAGAAAAAAGTACGTCATTAACTTAAAAAGTGTAACTGCCACAAATGAGGGGTTTTTTTAATATTATTTTTTAAGACACTTTTAAATATTTTTAAAAGTTTGTTAATTTTTCGTCTTCAATTGTTTTTTTGCGGTACGTGGGCTTCTCACCGCTGTGGCCTCTCCCATCGCGGAGCACAGGCTCCAGACGCACAGGCTCAGCGGCTCATGGGCCCAGCCTCTCCGCGCGCACGTGGGATCCTCCCAGACCGGGGCACGAACCCACGTCGCCTGCATCGGCAGGCGGACTCCCAACCACTGCGCCACCAGGGAAGCCCTGCGTTACATCTTAATTGCTGCACGCGGGCTTTCTCTAGTTGCAGTGAGCAGGGGCTACTCTTCGTTGCGGTGCGTGGGCTTTTCATCGCTGTGGCTTCTCTTGTCGCAGAGCACGGGCTTCCAGAGCACACAGGCTTCAGTAGTTGTGATGCATGGTTCAGTAGTTATGGCTTGCAGGCTCTAGAGCACAGACAGCGTACAGGCTTAGTTGCTCTGCGGCATGTGGGATCTTCCCGGACCAGGGCTCGAACCTGTGTCCCCTGCATTGGCAGGCGGATTCTTAACCACTGCGCCACCAGGGAAGTCCCACAAATGAGTTTTTGAAACTTGATTTTTCTGAACGTCAATGACCTTCATGGCTGGGGATTATCCTGAAATCCATAAAAGTCCTGGCAGTATTTCCTCTAAGCTCAGAAGATTGTGGTGAGGTAATAACAACCATACCATGCCTACTTTCGCAACAATACTCTGGAATTGAGCATAATGGGGGGAGGAGGTGGTAGGGGAATCAGCTCTTTTGCCTTCTAAAATAAAATACACAGAAAGCAGCACATGTTAGAAATTTATTAAACCACATACCAGGTCAAAAAAATAAAATAATCTCAAAATATATTTACTTCAATTCATATGCATAAAAGGTTAGATACTGATTACTACATACAATCATAAAATGATTGAGTCCAGAGAAAAAAATCCTTCTCCTTCACACTGAACCATATGACTACAATCCTAGGGGACGTAATCTGACCAACAATACAATCAAGCCTGTGCTAAAGAAAGGTTACTAATACAACTATTTAAAAACCATGCAAGTGTTTAGCCAGCAAAGAAAGAAACTAACGCAGAACTTCTTGACACAATCCACTTATATTATTTAGGAAATCATCTTTTTCTAATTGAAACTAAAATTGGATGAAGAAATCCCCCTTGAAGAAAACTAAGAATAGTAAGCAGATTTCTTCCTGTTTATATTTATTGACTGTTCCCTTCAATAATTTTATCCTACAAGAATTATCCAGCCAAGAAAATTAAGTGTATTCCACGTGGTAGAGTCTCTGAGAGAAAAGAACAATGTTGGGTATAAACCAACCTCTAGCCCTTGGGTCCCGCTGTCTCAGGAATTCTGAGTAAAGCAGACATCCTTGTAGACAGCGGTACTTTCATTCATTCAGGCCACACTGTCTACAAAGTATGCTGGACACACACACAACAGAGCAAGCGAAAGTGACCACGAGAGGATTTCAGCCTGAAATGGAACTGGAGGAGGGGATGGAGACTCTCACGCATGCACCCCCAGGAAACAAACTGAGGAACCAAGAGACTGATTTCCCCTAAGTGCCTGGTTTACAGAAGACGGAAACCTGTCTCCTGACCAGTGAACACCAGCCAAGAGTCCCTCCCCATCTTTAAGCCAGTGAACTCACTGCCTGGACTCTGGCTGGACGCCCCATCTTTTCACTCCTTGCCCATAAACAGAGCTGCCCCGAACCCTCAACCGACTTCCTGGATTGCAAGTCCTCTGCTATTTCCCCAATAAACTCAATTTCTGGTCATTTGAGCTTGCCTCAGCTTACATCCTTTACTTAGGTTGACACTACAAGTAAGTAAGTGATGTGCCAATATTTGCATGTGACATTTTCCCGGGGAAGCATGTGGTCACTATGAAGTGGCCATGAACACACCACTAAGTGGGCGTGATGGCTTCACCTTCACAAACTGGCAGGTATCTGACCCACAGCTTTTCCTACTCTCTCCAGAAAGATGTGGGGAGGGAGGGTTGTGGGAAGAAGGTGGGAATTACACCAGTAAAATCAAGAGTAGCAAGTAGATTAAGAAAGAAGAATGACAAAAATCCTGGAAGTAGAGATCCAGTAGAGAGTCGGTTCCCAAGCCAAGCAATTCCTGAGCAAATCCACACTCCATCCATCCTCCACCTTCTTTCTGTCCAAGTTCACGTGATTATGAAATATAGGTAACTCCTGATCATTCAAAACAATCCACTTAATAGATCTTGCAAGGCTTCCCTGGTAGCGCAGTGGTTGAGTAGTCCGCCTACCAATGCAAGGGACGCGGGTTCGAGCCCCAATCCGGGAGGATCCCACATGCTGCGGAGCGGCTGGGCCCGTGAGCCATGGCCGCTGAGCCTGCGCGTCCGGAGCCTGTGCTCCGCAGCGGGAGAGGCCACAGCAGTGAGAGGCCCGCGTACTGCAAAAAAAAAAAAAAAAAAAAAAAATAGATCTTGCAGGTCTTCCCTTCCTCAGTCACCATGGCTTTCCCTCCAGCCTCGTGAAATCAAAGCATATTTACTGAACAGCTCTGCTGAGTTCTGTGATAGAAACTTGAAATAAAATAAAAATAGTGAACACTAGTATTTACTGGGCACTTATTACATGCCAGGTGCTATGGTAAATGCTTTATCAGTTAATCTCATTTAATCTTCAAGATTGTCCCCAGAGGTAGGTACTATTATTATATACGAAAATTTTTAGCCTATGACCTTGGGTACCTGTCCCAACCTCTTCAGTAAGTGGAGGAGATGGACCAGAATCCATAGTCTAGGACTAGAGTCTGCTCTGACCACTCTGGGGACATCAGATCCCTGCGTTCACTGTACATCTGTGTTTCCACAGTAAGCACAGGGATGCAGTACTGCACCATCACGAAGACACCTCCACGGAAGATTTAATGTGCATTAGGGCATGCAGAGTGTGTAGCCTATTATGACATATGTAAGGTCCTTTGAGACAGAAAATACAGACTTTGGTGGTAAAGGAAGGTGTCTGAGGAGTGACATCTAACTCTGAAGAGCATTCTCTGACAGAGAGTGAACTAAACTAGGAAGTAACAGTTCAGGAGCAGAAGCAGGAGCTCTCATCCAGCTCCATGGACAATCGGGGAAACTGAGAAGCACTTCGGGAGGTGAAGGACAGGGTTTGGAGAAAGAAAGGGATGTGGGTCACGAGCTGGAGAACCAGGCAGGTCATGGAGGTCCAAGGAATCTGGGCTTCATTCGGACAGAAAAACAACTAAAAAGGCTTTACGTAGGAATATGATACAGTCAAATGTCATCACATGGTTTCTCAACTGCTGGCATTGTACTGGACACTCTCTGTTGGGGGAGGGGTCCTGTAAAGTGCTGGGCAGCATCCCTGACCTCCACCATTAGATGCCAGCTGCACCCCTCCCCCATTGTGGCGACCAAATATCCTCAGACATTGCCAATCCCACGCTGGAAGGACCGTGGCCCTGAACTGAGAACCACAGGCTGGAGCGAAGAGCTGGGACTGAAGACCCAAGACGGTAACTGACAAGGTGGATGTGAAAGCCAAGCAAGTGACAGCTGAGCTGAAAGGTGACTTTCCTGATTCCTCTCATACAACGTGGCCGCACAACCTAGGCCTCCAGAACCATCTAGAGAATGTTCCAGGCCCACCCTGTGCAAACTCCTCTCCACCTCTGAAGCCCCATTCACCTAGCAGTGTCATCATCGACCCCCTCAGCGGGGACCCTGGCCTGCCTCCTTGGCGCCTCCCAACTCTCAAGGCCCCGCCTACCTCTTGATGCCCCGCCTTCTCCCACAGATCCACCTACCTCTCAAGGCCCCGCCTTCCTCTCATGGCCCCGCCTTCCTCTCCCTGTCCCACAACCCCACACCTGCTTCTCAGAACGTCCTCCACCATCCTGGGAGGCATCAAGCCTCAGCCAACACCTGAGCCCCTCAGGTCTAATCACTCCACAGACTGGACTTCAGAATCAGGAGACCAGCTCCGCTCCTCAGGTCTTAAAGGATCTCCTCCAGCCAAGCCTCCCGCGAATCCATTCCCTCTAGTCTCTCTACACCTGCTCTTCACTGTCCGTAAGAATTTTACCCCAATGTACTTTTCTCCACTGTATCTTGACTTACGAGGTTTATTCACTTACCTTTTTAGCACATAACTCATGGCCTATGCTAGTAACCCCAGTTCCTCTGTCCTCCAGAATTGTCACCACAATGTCCCAAGGAGTCATGAATTCTAGATGTCCAAACGAAAATGACCGTCTTGCCTGAAACTTGTTCTCGCTTTCACATTCTGAGACTCACCCTCCACCCACAGGTGTGAATCAGAAACCAAGGAAAGCATCCAATCAAACGTCAAGTCCTGACAGTGGTAAATCCTGAATATTCCCCACATCTGTCTCTTTCCTTCCCCACTGCCCCTGTTTCAGTTTAGTCACTTTTACCCACCACCCAGACCCTAATTTTAAATTTCTTCAATCCATTCTCCATTCTGCCACCAAAATAATTTTTCTTCTATAAATGCCAATCTGTTTATGGTTTAACTACACAAAATTATTTAAAAGCATCACCAGGATGACATAAATGTTCTTGTTTACACGTCTGGCCTCCTTTCCATCCTTCAGTCTCCCAGTTTACAATCCAGAACCACTTGTACTCCACGGTCACTTGCATCTCCATGGCGAGCACAAACATTCCTTTTGTAGCCGGTCCCCGCAGTCAACTCCTCGTGGACCCTCAGGCCCTTCCCCAAGTACTACCTCCCCAACTACAAGGGGACTCAGTCAGCCCTCCCTTTTTGCTCCCCCTACTGTGCACGTCTCCACTGGGACCCCAAATACAGTAACACTGCACACATCCAACACTCACTGTACACCCCATACTACGCACAAAGTTTTACTTGTGTTCATGCTTTCTTCTTACGCAGAAACTACTATATCACTCCTCATTTTACACAAGTGACAAACTTTGAGAAATTAAGCCATTTTCCTTAGTTTGCACAGTAAAGTGGAAAATCCAGGGCTCAAATCCAGGACAGCCTGACTAGAGCCCATTTCAACCACTAAACTCCAATAATTGGTTTTCACGAAGTCGATGTAAGTCAGTTGAGAATAGAGGCTTTCTTTTAATGTGTGTGGCCCTTGTAACTAGGGGTGGGCGGGGCAAGAGAAAGGGGAGGAGGTGAAAGAAAAGAAATGTAAATCATAACCGCATATCAAGACCCTGATCTAAACTAAAAGAGGATCTATGTATAAAATAAATAAGATACATGGTATATCTTTATATATAAATAAAATATATATAAATTTATAAAATATATAAAAATTTATATACATATATAAGATACATGGTATATCTTTATATATAAATAAGATACATGGTATATCTTTATATTTATATATTTAGATATACATGGTATATCTAAAATAAATAAGATACATGGTACCACACAGGGAATATTGCCTATATTTTATAATAACTATAAATGGAATATAACCTTAAAAAATTGTGAATCTGGGCTTCCCGGGTGGCGCAGTGGTTGAGAGTCCGCCTGCTGATGCAGGGGACACGGGTTCGTGCCCCAGTCCGGGAGGATCCCACATGCCGCGGGGCGGCTGGGCCCGTGAGCCGTGGCCGCTGAGCCTGCGCGTCCAGAGCCTGTGCTCTGCAACAGGAGAGGCCACAGCAGTGAGGCCCGCATATGGCAAAAAAAAAAAAAAAAAAAAAATGTGAATCACTATGTTGTTACACCTGAAATTTATATAATTCTATACATCAACTATACCTCAATAAACAAATAAATAAATTAGAAGAGGAAATCCGCAGTTATCGTAGATCATTCGGGGCTGCTTTAACAAAACCACACTTTGGGTGCCTTAGAACAACAGACCTTTCTTTTACACAGTTCTGGAGACTAGAAGTCCGAGATCAAGGTGCCAGCATATTCGGGCCACGGCATCTTCCTGCGTCACATCTGGTGCCTTCTCCCTGAGTCCTCACACGGTGCAAGGGGTGACGGGGTCTCATTCCTAAGATGCTAAGCCATCATTGGGGCCCCACCTAATGATCTCAGCACCTCCCAAAGGCCCCACCCTAACACCATCACATTAAGTATCCCTGGATGTGAATGTGGGACACACACACATTCAGACCACATACTGCTTAAGACTACTGCGTCTTAAGGAGAATTCAAAGTGTCATAGCGGCCTCCCCAGCCCGAACCCCAAGCGTGATGGGCCCTTCCCTCCTCCTTCCCTGGCGCTGGCCGGGTGGTTGGCGCAGGGGCCACTCCACCGCACTTCTGCATGCTCGGTAATGGCCTAGCCTATCAGCCTGGCCCCGCGCCTGCGCCCACCCACTGTGCAAGCAGGCAGGAGGGAGTTCCACTCCGGGGACACTAGCTCCCGGGCCACCTCAGCGGTCACGAACTGACTGGTGAAGCCAGTGCCGGGCTGAGACCTAGGTGCCAGCGCCTCAGACAGCGATCCCAGTAACGGGCAACAGCCCCCTCCACGTGGCCACTGCGGTCTCCCCGCCTGTGTGCCTAGTTCCACCAAGAGCTGGAGGACGACGTTGCTGGGACAGACAGTACTTCTTCAACCCCGGGCGCTGGCTGGCATCGCACCTTCCTACTCCGGGTAACAGCGGGCCCGCTCAGCCATTGGCTGCCCCACAGTGGGCCCCTCCCCATTCTGTATAAAAGGAGCCCCAATCGGAAGGAGGGAAGATGGCTTTCTGAGGCGCTGATCTGCCAATTTCTCGTTGGGCTAGCTTTGAGATTAAAGTCGTTATTCCTTGATCCAGCAGCTCATCTCCCGAAGTACTGATCTGTCGTTTGCAGTGCAGAAGGAGCTTGGGCTCGGTAACAAAAGAATGTCATTAAACAGTAAGAATGAAGTAAAAACTCCAAGATACTGAGAACAGAGAAGAAAAAAGCAAAGAAAGTTACATGTGTCTTCTCCCAATAGGAAAGAAAAGAAAGGGAAGGAAAGAAAAACAAAAGTAAAAGAAAAGAAAAAGAAAGAACAGAGAAGAAGAAAAAAGACAATAAAAAATTTTGTTGCACTGGATGGAGGCTCCCTGTATAAGAAAGGGATAAAACAAATGAAAACTAAACTAAATATGGGATACTTCTGAGCAAGTGACTGTTTACTGAAATAACAGAATCCGTTTGAACTTGACCCCAGGAACATCCTGGTTTGAGTGTCCTACGTACTGTGATATTGGGATGTTGAGAAGGAAATGAAATCAGAGCACAGAACTGCCTCATCTGGGCAATATTTAGAGTATGCATATCTTCTTCAACTTTTAGAATAAACTTACAGATAAGACAGTAACCATAAAAATATGCCCTAAGGGTGAAATTGCACCTGCTGGAAGCTGGCACAGTCCCGGCGTGGACCAGCTGGAGGGGTCAGCAGAGGAGCTAACAACAGGCAGGGTGGCCGGAGACAGAACCCGGTGTTGGCGGAACGACGACACATCAGAAAGCTTACTGTTTCATGTTCAAAGCCAATGACCACAGGGAACTAGGACAGCAACGGGAACCACGCCAGGAGGAATAGGGACACCCAGAAAGTGACAGTAATGTGGATAACTGCATCAGCAAGCCTAAAACACCAGAAATCAACACCAGCTAAACAAGGGTGGGGGCACCACACGGGGAGGGACTGAAAGTGAGCAGCAGGCGAGGGGCAGGGCCGCTGCTGGTCTCCCAGCCCTTCTGCTCTCGTCACCATGGGAAGGTGGTGCTTTAGACATTTCTAAGTCCTTCAAATTAAAAAAAGAAGAAAAACTGTGTGAGTAAAACCGAGAAAGCATTACAGATTCAATCTACTCGTTACCCTGCTTATAATGGATTATGCAGTGATCACCTAGGTAACGGAACAGATATAAAACATGGCTACTAAATGAATTCAGAAAATAAAATCTTCCATTTTACTACTGACTTCTATGCTGACATTAGAGAGAAGTCTGCAGGGAAAATAAATATTTCAGCTAAAATAATTTTAAAAGCTGGGCTAAAAATTAAGTATAATTTTAATACAACATTTCAAATGAAGCAACTTCTGAGAGTTAATACTGTATGTAATGTTTCAAAAGTAAAAATACAGCTTTATATACACACATGCTCTCTCAGAGTTAAAAGACATTGTCATAGCTTTTATTGCTTCTCAGGAAAGTATTCGTGTGGGTTTGACTAAACAGCATCTAAGTATTCTTTGCTCTGAAAAAAAAAAAGAACTTAAATACAAATGATCATTTCTGTTTGTCACTGAAGTCTCCATTTTGGCTACAGATGACAGTGAGGAGATTGCATTTCATTCGGTTTCTGGAAGTGGCTGATCTTGGTGTTGATTTATGACATTTTTCAACAGGTTCAAGATCACGTTTCTCTTATTCCTTTCTGGCCTGGATTTTCACGTCTCCCTTCTCTGTAATTCTAGCCTCAAGAATATACTCCTCCAAACCTATGTCCGTATACACACATGAAAGGCTTCCACCCATGCGGAAAACATGGGGATCACTACATATTTACCTAAATCAGCAGATCTGCCAAACCCAAAACAGCCCATCCAAAAATATTCTACTAGAAAGACGTTTAAGATCTGTTTTAAAGGATTAGGTAGATAAAACCATATAATCCTGCCAAAATCCTTGGGCCATGTATACTTGCTTTATTTTTTGTCATGTAAAGAGTTTATGTGATACCTGACATAGTTATGACTGGAGAAATCCTAGAGGAGCTTGCTAATGGATAATCAACAATTACGTAAGATAATTGTGGTTTGCTGAAAACAGCTGCTGATGAATATGACCCAGAAAAAGGGTCTCAATTTGAATAAAGGCATTCTAAGGAGAAGGAGTCTTAAGGGACCATATCCTGAACGTACTCTGGCAAAATGACCTCCGTCCACACCTAAGGGGCAATGAGCCAGGGTCCGTGGTGGGCAGCAGGCTGAGATGCCTTGCCCACAGGTAGCAGGGCAGTGGCCCAAAACTTCAAGTATGTGGTGTGTCACAATAGTGAATGCTTTGCTATTTCTAAGGATTTAGAAACCATGCTAAATATTTCAAGAGAGAGTTTCCCTCACACCTGACAGATGAGTAAAACAGGTTCCAAAAGAAGAAAGTCTTTCCTCAGACCACAGAGAACACAATCCACAACTCAACAACACATGTTACCAAGCTGCAGGCAGGAGGATTATTCCTATATTTTCCCTTGCTATCTTCAGAATTGCTCTAGATTAGTTTTATTTGAGATATAAAACACAAAGAAACAAACAAAGCAAAAAGCAAAGGTGAGGATAATGGCAATGCTACTGGCTATTAAAGGAGCTCAATCTTTCTTTCTGATTTGAGAAAATGTGACTATGAAAAGGGCTGTCAGCCCTTTTCAGTGGCTGAAGAAAGGTTAAGTGTCACGGCCTTAAGTCAATGATGTTCCACTCAGCAGAAAGCAAAACCTATTGTTCATCAGGTGATATGCTAGGTTATTAGTTTTCTAAATAAACAGAATTTTATTCAAGAAAAGTACATAAGGAACACCGGTTCTGTCTTTACAATACTTTCCTCCTAAAACTGGCCTATCTTCTCGGCCTCAGTAAACGGCGCAAACACCCACCAGACACTTAAGACCAGCACCTTTGACCAGCACCAGCATCTTTGATTCCCTTTTCCATCGCCCTCCTCGTCTAAGCCCCGGAGGTCCCATTAGCTCCACCAGCAGGGCAGGACCACTCCCACACCCACCGCCCCCTCTGTCTCCTCCACTGGCTCTCGCTGGGCTCCTGCGGCAGCCCCCTGCTGTTCCAGCTCCTGCTTCAGCCCCTGGAACAGCACCCAAGGCCAGGTCCCATAAGCCATGCGCAGCACGAAACAAACACGCTCTTCCCCTGCACAACCCTCTAAAAGCTCCCACTTAAAAAAACGCATTATCCTTCCATGGCTTTCAAGACCCTGAACGTCCTGGCTCTGTAGTCCTTTCTGTCCTCAGGCCGTGTCTGTGCTACCCCAGGGGCACTTGCACTTGCCTCTGGGCTCCTGGGGGGACCTTCCCTCTGACCTCCCCTCAGGGCTCCTGACATTACATGCGGGGCTTCCTTCTACACTCTCCCCACCCCCCCTTCACTGACCATATTCCACAGGTTCACTTCCTTCA
Source organism: Phocoena phocoena (assembly GCF_963924675.1). Lineage (NCBI taxonomy): Eukaryota > Metazoa > Chordata > Mammalia > Artiodactyla > Phocoenidae > Phocoena > Phocoena phocoena. The sequence goes on from NC_089234.1 coordinate 83,891,288, forward strand.
CAGCACTTATCAGAATCTGATGTAAGCCCATTACCTCCACTACATGTTTGTGTTTTCTCCGTCTAGCTCCACTGTGAACAGGATGTAAATACGGAGAACAGGAATCTTAGTTCTCTTGCTCACTAATACATCTCTGGAGCCTAGAACACTGCCTGGCATAGAGGGTGCAGTCAGTAAACATTTGTGAATGAATGAATGAACATTATCACTCAAAACTATTTGCTTTTCAGTATTCTTGAAGTTTCAACCAAGTTAAAATGTGAGAGAAAATGTGAAATTCTTTCACATTTTCCATAGCATCTCTAAAGCAAAATGTTAGGCCCTAAAAATGTATAAAATAACATGGAACTGAATCAAGAGGGTTGACTGAAGTAGGCCAATCCATAAACTGCATGAAAAAGATCTCCAGATCAAACTCTGGGGCTCTAATTCCGTGTGGACGGAGATAAAGGGGGATGCTCTCAGGGAAAGGAGCAAAATTAGGGGTGGGAAGAGGACCTGTCATGAGCTTATTCCTGTTGTGTCTCAAAGGGCAACTGTCCTCAAGAGAACTGTTGGTGAAAAATCCTCCTAGCAGCAACTTTCTGGCAACCAGCAGAGAGGCTAATTATCAGAAACTGCTCTCCCTACACAAAGTGCATTCCTCCCCCTTCCCTCACTAATGCCTCAGTTTGCATAACTCCCTGTACTGTTAGCTCTTCTGAGCTTTGCAGAAAATCCTCAATTATGCATACAATAAATGCACATTTCTGCTGTTGAACTGCCATTTAAGTATCTGGAAGAATGTCTCCTATTTGTTTTGTGTTAGGTTTGGCATGAAAGTAGAAAGGTAGCACAGAGCCATGAATAAAGTGAGAAAATGCAACCGCACAAACTTGCAAAAGAAATTCCCCACTCTGAGAGAATTATTTCATCCCATATTAAGGGACTGCATTCATTTTGCTTGTCACTCTCTATGCCATAGCCGGCTGCCCCCCAAAATGACAAGGCCGGGAGGGGTTACTAGTCTCTCTAACACAAGAATGGAGGAAGTAGGAGGTAAGAAACAGCTAGTTCAGTAATTTTTTACAAAAGGAGGGAAAGGGTTATTCTATTCTTTTCAGTTTACTCCAATTCCACATTTATTGACTGATAAGACTTTATTTCTGAGCTTTAAGGGAAGAAAATGCAGTCAACTTGGGAATAGTTTTAATCCAAAAGCAAGTGTGAGGCACAGCTAGCGTTTGCCTCTGTCTGTCCCATAATTCTTCTAATTCCTAGTTGCAAACTGATGTATCTTCTAGAACACAGCTCAATAAAGCTCTTAGCTCACAACTGTCCCCAGGTTCTGTACCTGTAATAACACACCTTTCAAAAAGGAAAAGGGAGGGAAAATTTAATTATCCAATTTTTCTCATAGAAGAAAAAGATCTACCGAGCAGTGGCTAGCTGCAATGTCATGAATGGATAGAGGGACAGACAGATAGACGACTGATAGATGGATGGATAGATGATAGATAGACAGACAGATAGATAGATCAGTTTATCTTAAGAAGGAAGCTTCACAAGTCACAGTACATCCCAGGGAATCTTCTTCCACATGAGAAGTATCAGGAAGATCTCATAATATTTTATGTGGTTTATTTTCCTAATACTGAAAGGAGACCACAGTTGTGATGGGTAAAGAACAGGAAGAAGAAAAACAGGCGCATATGGATGTTTTGTTATTTACTATCACTTCTTGATCTCAGCCAGGGCTCATTTCCATCATCTTCAAACCCCTCTTTCAGTCGCGCACACACAGAGGATAAGGAGTGCGGTCAGAAGCAGGGCACAGATGTAACCAACCTACAAGGATGAGACCTGTACCCTGCCTCATACACTCCGAGCTCCACAGAGGGAGCCAAGCAGACTCCACTTTCCTCATGAAAAAGTCTGCTCATTACAACCCCCAGGGTCGCACACGTACCACATACATGAGAAAGATGAGCAATACTCTGGTCTGGAAGCAACAACCCAGCTGTGCTGTTATTTGTTATGAGTTATCAAACAGCTTGAGAATGACTGTTCTGAAGTATTAACCCTCTTGGTGAGTGGGAGCTGGGGAGGAAGCAGACAGTGCTGCTTCGTGTCAACAGTTAGTACCTGGATGAGCCATGAACTCACAGGAATAGTGCTCCAAAGCCCGCATAAACCTGCTGCCTTCTGGGAACAAAGACCCTGCCCTCAGAGCTGCTTCTGAAGGTATGTACATGACCAGCTAAGTCAGAAATACCGACTCAGAGCCACTTAAAAACCATCACTGGTTAAAGCAGGCTAGAAAACTGCCAAAAGTGGCCATCTGTTAAGAAAAGGAGGTTTGGCAAGTATACTTAAGAATACCCTAGTCATAAAGGAAACAGATGTGCTAAGCTGTTGAGTGGCAGGGGCAGGAAGGCCTGCATCCCATGCGGGTCTTTAAATTACAGGGCGATTGGTAGACACACATCAGAGCTGCTGTTTCCACTGCAATCTGCTTCACAGCCATTGAGTTCTGTGAATTCTCCTACTTACATCAAACGGAGCTGAGCTGGACTGGGCATCCTGACCACACGGCTCCCTGAAGCAGTCACCGAAAGGAAGAAGGAGACCCATGGCTATGATCCGCGAGCAGAACTTCTCTGCTTCTTCTGGAGGCCCGTTCTCCTGCTGGTTGAACAGCTTCTCCAGCAGAGTTCGCCCTGCAGGGGAGACACGGTCGTTAAGCAGGTGCACTGGCGGGTCCCCTGGCTCAGACTCCCGGAGGAGGGGCCGACAAACACAGCTGGGGTAGCACTGTTGCCAAGGCTTTGCCGTGCACAGGGAATACTCTGCAGGTGGGCCTGGGTACCACACGGGAAAGGACAGATCTGGGTCGCTCTCCCATCCCCACAATACCTCCCCGCCTCCAAAGAGAATGGGACACGTGATGGGACCTACATCCTCTTCCATCTGAAGAAGACCCAGCCTTTTGGGTTTCACTGGAAATCCTCCTTCCACTCTTTGTCAACCGGCCGGTGGCTCTCTGAGGAGGCAGCCAGTAGTCACCATTTGGGCTAAGAAATGTCAGTGGCTGCCTCACAGTCTGAGGGGTGGCTGTCGGGGGGCAGGAACGGGGTGGGCAGGGAGGCAGGCACCAGCCACTGGAAGGGGACAGGGCTGGCCCACAGAAAATGCCTCCGTGAAGAGGAGAGTGACAGAAACTCAACATCTTCTCATATGAGCCTCAGAAACATCACTCTAGGGTAGGTCTACACTTGAGGTTTCTATTACTTCCCGAAGAGAGACAAGAGAAGAGAGGCACATGGAGACGAGAGCGTTGGCTGCGGCCCAGGCCCACCTGGTCCCGTGGCTCTGAGTCCCGGCCGCGGGGAGAGCAGAGCGATGAGGGGGTAACCCGGCGTCTGCTCTCACTGGTCACCCAGAGCCGAGAGCCGTAGGCCAGCCCCTCATCTGTCTGACTCTAGTCACTATCAACTCACTATCCTTCAGAGAATGGTTTTGCTGGCTTCTGCACTAATCATCTACAGTGGAAGAAACAGGAAGTCTCCAGGGTCACTCAGTTCCCGCTGCTCCGACCCTCCCTCTATCAGCAGGTTCAGTCTTCAAATTTAGAGTAAAGTCCCATATCCAGAAAAGTTCCCAGTGACCCCCTTCTGCACTCTCCCGGCTCCCTTCAGAGCTCCTCTTTGTCATTAATTACTTTAGTTCATTATTTGTTTAATGTCTACCCCCCTCACTATAACATGAACTCTCTGACAGCCAGCATACATCCTGCAGACCTGTCCACTAGCACAGAAGAACCAATGAACACTTTCAGGAATTCTGAATGAATACAATGTTATGATTCTGTGATAAAGACTCATTCACATCATGGTCAGAACTGGAAATGAAATATTGGTCTAGACCAGGGGTCAGCAAACTTTCACTGCAAAGGACCAAATAGAAAATATTTTAGGCTTTAAGGGCCAACTAAGCTCTCTGCTACACATTCTTCCTTGGTTTGGCTTGGTTTTGAACAACTTTTAAAAATGTAAAAAGCATTCTCAGCTTGGGGTTGTGCAGGGCCAGCCCTCACTCTACACATCAGTCACATCTAAATTTCAAACGTATACATGTTCAGTTCTGCAGGATGGTTTCCATGCAATTTTAGTGCCTCTTCCTATGTTTGTTTGTAAAATAAAACTAAATTCAAAATCTACCTCTCATACGTAGAATGACAAAGCAGGGCAAAAGAGGCTCTCTGTTTTCTCCGTTCCTGTGGGTCACTAGAGAGCATTTGCAGGTCTCCCAGGACATTTTCTGAGGGGAAACTGAACTCCTTTTCCTACATAACTTAAGTTTGCCTGCACCTAACTGGACCCACACACCTAGGAAACCACATCCCTCAGTTCTCAAGTGATTGTCATTACAGTAAACTCATCTTATGCAGACCATCTTACAGTAGCTCTGCAAATGGCCAGAAAGCTAAATAGTTCCTTCCTACAACTCAATCTTGTATACGACGTAAAACAGGGAGACAGGATCTCACGTTTGTGTGTCCCACAGTGAATGAACGTGTATGTGTTCATCAAGCCAAAACCTCATGAGCAGTGGTAGGGGAGCAGCGTGGAAGCACAGCCCCAGAGCTTCGTGCCCTGAGGGCGAACACCCTTCACCAGAGCACCTCCCCCTGGGCAGCACTTCCAGCTCTAACAGCCCTGAGTGTCCCCCTGGTGGCAAACTCGCCCTGGGCTGGGAGCCCTGCCCTCACCTCCCTGCCTTCACACCAGCCCGGATGCCCCAGGCCTTCCTCTCACAGGCCTCTGGGATGAATATGTCACGTGCAATCCCACACGCTTAGGGACAGGGAGTGGGGGTGACTTCTTGATTCCACAAGCACTTTCAAACGATGTGACTCCTCCAAACACTCAGCGCCCTTGACACTCCCGCCGGCCCTCTTCCTGCAGCGTCCACTCCTTCTGGCCCTTCCATCCCTCACTAAGCCCTCCACCTCCTCACTCAACACCCTGGTCTCCCCTCGACCCCATCATCATCGTCACCGACGCTCATGGAGGTAACTCACCCGTGACCGTGAGTCCTGCCTTCACCCCGCAGGACCCGGCCCGTCCATCCCCCGGCCGGGCCGCCTGCGCCAGGCCCGCATCCAAGTTCACTCAGCCCTCAGGGCTCCCTGTCCCCCTCGGGCTGAGGCTGTGACACAAGGCCCACCTCCCGCTGCCTCTTGCAGCTCCCTGGGCACCACCCGGCACTCCCGCACCAGAGCACTCTGCCCCGGGACTTGCATGACCAACACTTTCTCACTCACCCACATCTCTCCTCAACTGTCACTTCCCCCACCCTCCCTAAAACAGCACCTACCACCCTGTCCCATTATTCCCTTCAGCCTCCAGAGCCGGGCCCTGAGCTCCTGCGAGCCCGTGGGCCACTCCTCCTCACGGAGTGTCAGCTCCATTTCAGCAGATGCTGGTGTCTGTTCACCACTTTCACCCAGAACCTCAAGGGAGGCCTGGCCCAGAGCAGGTCACCAGTGAACCAGTGTGTGGACATCTAATCCCCAACACGACTCTTTTGGCTCTGCCTCTAGAATCTCCACTAAACCTTCATCCTCCACATGGGCCTTGAATCAGTCACGGTTACATGGTTACTGCCACCCATGCCGGTCGATCCCAGGCTCCACCACCACACCACAACCAGGCCCCCACTTCCCTCTCCCTCTGTCACGTCAGCCTGGAAACTCACACACACTCCAGCCTGGCCCACCCTCCCCTCCGCCTGCACCTGAGCACCTCAACACCACAGAAGAAAGACACACACACACTGCCTGTTCTCACTTTACTATCTTGACTATAAACGTCAATCAGGCCCAACCCTGCTCTGCATTCTCAACTCAGCTTCCAGTCGCCCCCCTCATCCCACTCTTTCCAATGAGGAGATGATGACCCTCTCAAATAATTTACTGAGAAAATGCAAGGATCTGGGACAAAGTGTATACGCAGAACACCCACACCTGCACCCTCCTCTGCCTACGCTTCACAATGGACACCCTGATCCAGACAAAAGCAAGTTCTTCCCTCTGTGTCCTGGATCTAATTCCTTGTTGCATGCATGGAACTTCACTCTAATTGTTCCTTCTCTCTCTGAATCATGAAGACGCCCTTCTAGACTGGACGATTCCAGAATCACAAATACATGCTTAAACTGTAAAAAAAATCTCCATGAGCCCACATCATTCCCCACCGCCAGCTACTGTCCCATTTCTTGGTTTCCTTGCACATCAAAACTGCCAGGTATATCATCACAAAGTATACAAATAACAAATGTTGAAGAGGATGTGGAGAAAAGGGAACCTTCATAATTTGTGGGTGGGAATGTAAATTGGTGCAGTAACAACAAAAAGCACTATGGACGTTTCTCAAAAAATTAAAAATAGAACTACCATATGACTTACCAATTCCACCTTTGGGCAAATCTCCAAAAAAATGTTTCAAAAATATATGCACCCCAAAGTTCATAGCACCACTATTTACGATAGCGAAGATATGAAAGCAACCTAAATGTCCATCAACAGATGAATAAAGATGATGTGGTATTCCATCCCAAGTATTATTGGAATTACTTGGAATATTCCAAGTAATGTTCCATTGCGACATATATACAATGGAATATTATTTTGCCATAAAGAATGAAATAATGCCATTTGCAGCTACATGGATGGACACAGATTATCATAGTAAGCGAAGTAAGTCAGAAAGAAAAAGACAAACACCATGTGATATCACTTATATGTAGAATCTAAAATACGATATAGGGGATTTGGTTCAAGATGATGGAGTAGAAGGACGTGCTCTCACTCCCTCTTGTGAGAGCACTGGAATCACAACTAACTGCTGAACAATCATCAACAGGAAGACGCTGGAACTCACCAAAAAAGATACCCCACATCCAAAGACAAAGGAGAAGCCACAATAAGACGGTAGGAGGGGCACAGCCACCGTGAAATCAAACCCCATGACTGCTGGGTGGGTGACGCACAAACTGGAGAAAACTTAACTACAGAAGTCCACCCACTGGAGTGCAGGTTCTAAGCCCCACATCAGTCTTCCCAACCTGGGGGTCCGAAAACGGGAGGAGGAATTCCTAGAGAATCAGACTTTGAAGGCTAGCGGGATTTGATTGCAGGACTTCAACAGAACTGGGGGAAACAGACACTCTACTGTTGGAGGGCACAGACAAAGTAGTGTACGCATTGGGACTCAGAGGAAGGAGCAGTGACCCCATAGGAGGCTGAACCAGACCTACCTGCTAGTGTTGGAGGGTCTCCTGCAGAGGTGGGGGGTGGCTGTGGCTCACCATGGGGACAAGGACACTGGAACAGAAGTTCTGAGAAGTATTCCTTGGTGGGAGCACTCCCAGAGTCTGCCATTAGCCCCACGAAAGAGCCCAGGTAGGCTCCAGTGTTGGGTCACCTCAGGCCAAACAACCAACAGGGAGGGAACCCAGACCCACTCATCAGCAGTCAAGAGGATTAAAATTTTACTGAACTCTGCTCACCAGAGCAACACAAAGCTCTAGCCACCACCAGTCACTCCCATCAGAAAACCTGCCCAAGCCTCGCAGAGAGCCTCAACCACCAGAGGACAGACAGCAGAATCAAGAAGAACTACAATCCTGCAGCCTGTGGAACAAAAACCACATTCACAGAAAGGGAGACAAGATGAAAAGGCAGAGGGCTATATACCAGATGAAGAAACAAGATAAAACCCCAGAAAAACAACTAAATGAAGTGGAGATAGGCAACCTTCCAGAAAAAAATTCAGAATGATAGTGAAGATTATCCACGACCTCGGAAAAACAATGGAGGCAAAGATCGAGAAGATGCAAGAAATGCTTAACAAAGACCTAGAAGAATTAAAGAACAAACAAACAGAGATGAACAATACAATAACTGAAAACTACACTAGAAGGAATCAATAGCAGAATAACTGAGGCACAAAAATGGATAAGTGACCTGGAAGACAGAATGGTGGAATTTACTGCTGCAGAACAGAATAAAGAAAAAGAATGAAAAGAAATGAAGACAGTCTAAGAGACCTCTGGGACAACATTAAACGCAACAACATTTGCATGATGGGGGTCCCAGAAGGAGAAGAGAGAGAAAGGACCCAAGAAAATATTTGAAGAGATTATAGTCGAAAAGTTCCCTAACATGGGTAAGGAAATAGCCACCCAAGTCCAGGAAGTACACAGAGTCCCATACAGGATAAACACAAGGAGAAACACATCAAGACACATACTAATCAAATTGGCAAAAATTAAAGACAAAATAAATTATTGAAAGAAGCAAGGGAAAAATGACAAATAACATACAAGGGAACTCCCATAAGGTTAATCTCTGATTTCTCAGCAGAAACTCTACAAGCCAGAAGGGAGTGGCATGACATATTTAAAGGAATAAATGGGAGGAAACTACAACCAAGATTACTCTACCCGGCAAGGATCTCATTCAGATTCCAGGGAGAAATCAAAACCTTTACAGACAAGCAATACCTAAGAGAATACAGTTCCACCATACCAGCTCTAAAACAAATGCTAAATGAACTTCTCTAAGTGAGAAACACAAGAGAAGAAAAGGACCTAACACAAACAAGCCCAAAACAATTTAAAAAATGGTAATAGGAACATACATATCGATAATTACCTTAAACGTGAATGGATTAAGTGCTCCAACCAAAATACATAGATTGGATGAATGGATACAAAAAAAAGATCCATATATATGCTGGCTACATGAGACTCACTTCAGACCTAGGGACACATACAGACTGAAAGTGAGGGGACGGAAAAACATATTCCATGCAAATGGAAATCAGTAAAAGCTGGAGTAACAATACTAATATCAGATAAAATAGACTTTAAAAAAAGAATGTTACAAGAGACAAGGAAGGATACCACATAATTGATCAAGGGATCAATCCAAGAAAAAGATGTAACAATTATAAATATATATGCACCCAATATAGGATCACCTCAATTCAGAGGCAAGTGCTAACAGCTATAAAGAAGAAATTGGCAGTAACAGAATAATATAGGGGACTTTAACACCCCACTTACACCAATGGACAGATCATCCAAACAGAAAATTAATAAGGAAACACAAGCTTTAAACGGCAAAATAGACCAGATAGATTTGATTGATATTTATACGACATTCCATCCAAAAACAGCACATTACACTTTCTTCTCAAGTGCACACAGAACATTCTCCAGGATAGATCACACCTTGGGTCACAAATCAAGCCTCAGTAAACTTAAGAAAACTGAATACATATCAAGCATCTTTTCTGACCACAACGCTATGAGATTAGAAATCAATTACAAGGAAATAAACATAAAAAACACAAACACATGGAGGCTAAACAATACATTACTAAATAACCAAGAGCTCACAGAGGAAATCAAAAAATACCTAGAGACAAATGACAATGAAATCACGACAATCCAAAACTTATGGGATGCACCAAAAGCAGTTCTAAGATGGAAGTTTATAGCTATACAAGCCTACCTCAAGAAACTAGAAAAATCTCAAATTAATAATCTAACCTTACACCTAAAGGAACTAGAGAAAGAAGACCCAAACAAAACCCACAGTTATCAGAAGGAAAGAAATCATAAAGATCACAGCAGAAATAAATGGAATAAAAACAAAGAAAACAATAGCAAATATCAATAAAACTAAAAGCTGGTTCTTTGAGAAGATAAACAAAATTGATAAACCATTAACCAAAGTCATCAAGAAACAGAGGCAGAGGACTCAAATCAATAAAATTAGAAATGAAACATGAGAAGTTACAACAGACACCACAGAAATACAAATCATCCTAAGAGACTACTACAAGCAACTCTATTCCAATAAAATGGACAACATGGAAGAAATGGAAAAACTCTTAGAAAGGTACAACCTTGCAAGACTAAACCAGGAAGAAATCGAAAATATGAACAGCCCAATCACAGGTAATGAAATTGAAACTGTGATTAAAAATCTTCCAACAAACAAAAGTCCAGGACCAGAAGGCTTCACGGGTGAATTCTATCAAACATTGTGAGAAGAGCTGACACCCATCCTTCTCAAACTCTTCCAAAAAAATTGCACAAGAAGGAACACTCCTAAACTCATTCTACGAGGCCACCATCAGCCTGATACCAAAACCAGACAAACATACTACAAAAAAAGAAAAATTACAGACCAATATCACTGATGAATATAGATGCAAAAATCCTCAACAGAATACGAGCAAACAGAATACAACACATTATAAGGATCATACACCATGATCAAGTGGGTTTTATCGCAAGGATGCAAGGATTCTTCAGTATATGCAAATCAATCAATGTGATACACCATATTAACAAATTGAAGAAGAAAAACCATATGATCGTCTCAATAGATGCAGAAAAAGCTTTTGACAAAATTCAACACCCATTTATGATAAAAACTCTCCAGAAAGTGGGCATAGAGGGGACCTACCTCAACATAATAAAGGCCATATATGACAAACCCACAGTCAACATCATCCTCAATGGTGAAAAACTGAAACCATTTCCTCTAAGATCAGGAACAAGATAAGGATGTCCACTCTTGCCACTATTATTCAACATAGTTTTGGAAGTCCTAGCCATGGCAATCAGAGAAGAAAAAGAGATAAAAGGAATACAAATTGGAAAAGAAGTAAAACTGTCACTGTTTGCAGATGATATGATACTATACATAGAGAATCCTAAAGATGGTACCGGAAAATTACTATAGCTAATCAATGAATTTGGTAAAGTTGCAGGATACAAAATTAATGCACAGAAATCTCTTGCATTCCTATACATTAATGATGAAAAATCTGAAAGAGAAATTAAGGAAACACTCCCACTTACCACTGCAACAAAAAGAGTAATATACCTAGGAATAAACCTACCTAGGGAGACAAAAGACATGTATGCAGAAAACTATAAGACACTGATGAAATAAATTAAAGGTGACACCAACAAATGGAGAGATATACCATGTTCTTGGATTGGAAGAATCAATATTGAGAAAATGACTATACTACCCAAAGCAATCTACAGATTCAATGCAATCCCTATCATATTACCAATGGCATTTTTTTTTTTTTTTACAGAACTAGAACAAAAAACCTTAAAATTAAAAAAAAAAAAAACCTTAAAATTTGTATGGAGACACAAAAGACCCCGAATAGCCAAAGCAGTCTTGAGGGAAAAAAACGGAGCTGGAGGAATCAGACTCCCTGACATCAGAGCATACTACAAATCTACAGTAATCAAGACAATATGGTACTGGCACAAAAACAGAAATATAGATCAATGGAACAGGATAGAAAGCCCAGAGATAAACCCACTTACCTATGGTCAACTAATCTATGACAAAAGAGGCAAGGATATACAGTGGAGAAAAGACAGCCTCTTCAATAAGTGGTGCTGGGAAAACTGGACAGCTACATGTAAAAGAATGAAATTAGAACACTCCCTAACACCATACACAAAAATAAACTCAAAATGAACTAGATACCTAAATGTAAGACCGGACACTATAAAACCCTTAGAGGAAAACATAGGAAGAACACTCTTTGACATAAATCACAGCAAGATCTTTTTTGACCAACCTCCTAGAGTAATGGAAATAAAACCCAGAATAAACAGATGAGACCTAATGAAACTTAAAAGCTTTTGCACAGCAAAGGAAAGTGCAAACAAGACGAAAAGACAGCCCTCAGAATGGGAGAACATATTTGCAAATGAATCAATGGACAAAGGATTAATCTCCAAAATATATAAACAGCTCATGCAGCTCAATATTAAAAAACCAAACAACCCAATCTAAAAATGGGCAGAAGTCCTAAATAGACATTTCTCCAAAGAAGACATACAGATGGCCAAGAAGCACATGAAAAGCTGCTCAACATCACTAATTATTAGAGAAATGCAAATCAAAACCACAATGAGGTATCACCTCATACCAGTTAGAATAGACATCATCAGAAAATCTACACACAATAAATGCTGGAGAGGGTGTGGAGAAAAGGGAACCCTCGGGCTTCCCTGGTGGCACAGTGGTTGAGAGTCCGCCTGCTGATGCATGGGACACGGGTTCGTGCCCCGGTCCGGGAAGATCCCACATGCCGCGGGCCGGCTAGGCCTGTGAGCCATGGTTGCTGGGCCTGCACATCCGGAGCCTGTGCTCCGCAACGGGAGAGGCCACAGCAGTGAAAGACCCGCATACCACCAAAAAAAAAAAAAAAGAAATGGGAACCCTCTTGCACTGTTGGCGGGAATGTAAATTGATACAGCCACTATGGAGAACAGTATGGAGGTTCCTTAAAAAAATAGAATTACCATATGACCCAGCAATCCCACTACAGGGTATATACCCAGAGAAAACCATAATGCAAAAAGACACATACACCCAAATGTTCATTGCCACACTAGTTACAATAGCCAGGACATGGAAGCAACATAAATGCCCACTGACAGATGAATGGATAAAGTATGGTACATATATACAATGGAATATTACTCAGCCATAAAAAGGAATGAAATTGGGTCATTTGTAGAGACGTGGATGGATCTAGAGACTGTCATACAGAGAGAGTGAAGTAAGTCATAAAGAGAAAAACAAATATATATTAACGCATATATGTGGAACCTAGAAAAATGGTACAGATGAACAGGTTTTCAGGGCAGAAATTGAGACACAGATGTAGAGAACAAACGTATGGAAACCAAGGGAATTAAGTGACAAGGCTGGTGCTGGGATGAATTGGGAGATTGGGATTGACATATATACCCTAATATGTATAAAATGGATAACTAATAAGAACCTGCTGTATACAAAAATAAATAAAATAAAATTCAAAGAAAAATAAAATATGATACAGATGAACTTATTTACAAGACAATAACAAACTCACAGACATAGGAAAACTCATGGTTACCAAGGAGGGGGAAGAGACAAATTATGAGTATGGGATTAAGAGACACAAACTACTATATATAAAATAAACAACAAGGATTTACTGTATAGCATAAGGAATTATACCCAACATCTTGTTATAACTTGTAGTGCAATACAACCTGAAAAATACTTACTTTGTTATACACCTGAAACTAACACAACATTGTAAATTGACTCTACTTCAATGAGAAGAAACCTACTAGCCAGAATCACCTACACCTGCCACCTCTGGCCCCTCCCTCCTGGCTCAGCCCACTCTGCGCTTAATCCCTCCGGAAATTCTCACTGTTGACTCACTCTGACTCCTTATAACACTTTCCTCTCACCCCCTGATGCTCCCTCTGTTCTCTCCACCTCACCAGCCACGGTCTCTCCAGGCTCCTTTCCTGGCTGCTCTGCTCAGAGTGTTCAGGCTCATTCTATGGCCTCCTCTCAACTCTTCCTGTTTTCTCTCCTATGGTCTCACCCCAGCTGCAAACGCTCCTCCCCTTAAAACCAGGCAGGCCGCTGTGACTGTGTCTGCCGGCAGAGGATGGGAGAAGCGGCATCCCCCTCGGGAACCTCCAACCAGGCACTGAGAGATTTTTCCTCCAGGGTCCCTCAACCTGGACTCAGGGAAACCTGAAACCCAGAAGTGGGTATCAGAATTGACTGCGGAAGCTTTTGGGGGCAATTTGGCCATGCGTGTCAGTAATCTTTAAAAATTCACCCCTTGACCAAAAAATTCCACTTTGGAAAACATGTCATAGGTCACTATCCAGAGTGATGCATCGCAGGATTATTGTGAAGATCAGATGAGACAACACATATAAAGAGCTCAGCACAGTTCCTGGTACAATAATAAATGGATCGTTACTAGTAAAAAAAAAAAAAGAAAGAAAGAAAAACTAAAATGTCCAACTGTAAGGACATAGATAAAAAAGGATAGCTTTATGTGGATGACAGCTTACTATACAGCTGTCAGAAGTCATGTTAGTATAGAAAGAATAATGACTCAATTAATTTAAACACATTGAATATATGAAAAGGAATAAGAAAAGTAAAATCAATAGACATCACTGGAGAATGCTAGTGCACCAATAGCCACTGGTAACAGAATTAATGGGAAATAAATAGAGCATTTAATCTGCCTTTCCAGTACGAACTGGATTTTGGGTTAATAATCATACCTCGTAATTAAAGTTTTCAGTACAGGAAAATTCCAGCCAAAAATGCAAAGAAATGACAAAATTAGAAAATTGCAATCCCTAATGGTTCACTTAATGAATAGATGGGAAACCCATTATAAAAAGGTCAACTGGGGCTTCCCTGGTGGCGCAGTGGTTGGGAGTCTGCCTGCCGATGCAGAGGACGCAGGTTCATGCCCCTATCCGGGAGGATCCCACACGCCGCGGAGCGGCTGGGCCCGTGAGGCATGGACGCTGGGCCTGCACTTCCGGAGCCTGTGCTCCGCAGCGGGAGAGGCCGCGGCAGTGAGAGGCCCGCGTACCACAAAAAAAAAAAAAAAAAAAAAAAAGGTCAACTGAAAAATCTGCAAAGAAGACATCAAGCTGTCATCCCCAAACCCACAAGTCATTCAGAGTTAACACAAGGAGACAGGTAAACCTGGGGTGGGGGGCGGGAACTGTAAAGTCCACAGCACTGCCCAACAAGCTCCCATGCTGTCTCTCCAGGAAGAGAGAAAAGAGGCCCAAGCATGGGTCACACCATGTCAGCCTGGACTTATTCTCGCCCAGGGTTTCAGACAGTCTGTGAATGCCTAGTTAACAGACTAGTGTTGTCTGTTGGGTTAGGGCTACCCTAACACTAACCCTAAACAATGAATTCTATGTGCCTTCAATATAATGATGTCATTGTGGCATATTAAAAAGTACATTTTTGAGATGCAGACTTAAGTATTTGAGATTCACATAACATGATGCCAGGAATTTGTCCAAATTAGTCCATTAAGAAAGGGTGGTGAGGGTTGGAGGTGATGAAGCTATTACAGGGTAAATAATGCTGATAATTATGGGAGGTGGGTGGTGGTCCCATGGGGCTTCATCACACCTCTGCTTTATGTATGACCAAACTTTAACAATTAATATCTTCAATCATGTTATTAAAAAGGTTTAATGACATGGAACAGTATGTCAAAAATATTATGTGAAATACTCAAGATTACACAGCTTAACAAGGTATGCTCCTGATTCTGCAAAAATAGCAGACACGACTTCGCTTATTAAAGAGTCAAATCACTGCTGTAGGAGTATGACAAGGTTTTTTGTTGGTTTTTTTCTATGACCTGCACACCAGCTGGACTGAACTGAACTCCCCTTCTGACCAACAGATGTAATTTGACCAGAGCGGGGGAAACGGACAGAGACACGACCTTCTGTTTTGCTTCTCGCACCGACGGCTGGGGATTTAATTGGGACACACTGGCCCCAACAGACATCGGAGGCCTTGTACATAAACTGGGGAGAACAGGCTGACCTAAAGCTTCTGGACCCACCCTTCCTTCTTCACTGTACAAACCAGCTCCTGTGACCAGGAAACACAGGCTCCAGGGTCCCTCCAGCACCCCCGTCCCCACCCCACCTCCTACCCTATGTGACACACAGTTGGGGTGCCCCCAACTCCTGGTCCCCTCACTCTGTCCTGGGTCACAGCACCTGTTTCTAGACAGGATGTGTTGACCACACCAACAAATGAAAATGCTGGCCCTAGAATATGAATAAGCATAACTTTTCTAAGTTCTCAGCTATTTAAACTTCATTTTACTTTGTATTTTCATTTGTTATTTAATCAACGATATTTACTGAGCTCTTACTATATACAAAGCAGCTCTAAATCAATTTGCCAAAAACCGACTTGCTAAATGAAATAACATTCATCCAATGACAGTCAAGGAACTTACTAACCACAAATGCTCTGATTATTTCTGAACTAATCGTCTCTCCCTCCTCCCATATGTCCTTACACACTTAGTAAACTTCAGCACGTGGAGCCGCTTTGCACTCATACTACAGTATCCCCGCGGGGTTGGTTCCAGGACACCCTCGGTACCAAAATCTGCAGCTGCGCAAGTGCCTTATATTAAAGGGCCTAGTATTTGCATATAACCTACACACATCCTCCCTTTAAATCATCTCTATGTTACTTAATACCGAACACCATGTACATGCTATGTAAATAGTTGTAAATACAATGTAAATGCTATGTAAACAGTTGCTGGTGCCCAGCAAGTTCAAGTTTTGCTTTCTGGAACATTCTGGAATTTTTTTAAAAAAACATATTTTCAACCTGCAGTTGGTTGAATTGGTGGATGCAGAGAACGCGTGGATACAAAGAGTTGACTGTAGCTATAAATACTCCTCTTGCATTGCTAAGCAAATATCACAGGGCTAAACATGGAAACAACAGTCAGGGGACAGTCCTAAAGGACTATTTACCACCACAACAAATCTTCTAGCACAATGAAGTAAAATCATCAATCTCTGCACTGGAGTTCTCTCGGGTGGGTGAGCAGTGACACTATAAAAAGCAGAAAACCTTTTACTTGGATAGAACTATACCATGTAAAAGGCATATCTATATCTACTGTCAGCTTTGAAAAGCAGAGCAAGGATTTATCCCCGTGATTTCAAAGAAACCAACTGAAGAACGAAAAGGTTCTAGAATCTGCCTGATGTCCTAAGACCAGAAAGTGGCAGTGCCAGAACTGGACGCATGCTCTGCTTTCCTAATTTTTATTCCAGGCGTCTTCCACTTCTGGGTGGGCCAGCAACTCTGGGAAAGTCTTCTGACCAACATTCTGTGCTAAGATATAAAAGACAGAGACCACGAGGTCTGTGCCCTGCAAGGGCTCACGAGCTAGTCATAATGACCAAAGCTCCAGAAGGAATACTTTACATGTACTCTATTTAGAACATGCTCTCTTAACTAAACATCCTTGGTGGAAATGGCAGCAGGAGGCGGGGGGTTGTTGGCAGCAAAGACAAGATACAACCAAGCACTCAGGAGTCTATCATTTGCCAGAGAATGTCCTGGTCCACCAAGAATTTCATCACGAGGAAAACACGCTCCTTGTCCATAATAGCAATAAAACAGGACAATGTAGGCAGGACACCCTTGCAGAAAAGACACAGAGTAATCGTGATATCACAGAGCAGAGAAAGCCTCTGGCTCCTTCTCCATCTACAGGAGAAAATAAAGTATCTAAACAGGAAGAGAAACTTTTAATACGTGGAGACAGCAGGAGACTTTTTTCCCCTAGCCTGGATAATGCATGTAACTTTTCTGTTTCTATTGTACTTTTTGTCATTTCTAGGATTAAATAACTCAGTGACAACCCACCACTTAATTTTCAGCATTTTGGAGCCAGAAGAAACCTTAGTGATTATTTGCCTCAATCCTCCAATTTTGCCTAAAAAGAAATCAAGGCCCAAATATTTGAGTAACATCCCAGGTTATACACGGGGGAAGGCTAGGTGTGAGTTTTTATGTTATCCTGTGTCCCATAATATCACTAATTTATAATCATGTTTTTTAATTTATATTTTAACAGCCTAGAAACATAAAATGGGTATTTTTCCTTTTGTGTATGCTGTAATGGTTGAAGGATGAACACCGTAATTGCTATATTCTGAAAGGCATCAACATAAGTTTTTGTTTCCACAGGCCACATATCTTATGCAAAGTAAGAGTTAAACAGAAGTCTCATTATGTTAAACGTTTTTCTGACTTTATAGCTCAGACATATCTAATAAATTTCTCCTGAAATCCTAT
The DNA here is from genome assembly GCF_963924675.1 of Phocoena phocoena. Lineage (NCBI taxonomy): Eukaryota > Metazoa > Chordata > Mammalia > Artiodactyla > Phocoenidae > Phocoena > Phocoena phocoena. The sequence continues at coordinate 83,909,076 of NC_089234.1, forward strand.
ATTATCTAGCAGTTGAAATAATAAGAGGAAATGAGGTTGTGGACCAGCAAGTCCACAACATTACTGATAATTGCTTAAGTGTATGATGGATCTGTACATAATATGT